>NW_026137593.1:2400000-3000000 GCF_009805555.1 Andrographis paniculata
TGGCTTTTTGAATTTCCTTCCTGAAATGAGTACACTGACTTGTATTGTGTGTGAAAGAATTATGCCACTTACAGTATGGTCTCCCTTTGATTTCTTCTTTAGTGGCCAATCTTTGCCCCTTTGGAATACGGATCTGGCCATCAGTCAACAGGATATCAAAGATTTCGTCAGCTTTCGAACTATCAAACGTCGGTTGATCCTTTCCTTCAGATCCTGGTACTGGCTTCAATTTGGGGCATACATAAGGTTTTCCAGAAAGGATTTCGGCTGCCATCTCTTCTGACTGATTAAAATCAAAGTCACATGTTTCTGTTCCCATACTCGCCATATGTTGGCCTCTATTACGCCTGTTATTCTGATCTTCCTCTCTGAACAAAGACTCTAAACGTCCAGCCTTAGATGCAAGACTTTCCAAATCCTCAACGTCCAGTGAGTGCCTTTCTTAAGCGAGTATGCATATTCCGGACCACTAAATTGGTCATCTCTTTCTCACTGATTACCGTAGGACATCGCCCTTTCATCAATCGTACCCTTTCTATAAACTGTGAAGCAGATTCTTCTGGATACTGTCTCAATTCTAGTAAATCAGTTAAAGAAACAATCGGTAAAGGATTGAAGAATCTGGCATGAAATGCCATCTCCAGTCCTTCCCACGTCTGAATTTGTCCAGGAGGCAGACTTGCAAACCACGAAAACGCTGTTCTAGTAAGAGATAAACCAAACAGTTGCAACTTATAAAAAGGGTTATTACCAACTTCTCCCAATTGTGCTGTGAACCGACCAACATGTTCTATGGTGGAAGATCCGTCCTCCCCTGAGAATGCATGAAAATCGGGTGGTCGATAATGCCTTGGGATAGGGTGTTCATTAATGATCCTTTCTGGGAAAGGTCTCTGATATGCAGGGCAGTTAGCCATCTGAGGAGTTAGCCCAAACTGATCCCTTAATATATGTGCAATCTCATCAGGATCTACATGAAAGCGTTGATGATCAGGAACATGGAAAGGATCCTGCACAGGAATATGAATAGGATCATGTATATATCCTCCAGGCCTGTCCTCCCTTGTATTGTTCGGCTGCGGACTGGAAACCCTTGGTCCCAGCGGAACAGTGTTGGGAAAAGTCAGAGGAGATTTTCCCCTATCCGTTCGGTTGGGATTTGTGGCACTTGGAAATGCACTATCCACGAATGATGGCCCTGCGAAATTTGCCTGTAGTCTGGATGGTGATACTCCTGGTGGAGTTTGAGTGGGTTGAAGACTAACCCTTGACAGTGCTTGATCTAACATGTTCTGCATCAGATTCTGTTGCTCACGCAACATGTTCTGCATAACCAAAGTTTGCTGGTTGTTCATTTGTTGAACATAAGACCTCCAATCAGTTGGTGGTTGTGGGATTTCCCCAGCATTTGGCACAATAGGTGGTGGAACGGATTCTCCCGCCGGTGCCGAAGATGATTGAGGTTGTGAACCTTCCATATGGACCCTTCCGATGATACGGCCGGATCTAAGACGTATGAAATTATCGCCGGAATTGGAATGAGCAATTTTGTCTTGCTCCCACTGTGGTCACCAATTTGTTGATGTAATTTTTCAACAAAAATAAAGTAAAATTCAAAGATATAGAAAATATCCTTAAACTTGATTAATTAGTGCCTGAGATTAGGAATCTCTAAACACTGTATGGTACAGAAAATAAACTGGAAAATAAAAGACTGAAATTTAAAGTGGTGATCCCCAAATCTGACTTTGCTTTGTTGAGAAGTTGATTGAAGATGCCTTGCCAAATGATGATCCAAACCCTTAAATATTCCCTGGGAAACTGTACTGAAAACCGTCGCCCGAACGGTTACAACGTCTCCTTTCCAACCGTCTTCCAACCCTTCTCCTGCTGACACGTGTCCTCAGCGGACCAAAATTGTCACTATATTTCACTCTTTGAGCCGACCACAGACCTTCCGCCCTTTTGGCCCGACTGCCAATCTACAACCGTATTGGTCCGACTGCCAATCCTCCCGACTTGCAAACCATCTGACTTGTTTGGTTCAGCTACAAACCTCCCGACTAACAGACCATCCGACTTGTTGGTCCAGCCGCAGAGTCCCGACCTGAGGACCTCCCGACCTGTCCGACCTGAGGACTTTCCGTCCTGAGGACTTTTCGACCTGCAGACTTTCCGACCTGAGGACCTCCCGACCTGCGGACTTCCCGTCCTGATGACTTTCCGTCTTGAGGACCTCCCGACCTGAGGACCTTCCGACCTGAGGTCTTTCCGTCCTGAGGACCTCCCGACCTGTATTTTCCTTAGAAATAAACCTATTTTCCTTGAGTTCCCCACGGTGTCCTTCAGCCAGTTCAATCAACTCTATTGCCAGGCCCATTTTTCTTTTACCTTGGGCTTTTTAACCTAATTCTAAATTTCATACGTAACATATATATAATACTACCTGGCTCTAAGGGTCTATTTATTTTTTGCGTATTATTTTTTAATATTAATTATTATATCAAAATATACTAAAAAATTGCCAAAATATTTCACTAGTGTTTTATAATACTAATAGAAGGATAATTGTACAAAAAATTATACAAATATAAAGATATTTTTAATATTAAATACAATGACGTAAAAGGTAAATGTGACCTTAGAGGCGAACGGAGGAAGTAAATTTTTTGTTTTTTTTTTTTAAGATAATTTAGAGAAATTGAATAATAAATAAGTAATTAAATTATAATGTGTTATTCCTTTTGTTATTTTAATTGTTAGTTAATAATTATGAACAAAAATATTGAGGGGAAAGGCTAGCATGGGATGCATGAACCCTCTTACATGCTGACAACTAGGAAAGACGATTCATCATAGCTAGGAATGTAACTAATTAAAATATTTTTACATATATATATATATATATATATACATACAACTCCACAATTAAATCAACTAAAATGATAAAGCAATCCAAACACAATAAATTAAGATTGTCTTCAGGAGTTCCACACATTAAACACTAGAGTTTTTAATAAAGAATATGTTACTACAATGATCAAATTTTTGTCACATATATAATTTAAAATTGTAAGTTGTATCATATTGCATGTACAATATCTAATCCTTTTTTATTTTCAAAAAATAGTACTCAAATCTCATTAACCTAGTCATAACTAAAAAAAAAAAAAAAAAAAAAAAAAAAGTAGAAAAAGGAAACTATCTCATGAATATTGAAAAAAAAAAAAACTTATGTGTACTGTTCACTTGATATTTAATTTACACAATTCTTTATAAATATAACCTAAAAAAGCAAAAAATATAATACACAGTATTATACATATAACAATAAAAAGTACACAAAATATCATTTTCCTTACTAGTTTCAGGATTTTTATACCATAGAAACAAAATAAACACTAAACTATGTTGAACCAAAAAAGAAGAAATAGTAGACGACATATACTGAATAAATATTCCAAATATTTAGTTTTGAAGTGAATCATGCTTTGAGAGTTTGAAATGAAAAAGTCATCCATAATCATGCATATATAGATTCTATGGCAGAAAAACTAGTAATTTATTAGATTCTAAAACAAGCTAAATAGTAGTATCTTACAAATAAATTAAAATTCAGAGAGCTGCGCTAGCTGATTCAAATAGCGAATTCCACAAACATGTATATATATATATATATTATGTTCTTAAATCGAAATAGCTAGCTTAATTAGTTAATTTCTAGAACATGAATGTAAAAGTTCAGTAGATGATAGGCATGTTGTTCCAAAGGCATGAAGCATTAATATTAATGGTGCTGGTGCTGGTGCTCTCAGCTGCTGCGGTAGTCTCCGACTTGTACCTCGAACTCGAAGCGTCATCAGCTACTGGCTGACTACTTTGCATTGTGCCGCTTGTACCATTGACCATGACCGATTCTTGTCCATCATTCCATTCAGGAATCGGTACTGATAATGGAAAATTGTCCAGAAGCTGGCTCAATAACTCATCTTCCATGCCATCTCCACAACTCTTCGCTTTCCCAAGTTCATCGCCTTTAATTTAATTTTATTTGTCCACCAACACAACACAACACAACCCAATACAATCAATCAATCAATAATAAAAAAAAAAAAATCATGTTCGGAACATTTTAATTAATCAAAAAACTATCTCAACACCATCAGAAATTAAATATCTGATTCTAAAAATGCATGTTTAGTTATGCCCCTAATTATTCCAAATTCGGATGAAATTTGATGTAAAGGTGCATATATATATATATATATACTTGTATAGAGAGAGAGAGAGAGAGAGAGAGAGAATAGTAGTCCCTATGTGGTTGAGAAAGTAAATGTTACCAGAAAAAGACAAACCCTAATTTTGGTGCAACCAAACAAACGAGTAATTGCCATACCTCGACAATCCTCACTGGCGCTTCCATTCTCTTTCTCGTTCACACTGCAAACGCCACCGTTTTGATGACCATCATACTTCCCAACCGCAGCAGCATTAATCAATGGCTTTCTCCGGCGAGACAAAGCCTTGTATTCGCAGAACAAATCCCCCAACAACCCCGTCCGCTGAAACCCTAATTCAACCTCGCTTGAAGTCGCCGCTGCTAACTCGCTCGAAGGCATCCCTGCAAGACCATACTTCAATGGACTAATATTATACTCCGGAAAAGGATTCATCGGCAATATTGGATCTTCAGCCACACACTGTTTAAGGAAAGGTGTCCAGTCTGATGCTGTCGGATAGTTCTTCATCTGAGGACTGTTGAAGGGCAAAGGGATCGGATTCGGAGATCCAGAGGATAAAAGAGGTGATGACGAGTTCATCAATGCCTGCTGCTGCGGGACTACTTCTTCAGGGTAAATTGGTAATCCCGCACGCTGGCGACGCTTCAGCCTTGTATTCCAGTAGTTTTTGATTTCGTTGTCAGTTCTCCCCGGAAGCTGTTGACAATTCAAAATTAAATTTTCGGGTTCTATTATATCACAAGTGAATAGATAGAAACATATCTAATCGATTTTGTATAAGATATTCGGAGATAGGTAATAAACTAGAAAATGGATAGAAATCATCAAAGCAAGCTTGCTCGAGTTAAGTATCCAAATTAAAAGTCAAGATAGTTTTTACCACTTGTAATTAAGTCTAAAAGAACCATAGATATCATCACAGAGGCAATTTAGAGTGATTTTATATATGGTGGCAGAAATCTTCAGTAATCAGATATCAAAATCTTAGAATATAGAAGGAGGATGAAGAAAAGTTTAAGCTAACCTGAGCGGCCATGCGAGCCCATTTGTTGCCGAGCTTAGCGTGGAGCTCAACGATGAGGTTCTCTTCCTCGATGGAAAAGGCGCCCTTTTTGAGATTAGGCCTAAGATGGTTAGCCCATCGGAGGCGACAACTCTTCCCACATCTCATGAGCCCGGAGTTGCGTTGGACGGCGTTCCAGTTGCCCTCGCCGTGCCTCTTCACATACTCCACAAGGATCATGTCCTCCGCCGTCGTCCATGGACCTTTCTTTAGCAAATTCTTGCTTTTCGCACCCGACGAGGAGGATGAAGAGGAAGACGATGAATTATTCCTCGGGTCTCCGGATGCTTCTGCGGCCATCATCACTTGAGATCTTAATTAACTATTCTTTGGTTGTTTGAAGAAAAGAGAAGAGAAGACAGAGAGAGAGAGAGAGAAAGAGAGAGGGACTATGTTAGTCTGTGAGAGGCAAACCCTAACAATGAGGATTGAGACGATATTATTTATAAGTGAGACCTTACACTTCGGCCCGGTTTGAATGGTCATCCATTTACAGATTTTGTCCATTGAAATGATGGGGTGGGTGGGGTGGGTGGGTTGATGAGGGATACAATTGTCCAAGCAAATTCAATGGAGTGTTTGCATGTATTTTATGATGAGCATGGTTTTCAATTTCCTCAAATTATGACAACCTTGGACATGTTGCACTCAATGTTTTCTATGTGATGGGATATTTGTAATTCCCACTCTATCACATGATTCTTGCTTCTTATTTTTGGAAATTATTCAATCATGTAAATGTTTACTAATGTATATACTTAAACAAAATTTCATTATATATATATATATATATTTAATTGTTGTCATGTGAAATTAACCTATTTTTGCCTTTATATTTGCTAATGTTAGATGATATAAATTGACCGTCTCATCTAAAATGTTTAACTGTTAGGTGTACATATTATTTATTTATTTATCTGCAAACGGAGTTTACCAACATGCCACTCACATGGAAGGGGTGGACTATTACGCATAATTTATTTATCTATAATCGAGAGTCCATTAACACACTATTTACGTGTAAGGGGTGGACTACTGTTATGCATAATTAATTTATTTATCTATAAACGGGAAGAGCCCACCAACATCTAATATAACGTCCTCATTATCGTTCTCATTATTGTTGTGATGTTATTGATTAAACATAATATAATTTTTTAATTCAATATATTAAATCAACGTTTAACATATGCTTGTTTTTGATAATAAACACATAATACTATGCAAAACTTTAAAACAACAAAATAACTATTTTTTGTTTATTTATTGAAGTGCTAATCCTAATTGTGTAATATGTTAAATTTACATATGCTACTTTTTTATTAATTTTTTATATTTAAGTTTTGATTTAAATATTATATTAATATAAAATATATATTTTTAAATTTTGTATTTGAGTTTTGACAATATTTTTATAAAAAATTATGAGAGTTGAATAGTATAAAAGAAAAGTGAAAAGAAAAGTTAAATGTAGAATCTTACCATGAATTATGATTTTTATAATCCATATATCTTAATTTTTATTTTATTTTTTTGCAAACAAGTATATTGGATAGATTTTAGTGAAAATATATTTATGAGCGTGTAATTTTGGGGTTTGATTCTATTTATTTATTCGTTTCAATTTTTTATTTAAATAGTAAGTTATATGCGATGCATGTATTAAAAAAAGAAAATAATTTCCCGTTCCTCAAATTTAATTTTTAGTTTTATTTTGAGGCTATTTTTTAAATTTCGCTAATTAATAATTTTGATAAAGTTAAAATTTTAATATTTAATTATTATCATACATTCAATATTTACTTGGCATGATATTTATTTATCACTATTAATTATTAACTAAATTTTTAAAAATATTACAAATTATATTATTACTTTTATAATTATTTTCAATAAAAAATTATTTTTCTTAATCTTTATATCAGACTCAAATGGACTATTTTTACTAGATCGATGAAGTATATATTTTCACATAAAATCATGGTGGTTGCATTCTAAAAATATTTTTATAAACATGATTTCAATAGAAATAAGTAAATTAAAAAAAAAAAAAACCGATATTTCCTTGCATTCTTTGACTAGAAACTAAGGAATCAACCAACAATTTTGACCAAAAGTTTACACAAAACACACTTCGAAAGTAGCAGCTTCCGGTTTCACATCATTGAAAAAAGAAAAAAAAAAAATGCTATCACTTAGTATATATCGTCTAGTTAATGAAAATTAATAAATCGATGATAGTTGCTCCCACGAGTTGCTAACTCATTTGTGGTTGATGAGCTAGCATTAATACTTGCACGGTTTGCAAATAGTATTCACCAAAAATTTAAATGATTTTGGTGACTTTTGAACAATATTTTAAATTTTTTGAACTGAAACCATAATTTTGAACCCTACCTGCAGAATGAATAATTTTGGTCAAATCTCGTAAGTAGGAAGACAACTGCATACGGCCATAAATTAGCTTTAATGAAGTCGTTGTTCAGCCAGAAGTACCAAATAACTCTGTTTTAAATACAAAAAATTTAAGATTGAACATTCTGTCATATATGAACATATATAGAGCTATCAATGCTTTCGGTTAGTTATGAACAGTTAATTGTTTGGAATGAACATATATATAGGAATATTAGTTGGCTTTGCACGAGCCGTGGTTTGGCCATAACATTGTAACGATCATATGTACATCGGGATTCAGCTCCAAAATTGGTCATCATGATTTGTTTTTGTTTGCAAATCAATCATTCAGAATCAACTTATAGCGCAATTGAAATGTAGCGGCTGTAAATTTTTACGATAAATAAAAATTGGGAATGAATATGTTGAATTGCATTTTTCAGAACATATATTGACAGGTAGGCATTAAAATAATAATAATAATAATAATATCAGTAGGCATTAAAATAATAATAATAATAATAATATCAGTAGGCATTAAAATTAAATTAAATATTATATATATTGAAAAAAATAAAATTCATATATTTAATTATACACATATGCTAATTTTTCTACAATCAATATTAACTATTAATACAAAAATTTGTTGAAAATAAAAGATATTGTACAAATATTATGTGTGTATATACAAAGTCATAATAAATTTAACAACAAATAAAATAAATTTTGTCAATAAATGAAGTATTATAATTAATATTTTCTAAAAAAAGAAAACAGTATAAAGATCTTGAGGACAAAAGAAGAAGCATAAACAAATCATTTAAGAATGAAAAACAACATCCGATGAAAAAAAAATTACAAAATTTTTCCGTCGGCCAATTGAATGCGCCATGGGACCTCGCCCGGAAAGAAAACCGACGCTACCCCTCCCCTATAAATAGGGATCTTGATCAATTCATTTGACATTGGAGTTCATTCGAAGACATAAGCAATGGTAAGTTTCTCTAGACTTCCTGCATTGTTCTTTGTGTTCTTCGTTGAAAAATTATCGATTTAGACAAAAGATCCAATATTGATTGACAAATCGATGAAGTTAATGTTTATTTTCGTATGTTCAAGCCGGAGAAAAAAATAAAAGCTCCAAAAGTAGTTGAAGAATCTGTCAAAGCCAAGGACTAGCCTCCAAAGTTCATCCTAGAGCTTCAATAAGTTTGTCGTGGTCTTCACCAAATTATCAAGCCGGCCCTCATCGATCCAAAAGTCAAAGGGACACACTGTCAAAAAATATTATGGAGCACCAAATCCACCTCGTGAAAAATCAAAGCTCTAAATCCACCAAAGGGGTCTTCAAACTCAAAGACGAAGATCAAAATCGTCCGCACAGAGACCAAAATCTTAAAAGAGCCGGAAAAAGTAAAATTAAAGATCAATCCATAAAAAAATGCCGGATTAAAGATGAAATCCAAAAAAGCCTTCAAAGAAGCCTTCAAAGCCGAGTTGAAAAAAAAAATCGACCAAGAAAAATAATCATATGACCTGTTTAGATATAGGACATGCTTTAAATTCAAATTAGATATAATTTGTATAATTTTTGTGTTTATGAAATTAACATGAGTTTTTTTGTCTACAATAACAACCCTCGGTATGAATGAATTTTTGTTTATTGTATACGAAAATTCATATGTTTTTAATTTTACGACGGCTTGATGAAATCGGTTGGAGAATGGCCAAGGGTTTCCTAGGGCACTCCAAAAAGCCTGTAAGTGCTATTTCATGTATGTGGAAATCGGATTTATCAGAAAATTAGCTGATATGAAAAAACAAGAAAAAGACTTAAAAATAGAATTTCATTAAAACTAAAAAAGAAAGTACAAACGAAATTAAAAAGGAAAGCGGTAATGAAAGTGGATAAATGTACATAAAATGTAAAATACTGGAATTTAAAATAGTGGAAAAGTGAAGATAAAATGCTGTTGTGTTGGTCGGGAGCCTCTTCTTCATCATTCATCAGCAGTTTATATAGTTTATTCATGTTGGGAGATTTTTTTTCTTAAATAGTAATAGCATCCACCACCATTAATGCCACTCGCATGTTCTCTATAACGGCTAGTGTCTTGAATGAGCTATTATTTCTCTCAATTATATGTTCATCATGCTTATTTAATGGCCGGCAAAACCTTCCTTTTCCAATCATAACTTCATAAAACTCCTATGACTTTTTTATATCACCATTTAAATGAGACTAACTTCATAATCTTTAATGTCAAGATAACTCTAAAGTCAATTAACACCCTACTCCCTTAATAGTCATTAAAGCTTTCGCAGCCGCCACTAGTTTTCTGCAAGACTATGAATCTTTCTGTAGTAAGTTGAGCATTTTTCATTGGGCCAGATTTTGGGTTGCTTACTCTCTTCATGGGCTTCCGTCTATTTCGGCCTACTCCCAGTAATTGGGCTTTCCACTTAAGTTTTATCTCATTTTTCATGGCCCAACATATTGCCCCCCTTAATAAATGGGATGGAAATTAAATCATAATTTTATCATATTTTTGGATATGAGGTCTCACAGGCTAGGGGAAAACATCACTTCAATTCAAATCTTTTCATTTCCCCACGTTCTCAATCATAACTCCCCTAGTTTTTTGAAAACCAACGGCTCTAGGGTTACTTGAAAAGTCATATCGCCGTGTATCTCACCCACTCAACTCCTTCTTTAACTTCCTCGATCACCCATGGCTTCCAACAGATCACCATCATTTGCTGGAAGCTCCACAACCAGCAGTTCCGCTCCTCGTTCAACAATTTTTCGTACTCAGCTAATTCCAGTTATAGGTAATTCACCATCTTCTCTGCGGCTCCTTCCCACTACTGGTCAAGAACTCCTACCCCTAGTGAAGGATGATGGCATTACAAAAAAATTTCTAATTAGCTACAATATTTTTAACTACGAAATATTTTTGTAGTTAAAAAATGTCATTTAGCTACAAAAATCAGTTTCATAGCTAGAATTAAATTATGTACAACAAGATTATTTTCTTTGCTAAAAATTTGTTGTTATAAAATTATATCTTCATAGCAAAAAGGTTTTAGCTACAAAATTATTTTTTATAGCTAAAATCATTTGGCTAAAAAAATCATACATATTTTGTTGCTAAAACTCTTTTGTTATGAATTTTAATTTTATAGCAAAAGAGCTTTAGCTACTATTATCTTTTTTTTGTTAACTTTCATATCTTTTTTTGTTAACTTTCACTGCGAAAAGCTTACTTTTTGTCAAGAAAGCCATTTGTTGCTAAAGACCTTTACTAACGCGGTATAGGCGATGAAATGAATTTCGTCGCAAAAATATTTTTGCTATAAAATATTACCTTTTGCTATGAAATTTTTTTATAGCTAAACTTCAACTTTTTTGTAGTGTGCCAACGCTGAGGCCCAAAAAATCTTTATCCTCGAAGCAGGTGACCTCCTAATTTCTCATCCATGGCTGAAAATCAATGTTTTCCCTTCAATGTTTACCCATGTTCCTGCAAATTCGATCAGCTTTAGCACTTGGGTAGATATGTTAAAGCTCTATTTTGGTCGTTCTTGGAAAGATATAGGGATTTATGATATGATAACATCATGTGCTCATCAACTCCCTCACAATAGTGAACTTATTAGAGCTCTCCTCTATTTTTAGATATATAGGTTGAATTTGTTTCTTTTTCCCTTTGGTTTCCTGAGTTCCACAGTCTTGGATGTGGCCGTGATCTTGGGGCTACTCGTAAAAGGTTTAGAGCCTCCACTCAAGGTCATTGAGATGTCCGCTCCTCTTGATTTCCCCAAACCATATAATAACAAGACCACTCGAACCAATTTATGACCCTAAACACCTTAACTAGTGATGTTGAGCCCTCGGAAAACAATGCCTTGTTATTCTTCATAGTTTAGTAAATATTTTGCATGTTTTGCTTCCAAATGAGTGGTCAGGGAAGCTCAGCCCATCCTTCTTACCATCATGTTCAGCCAAGAAATTTATTTGGCCTCTTACTTCTTGGGATTCCTCTACCGATGCATCAATGATCTACTCGGTAAAATGGCTAAATCCCCTGCAAGGACCCTTATGTAATTGGCCCCCTATGGTTCTTGGGCTTGTGGAAAGACTCTATTTTCCCAAGTTTACTAATCCACATACTAGACCTGATCTATCTTGTCCCTCGTCTTCTCTAGGAACGCTATTTCTTTCCGGTTCGCTGCCTATGGACAATGTTCACTCCATAGTCCACTCTCTTCTGCATGACTGCCGAAGGCCAAATGATTTCTTCTATCTTTTGTCTGAAAGTACGTATGGTCCCTTTTTATTTCTCCAGTTGAGAGATGGCAATCCTGTTCAAAGCCCTTGTTCAAATGTTTGCTGGAACAAGTGTTTTGCAGTTTGGCCATTGATTACCGATTGTTCATTCACTTCTCGCTATAACCTTTTCTGCACCAAGTCATACCAGCCTCAATTTTTAACCAAAAAATTCAGCCTTGCTTAGGATATTCTTTCTGTTGGATATCTCTTTCCGTCACTTGTTGAAATCCACCCATAAATTTCCTCTCATGATTTACCGGGATGATGATCCTATATGTTAGAGATGAAGGGCCTTGTATATTTCTCTCACAAACTTCAATCAATAGTCACCCCATCATTCAAAGAATGGTGGGCAAAAATCATTTATCATTTACTGTCAAAGAGTCCAATCACCTATTTGGTGAAGCTGGTGGATGAGCGTCCAGACGATGAAGCTGCCCCAGCCTCCGAGGCCGAAGATGTGGTAGTGAGTAGTTCTATCCATACTTCAAGTAACCTTCTATTTGATCGTAATGAATTTTCTTGACGGTTATGAACTAATTTCTCTCTTTTGCAACTATGTTCTCTAATAAATTATACATTCCACTTGCTTTTGCATCCTCAAGCCGTCATTTCTCCAAACATCTTGCCACACCAGAAGTTACCGTATGTTAGTGCACTCCAAAAACCACCAAAAGACCAGCTCAAGCATCTCCTCCCCATCAAGTATAAGAATACTTTCCTTCATTTCATACTTTTAGTGTTCCTTGGAAATACTAACACTATGCTTCCATAGGCACTTCCAAAGAAGACAACCACTAAAACGCTATGGGCTACTCCTTCTCCCCCACATCCATAAACCATGTCAAAGTCCACAATTCCTCTACCTATTCTAGTCCCGTTAGCGGATACTTTTCCACCACTCCCGCTCCCCCCCGCCCGTTGAAGACTCCCTATAGATCCTGTCTAGTCTCGAAAATATGTTGGACATCCTTTTGGCTGGCATACTATCAAGTCTTAATACCTTTGAATTTGTTCTGGTGTCCTTGGTTCATATGATCCAGAAGAACAAAACCACCGGCCCGGAATGCCTCTCCATTATGGAAGGATTGGTGGACTGGGTTGTTGACATGGCAGACAGATCCAAGCTCCACCGTACTCCCCGAGAGGATAATCTGGAAAAAATGATGGCCAACCCAGGACCCGGTTGATGCGCGTCGCTGAACAATCCACCCATTTACCTCTTAACATATATGTTTTTGGGACTATCAGCCTGGCTCATATTGGCATAAAATTCCTTCACCAGTAAAACATCAATTAGATCCTTGGGATTTTGGATCAACAAGGTCAGGCCCCGCTCCTTTATCCAATCAGCGAGTGGGCCCGAGATCTTCTCGGGTTTAAATCCTCTTTCGTAGAGGATCCCCATTTCCTTCGCTTTTTCGTAGGCCGCTGCCGCATCGATTTTGACAAAATGAACAAAATCATATTTTCTGGTGGCTAGCCCATCCTTAGCGGCCTCGACAGCATCCTTTTTGTTATCTTCTCAGCGCAGAATGCCCTAATTTTCTTCGAAATAGCTTGGCGAGCGAACTTCCTGTCAAGCTCTATATGGTGGAAGTCCTTCAGCTCCTTATAATCCAACCACCAATTGCTCACCAGATACCTCTGGTCAGTTTATCAGTATACTCTAATCTGACGTAATCTACCGGGAACTCTGGGATGAATTTTTTGAATGAGATGGACTTCAACTTCCTGAGCTCGCTACAATCTTCGGTCAACTCTAACAGCCTCTTCTTCTTATAGTAAGATTTCGGCAGCGCTGGCTCTACAAATTCAGATCCCGAGCTTATTGTTACCACCTTCCGTCTGTCTGTTGATTGGATCATTTGGGTCATTTTCCAAATCCTGGTTTCAACTATTTCAAACTCCTTTCTCACAGCTTCTTTCTCGCTTGGATCTATTTTGATGGTTGAAGATAACCTAGGGTTTTCAATACTTTGTGAGAACAGATCTCAACTCAAAACACTTTAAACCTGCATAAATAGTTTCAAAATGAAAACAACAATCAAGTAACAGGCAAAAATATTCTAATTCTTATTTATTTGAACCCTATTTCCTCATCCTACAACGAAACATCACACTCTAGGGAGGGTTTCATTGTGAAAAAAGGAAAAAAAATCACAAACTTAGAAAATTTCATAGAGAATTGTAAAATAGATCCATACAAAGAAAGATATCAGTTATTATATCTAAATCTAGCCGATATCATACTTAGAATCACAAAAATTGAAGCTGTACAGATTTTTGCAAAAGTTCGAAAAATAGATAGTCTTCGTAAAAATTATTTTTGATTCTATGTTAATGCGCGTGAAATCGGAGAAATTAAACCATGAAATCGAGTATATAGACCAAGGCAAAGCTAGATCTTACCTCCAATTTAGCTAAAATTTGTTGAAGGATTGAGATTTTTGAATTTATTGAACATGGAGAACTGACGGTTTTCTTTAACTTCTAGAGGAAATTACTATAGGGTAAAAGTGTAAATGACCGAGGATAGGGTATCTATAGGGAATGTCATTTGCTTCTCAGAGGAAGGTGAGCGGTAGTGCAGTATTATAGTCACTCCATTATTATATTATTATAGAGGCATAAGGGAGGGTTGTTGGGCGGGTGAGCGTTTAAAGCACTACTTTTAATTATCCTAAGTATGACACAAAAACGATGATGGGAGCGGTACTGGGTGAGCGATAACGCTCCTCCAGTATGGATCAGGATGAAATAAGCGAAGCGATGGTTGGTTTGGGTCAGGCTTAGGTTAGAAGTTAAAATTCCATCTACCCTAATCTAAAAAAACGATAATCAAAGCATTTAAACTATCTTCTATGAAAGCGATAAGGTAACTAAGAAAACAATAATAACTATTTTATGAAAGTGATAATGAAAGCAATAAAATCTAACTATGAAAGCGATAAAAAAAAACAGTAAATTCTTTTGGCAGACATAAATTTAGGCAACTCTGGATATCAATTCTAAGTTCTATCATTGAGCGAGCTTCTGCACCTCAACCAGATTCATCTCTACATCGGCCCGCTGCAAAATAGGCCATTCAATATATGGCTTCAATCTCGCTTCATTGACAAGGAAGAAGTCGCTCTCCCTGGGATTATCCACATTACTGATTCTTATGGCTTCACTTGGTAGAACTTGTCTGACTATGTATGTCCTAGTCCACCGTGATCTCAATTTCCCTAGGAATAAGTGGAGTCTATAATCATACAATAAAACCTTGGATCACTCATTGAACTTTTTCTTCTTTAACTTCCTGTTATGATAGAACTTCATCATTACCTTATAAATTTTTGCACTTTTATATGCCAGGCAGCGGAACTCGATCAGATCAAGTAGTCGCTTGTCGCGCTTCTCCTAAGCGGGGAGAATACGTGCGATGCTCGAGTTCCAGAGGTAAATGGCAAGTTTTTCCATAAACCAACCTATATGGGGGCAACCCGATTGGAGTCTTGAATGCTGCTTTGTATGCCCACAGAGCATCATCCATTTTATCTGCCCAATTCTTACGACTTTTGTTAACTATGGTCTAGAAGATGTGTTTGATTTCTTTGTTAGAAACCTCCACCTTACCACTTGCTTGTGGGTGATAGGGAGTAGTTAGATGCTGACGAACACCACACTGCTGCAGGCAAGATTGCAGTGCCTTATTCACAAAATGGGTGTCTTCATCGCTTATTATAATCATGGGAACCTCGAACCTCGGAAAGATAGTGTATTTTAGGAAACGGTTTACAGAGTAAGAGTCATTTGTAGGGAGCGCTTACGCTTCAACCCACTTGCTCACATAATCTACTGCCACCAAAATATATAACTTTCCATTAGAATTTGGAAATAGTCCCACATCGAAAATATCCATAAACAAGACTTCAGTTTGAGGCATCTCATCTTGCTTTGAGATAGAGCCTAATCTTTGGCACTTGTCGCAAGCCTTAGCAAAGGCATTTGCGTCCTTCTGTAGGGTAGGGCAAAAGAAGTTTGACTGCAAAACTACGGCCGTTGTGCACTGGCCAGCGAAATGCTTTCCTACGTGAGAACCATAACATTCATCCAAAATCAGCGGGACCTCTGATTCTGCTACACAGCAACGGATAATCCCATCAGAGCCGATGTTGAACAAATAAGGTTCATCCCAGAAGTAGTCCTTTGTTAAACTGAACAGACTTTTCTTTTCCCTTTGTATAGTGTGAGTGGGAAATTGCCCTGTAGCCAAGAAATTAACCAGGTCTCCAAACCATGGCTTCTTACCCTACACAATAAACAATTTCTCGTCAGGAAAAGAATCATTTATACATGTTGATGTGTCCTCCATTTGTCTTAATCTACTCAAATGATCAGCTACGTAGTTCTCCTTCCCCTTGCGGTCCTCAATTTCTATATCGAATTCTTGAAGCAAAAGAACTCATCTGATCAAGCAGGCCTTTGTTTCCTTCTTCTCCATAAAAAAATTATTACTGCATGATCTGTATGAACAATGGTCTTGCTTCCGATTAGATATTTTCTGAACTTCTCGAAAGCGAAGACGATAGGTAGCAGCTCTTTCTCGGTAGTAGTGTAATTCCTCTGAGCGGAATCCAATGTCCTACTAGCGTAGTATATGACGTTCAGTTTAGACTCCACGTTTTGTCCTAAAACAGCCTACGGCATAATCACTAGCATCCATCATTAACTCGAATGGCTTGCTCCACACTGGTGCTGAAATGATGGGAACGGTGGTGAGTTTCTCCTTCAGAATCAGGAAAGCCTCCTCACACTCACTTGACCACTCAAAATGAGCATCCCTGCATAGCAGCGCGTTGAGCGGTTGAGTGATTTTGCTGAAGTCCTTGATGAAGCGACGGTAGAAACCAACATGTCCAAGGAAACTTCTAACTTCTTTCTAATTCGAGGCCGCTGGCATCTTTTCTATTACAGTGACTTTAAATTTGTCCAACTCAATTCCGAAGAGCAAGATCTTATGGCCTAAAACAATTCTTTCATTTACCACTAAATGACACTGCTCCCAGTTCAGCACGAGTTGAGTCTCAATGCAGTGGAAGAGTATTTTTTCCAAGTTATGCAGGCATCGGGAAAATGTTTTGCCATATACCGAAAAATCATCCATAAAATCTTCAATGCAGAAGTCCAGGATATCGCTGAAAATTTGGTACATACATCGCTGGAAGGTGGTTGGGGCATTACAGAGCCCGAACGACATCTTTCTATAAACGAATGTGCCATAGGAACATGTAAAAGTTGTTATCTCACAGTCCTCTGGCTTGATGGAGATATGATGGTAGTCTGAGTAGCCATCGAGGACACAGTAGTATTCGTGTCTTGCGAGCTTCTCAAGGCACTTATCAAGGAATGGGAGCGGGAAATGATCCTTCTTAGTCGCTGCATTTAGCCTCTTATAGTCAATGCATACTCTTCATCCAGTGACAGGTCTTGTCATGAAGACCTCCCCTTCATCGCTTGTCTGTTCGACAAAGCCTCATTTTTTGAGGATCACCTGGGTTGGGCTGACCCAATGGTTGTCGCTTATTGGATAGATAGTACCTGCATCGAAAAGCTTTATTACCTCTTTCTTCACTACCTCTTGCATATTCTCATTTAGGCATCGCTGAGGCTATCTGCATGGCTTCGCTTCAGCTTTCAACCTTATATGGTGCATAAACTCCGTTGAGTTGATTCCCTTGATGTCCAAGATCTTCCATGCAAAAATAGTCTTTCTTCTCTTGAGAAGGAAGACAAGTTGAGCCTTTTGGTCCGACAATAGTGAAGCAGAGATTATCAACGGGTAAGTCTCGTCTGGACCAAGGTATATGTACTTGAGGTGCTTAGGTAATTTCTTTAACTCATCTTTTGTTTTGTATTTGCTCGCTGGTTCTCGCTTCGCTTCTTCTATGGACTCGGTGGGATTTGGTAAGATATCACTTCGCTCACTAGAGTCCACGAAATGCTCTAGCTCGAGCGAATCCTTTTATGAAATTTCTTTCAGAAGCTCTATCATTAAACAGTTCTCAAGAGCGGTTAATTCATTTAAAAAATCACAATTTTCTTCGTGAGGTTGGCGCATGACGTTGTTCATGGAAAATGTGGCTTTATCTCCACCTATGCTTAATGTTATCTAGCCCTGAACGACCTTGATATTAGCTTGAACGGTGGCAAGGAAAGGCCTCCCCAATATTATAGGAATTTTGCAATCTTCGCTTGTTTCCATTATTATGAAATCTACAGGGAAAATAAATTTTTTTACTTGCACTAGTACATCATGAATAATCCCTTTCGGGAGTCTTATTGATTTATCGGCAAGTTGTAATACAGTTCTGCATGGTTCAAGCTCCTAAAGCCCTAATTTACTAAAAGGTGAAAAAGATATAAGATTGATACTAGCTCCTAAGTCGTATAATGCCCTAATCAGTTTTAGATTCCCAATTGTACAAATAATAATAAAACTCACAGGATCACTCAATTTCTTTGGAAGGTCCTCCTTAAATACTGCGTTGCACACCCTTTAGAACTGCACTGTTGCTTCCCCTTCAGGGAATGCCCGTTTTCTATTGATAATATCTTTTATGAATTTAGCGTAATGTGGCATCTGCAATAAAGCATCATCAAACGGTATAGTGACTTTAAGATTACGTAAAGTGTGTACAAACTTCTCAAATTCCTTGGAATTATCCTTCTTCTGAAGCCTAGTTGGGAAAGAAGCCTTAGCTATCGCTTGAGTTGGGACTTTCTCCGTCTGTCAAGGTACTCGAGCAGCTGGTATCATTCGTGGCTTGGATGGACTTACTTCCTCATTTGGCACTTGAGCGTTCTCATCCTGCATAGGTAAATTAAGAACAATAGGGGTAGAAAAAAGATTAGTACCTATCTGGCAGTGGTGATGATTGTGTCCACTTCCCACCTCTTGTCTCAACTGCCTTCGCTTGGTTCTGGACAATCTCAACTGTCCCAGGCAACGTTCATTTCTGCTTCAGCTTCAGTGCCTCAGCTATCTGCCCGACCTGAGTTTCCAGCATCTTGATCGAGGCAAATGTATTACGTTGGAACTCCTGATTCGCCCGATCGGTATTTCTTCATAGCTCCTCTAGACTCAGCAGTTTGTTGTTCCGCTGTGGAAGGTTGGGCGAAAAATAGGTGCCTGCTGCGGAAAATGGGGGTCTGTAAATATTGTTGTTGTGGATAGTATCCCCCTTCATAGTATTGTTGTGCAGCAAACAATTATGGTTGTTGAAATTGTTGTTGAGGACGTGGTCCAGCAGGCCTTTGGGGTTGCCCTTTCTGGAACTTCTGAAACTGAGGAGCATTTCTATTCGCCATGTAAAAGATCTCCGCTGGGTTCTGAGTTTGCTCAGTAGAGCTCTTAGCAACCTGCGGGCTAGATTGGTTTACAGAAGCTCACTCCTCCGATGCCACGGCCTCGCTCACTACCTGTTTTCCTTTGTTACCAAATAAATCCTGCTTAACGAGCTTGGCTAGCTCTTTAATCTGGACCGACAAATTTTCAATCCTGGCATCCTGTGAAACTATAGCAGGAACCTGGTAAAGACTCCTAGATGGTTCCGGTCTGCTGGTCTCTGGCCAACTGGTTTAGTTGGCCGCTATCTTCTCAATAAGCGCCCTCATTTCTGAAGCGCAACGTCCCATAAGCAAGTTATCCGCCATTACATCCAGAGACATCCTCAACTCCGGAGTGATCCCTGAGTAGAAGATTTGGAGCTCCAAAAAGTCAGGAATCTTATGATGAGGGCAGTTGCGGAGCAGTTGCTTGTAGCAGCTCCGGGCTTTGGACAGGGTCTCATCACCAGCCATTTTGAAACTTAGTATTTCATTCCTCTAACTGATAGTCTTCGAAACAAGATGGTACTTGCTCATGAAGGTCTGCGCTGCTTCCTTGAAAGTGACAGGAATGGGATAGCGGTTATCAAACCACTTTTTTGCTTCTCCTGTTAAAGAAAAGGGAAACATAATTAACTTTGCAGCATCCTCCGTGATGCCGTGTGATTTGGAATTGGCGGCGATCCTGTTGAAGTTCTGCAGGTGCTCATAAGGGCTTATATTGAGCAGCCCATGGAATTGGCTCTGGCTGGTGAGGCTTACCACCGCTGACTTCACCTCATAGTTCCTAGAACCTCTGAGCATAGAACTAGTAATTAGAGTGCTATCTAGAAGGGCTAATAATGAACATCCATCGGGACTTCAGCAATTGGGCGCTCGGCAGCCCTGTGTCCCTGTTGCCTCTGAATGGGCTCAGCAGCAGGTGGAGTGGGAGTTATGGCAGCGGGAGTCACAGCAGCGCGAGCGGCTTGGGCAGCGATGTACGCGGCCTGCGCAGCCTGAGCTTACTCGACCTAAGCAAGGTGCATTTGCATTCCGGCCATTCCCTGTTGAATGCCAATCAAAGTCCTAACAAGCTACTCTTTAGTAGCTGTCAGCACGTGGGGAATAACAGGTGGCTGGACTACAGTGGGGATTTGGAGTGGCACCTCTTGCTACGATGTAGATGTGGCAGAGTTTGAGGTAGTCCCAGCGGTAGTTTGGAAAGCTGGGACAACAGTGGAAGGGGCAAAGGTATTTACTTGGTTAGCAATAATCGTCTCTCTAGTAAGTTCTTTAAACAAACGTCTCTCTGTGCAAGAAGAAGAAGTAGGACTGGTTGGATGCTGAAAATGCTTTGGACCTCTGAATTAAAATTGCCACACCAAATAAAAAAAATAAAATTAGAACACAATAAAGGAACACAAAACAGCGAAACAGAATTACATAATTTGAATGTAAATTATGACTCATCACTAGATTTATTCAAGACTTTGTTTCTTGAGTTTAAAATTTCCGGAAACGGTGCCAAATTATGATAAGCGATTTTTTATGCTTCAATCACAGGGAATTTGTATTGGAATTACTGAGAAGTGTGCTATTGTGGATGGTCAGATATAGGTTTAAACACGTAGTTGTAGACCCCGAATCCGAATCGTTTATCACAGTTATTTATACTCTTTAACTTGTGAGTTTTCAGGTCAAACACAGGGATTTTAAGTCACAAAAATTTTTCAAGAATCGACTAGTGATAAACGGCGAAAAAGCATAAAAAGGCTCGGTCATGCAAACTAAGACATAAATAAATAAGCGATCAAAAAAGAACAATGGGATGAGCGGAGTGAGGCTGATGAGTGCTGGGGGCAATGAGAGCGGCTTGTGAGTGGATGTTAGCGGGGAAGATGCGAGCGGTATATTTATATATAATGAGCAATAGGGAGCGACTAGAGGATGTTGTGTGTGATTTGTGCATTCCTTAATGGCTATTTTGTCATGGATGAAATGAACGAGTGGTGTTAGTGCATAAGAGGAGATTATATGTATAAATACGTAAGCGATAGAATATGTGAATGTAATCATATAAGCAGATTTACATAGAACTTGAACCGATGATACTTGACCCTAAGGGATATACAACAAGACTTCAATGACGCCCAGAATTAAAACATTATAAGCAAAAAATGCTACTGTCACTAGACATTTTTGTGACCTGAAACACAAGTTCCTATGTCCTTTTAATTATCCTAATTTCTGTCTCATTAGTGGCTTTACCATTCTGTTACCTCTTTTTAATCAAAATCGAATTCAGAAAAGTAATTAAGCAAGTCGACAAGGCTTCCACGTACTTAACTACATTGAACTACCTAGAATATGTTAATGAATAGGACACGAAACTAGGCTTAGGTAATCGATTTTTCTCTTTTCTTTCTCAGCGACTCAGAGTTCTATACTAATCAGACTTATACAAATATAAAAAGGATGGAGGAGCGATGATGAAGAAATGTTGATATTTCATTACTTACTAAGGAAAACAATAAGGATCTACATAAACAAACATTACAAAAGCAGTAAACCAAAACTATAAACTTAAACTAGAAAGCAGTAAAGTGAGCGGCCGGAGGAGGAGAAAATCTCAACTCCTCTGGCCATTTCTGTTGAGAACTCCCTTACAGGGTTGGAGCTCTGGGAAGGCAGCAGGAAAATTACAAAAATTGCAAAGTCTATACTCCTGTCGAAGTATGTTTTACAAGAGATATCTGGCGCTATTTATAGCTAGAGGGGACTACAGTTGCGAGCAGTTAGGAAGTTGTTTCAACCGCTGAGCAGTTAGGTACTTGGCGGCGGTTATTCTATTGAAGCGTTTGCACTGGCCATAACTCTCACGGCGCTCGTTTCGCTTGCTTTGGTATGCAGGGGTGCAGACCTTCCTCCCTTGCCCAGATGGATGGAGGGCATTAACGTAGCTAAGCGGGGCTATCTTTGTTGGCTGGAATCGGAATGGATTTACCGCTGCAAGTTGTACACTTAGGTATTTCCCTAGAGTGGTTCACTCTCGCTTCCCTATGGTGGATGTCTGGTCGTTGGTGGCTCGAGCTGAAAGAGTGTCGCTTGTTGAACGGACAACTCCGTCGCTTGAATTTTAGGACTTAGCTTTTCTAGACCAGAAACATCGCTTAAAAAGGCCAAAAAATGTTAATAATCTCAAAAAACCAATTTTGGATCATGCTAAGCGGAATAACTCAATAAAGTATGCCATAAGTCAGGTATTGTGATGGTTTTCACACTGAAATTCAAGTGATACACAATTTTGTCAAGCAAAGAATATGCTATTATATGGGGTTATCAATGAGCCTTCCGGTGTGGCATGGCGGTGACACTCCAGGTTGAGCCGACCGGGGTGTTACAGTAATTTATCTTCAAATACTCTGATGGATAGGTTCAACAGAACATGAACACATGTGGCTTACAAAAAAGTCAAACACGACAAGTCAAAGTCTGTCAAAGCAACATGGCCATTATTCTAAAGAAAAATGTTCTGACTTCATATCCCTGTAGATGATACCCACATGAATAAAAAATAATTTATTGAGAATAAAGAAAAAAAATGCTAAATGTGCCAATGACTATTTTATGTATGCACGTAAATGCAAACACAATATTCTTCTTATAATATGTAAGTTGGGTATTGTTTTGAGTAACTAATACATATTAAATTGATGTTTCAACGCAAGCTTGCTAAACCTCATTGATAAATCATTGTTTTTTTTTCAAGGTATAGATAAGAAATCATAACACAATTAATGTTGAGCAATTCCAATGAAGTGCATACGGAACAATGCTTAGGAATAATAATCATTCTCAAATATGAAAGTAGATCATGAGAAAATTCAAATAATAGGCTAATTAAACACATCGAAACTAGAGAGGAATCAAAACAGTACATAAAAGACTCATGATACTTTTATCCTCATTGTACTTGATTGCTAACATCTGATCTTACTAGAACATTTATCTTGTACATAATATGTAGAGAAGTAATTCTCAAGAGATAAAATTGCAAGAACTTGTATTGATAATTGAAATTGAAAATTCAAATTGAAAATTCAGAGAAATGTATGCGTACCAAAAGCATGGGTAATTATGCTCAGGAAACAACTACGTAGAATGGGAAAAAAAAATTACAAAATGTTCAAATAATATGAAATTTTGGTCAGAAATTAATACTCTAATTCTAGCAATTTGTTCTTTTATTAAATGCCAACGTTAAACAGTTCAATGCATTAGAATGTATGTACACTTCTTGTGATGACCTGGAAATTAAACCTATATTCCTAAACTCATATTACTTGAGCAACCAACATAGACTCTCTTGTGATGACTTGGAAAAGAACATGATCAAGCAAAATTCAAATCATTAGACCAAATCAGCTGCAAGCAAGCATAAATTTCTTTATACTTATAGTTACAAGAAAAATAAAAAATAAAATCCATATTTACAAAAATGCAAGATAACATTTGAGGTTATTATCAAATGATAGCACATAATAATGTTAAGCATTGATGAAAAAAATATCATGACACAAAACAAATTTTAAAATTCTTATAAAAACCTCCAAACCATTATTTTTCGAGTCCAACACACTATGTTTCACATTAAAACTGATCAACTACAAAATTCACTAAAATCGGGTAGTTGAATAAAAAACACATAGCACACAATACTGATGCAGATTATACTAAATGATTGAAATTCAAATAGGATCTAATTCTATCAGCTCGAATAAAGAAACCATATACCAGTAACTAAAATAAACCTGAATCGAACAAGAGATGTCTTAATTCATTAAATTGATACAAACATATTTTAAAATTTGAAAATGCCTAAATTTCTTTGTTACCAAATAACTAAAAGTTGTGATCTTTTCGCGTTATTGTCTTTAATGATTTTCAAATCACTTTGAGCTTAAAATTATTCTTGTGTGCACAAATCTACAAGAAAGAAGCCATCACCAATAATCGAAGCCGGCGGTGGATTTGTGCAAAGCCATTTGTGGAACTGGACAAAGGAGATGAAATCAATGGTGGGAAGGAATGTTGGAAGTTATCATGAATTAAACCCTAAGCCCAGAATCTGTCGTGTTGAAATAATTGAGATAAAAAATAAAGAAAATTAGATCTAACCTTATTCCTCAGCATAGTCGGATTCGGATCTGCAAATCGATAAAGGGTGTTCTTCAAGTACATGGCGCAACCTCTCATGAGAAAACCACTAAGGTTTATGCCGTTACTACCGTGATGAGATATGAAAAGTAATGGATGTTGCGTCTAGACCTGGAATCACAACCCTCTTTATATCCCGTATTATTAATTGGCCTTATCACCCAATTAATAAGTTACAGGGTTTCTTCATATAGGAGGTACGCACTTACTAAATACATCTAAGCCCAATTAATTAATAAATCACTTAATATATGCTTAATTTGACTGATAGCCCAAATAGTTACATTTAACCGACAATTGGATTTTTAATCCAACAATCTCCCACTTGGGTAAATGTACACTAAATAACCTTATGAGTTCATGAAATTTTGCTATCAGATTCTTTGATGTATATTACCAATCTTATCTATAAGTCACATCAGTGTGGATCAAAGCAGCCGTCACTGTATTTATCGCAATGGGACCGATCAGTGGTCACAACACTAATATAACCTAAGATTCGATCAAGTGTGGGTGTACATCATGAAAATTTCATGTAATGTGATCTTAACATGCCAATTTCCAAATGATCCACCTTAACTTTAATTCAAAACAACTAAATATTGAATTAAAACTGAATACTGAACATTGAATACTGAACTGTGCAGTGTAAACCAAAGTAACTTTAATAGTATTTGAACATTACTAATCAACTCCCACTAAACCGAAATATCATAAATATAGTTTCACTCTCAAATGAGCAACATGCTCACTATAAAACTTATATGGAAACCCTTTAGTGATTAAGCGGATCCGCAATCATGGAAGTTATATAAATATGTTCAATAACTAATTCATGATATGAAGTCAAACTATTAAGTAAAAAATAATTATTATATCAAATAACGTACTAGTTCCAACCAATTTTGAATAATAGAAGAGACAAAACTCTATATTCGAATGAACAATAATAATAACTGAATTTATTCAAAATAGAAATCGAAATTAAATTTCGACTAAGGATGGTACAATAAAAAATGTCTCATTAAAATTCAAATAGTAAACAGTACTCAATAATAATCTAAATTATCAATGACTTCAATTTTAACTTTCTTGTCATC
The DNA here is from genome assembly GCF_009805555.1 of Andrographis paniculata. Lineage (NCBI taxonomy): Eukaryota > Viridiplantae > Streptophyta > Magnoliopsida > Lamiales > Acanthaceae > Andrographis > Andrographis paniculata. The sequence goes on from NW_026137593.1 coordinate 2,425,711, forward strand.
ACCCATATAGATGTCTCTTTCACCATCAATTGATTTTCGGCTATAGAAATAATCTTGCATAGACACACTGATGTAAGTTGTTATACCAAAATTCACCCTTCAGGTGTGTCTATGAACTGAACTTAAACTAATTTGAAGAGCAAGACCAATAGGACAAACATGTCCTCGAAAAGTCTAACTTCAATGTCCTCAATTTAGTAGCAATATTAGACATGTTCAGGGATGTACTCCCTTATGCTATGTTTGTCATTGTACTTTATGATAATGAGACTCTTAAGAAGAGTACTTAATTCTGTTTTCTCGCTTTTGGGAAAGCGTTTGTTGATTTCAACAAGGAATTCATATCATCATATATCGTACTCCTAAAAAATTTCTGAAGTGTTTTACTTAATGATCATTTTGACATAGGCGTTGGACCTATCCCACTTCTCAAATAACTACCTTTCATGAGCAGTGTTTTTCGTTGTATGAGTGGGTTGGTCTACTTTTAATGCCAAGTCAAGATTCATGCAGCCTATATGAATCACTATTGATTCTTTTCAGTGCTTATATTTGTTCTCAGACCATGTTCGAACTGAAAAATATATATATGTATAAATATTTATGAAGCACAATGAAGTTCAAGAATAATGCATTCTCATCCCAAGACACTAAGTGCAACATCAATGATCAATCTTTGGATCAATAACATTTATTGCTAGCAGTTATCTTGTTGCAATAATCATGTACGGATAACAAGTAATGTCAAACAGTAAACCACTCTTTGGACTGATTCACTATTCACATAAGTTAAATCCATATAATCGTCTCATACATATTATCGCAGATGTATATTTTATTCTGTCAATTACCAACTGCCTTTGGGCCGAAGAATAATCACATGAATTAAAATATACATAAACACTTACGTTATCAAGTAAAAAATCTCATATAAGAGAGGTTACTTTGGCAACGTCAAGTACTTAATTTTCTCCGTCAAAACGCAACAAGCATTATTAATGAATTTATACTTTCTTAAACCACATTAGAATCAGAATCACGTTCCATGTATACGTGTTTGATTCCATAAAAATAAAGAATGATTATTATCAACTGAATGCACATGCCTATAAGCTACTGAATGCTCCGTATGTGAATTTATAAAATAAATTAGCAATTTTATCACAAGTTATCGAGCAACATCAGCAATTGTCTTTGGACAAATTACTGACTGACCAGTGATAAACTTGTTTTGACAATCAAATATTGACAATAAAGTAGTGTATCAAACAATATTTCATCTTTGGACAAATCTATTATTCACACACAAATAACCAAATTATCATCACCAAATTCAATGTCACTAAATATGCATGTAACTATTTAATCGTTGAGTTTCCTTTGGGTCAATCAACAGCCTTATAAGTTACACACAACCTTCAAATATATAAAATAAACTGATTTACACAGTAGAGGTTGCTTTGACAACATAACTGTTTCAACAAATTCATAAAATATATTATATTATTTATTGCTAATTAAATTCACCTTAAAATAAATATGTATGTCCAATATATATGAAAGCTATAACAACATCAATTAATTTCTGGACTCATTAAAATAACCAAGTAGTCCGTGAAGTACTAAATGTAGCAGAATTACATAGGCAAAAATATATCACCCGAAGTGACTATAAATTTAATATAATGAATATTTATAGTTAAATTTGCACAAATAGATACTAACAAAAATACATGCCACTGAATTCCAAAATTAATTGAATCCTTTAACGGATCAGAATGAATTGATTTTATAAAATCAATAATAATGAATGAATAAATAAATTCAATACTTATTAAATCTGATTACAGAAACATTAATATACGTACATTAATTAATAAATCATTACCGTATGTATACATACAAACTGGACACACTAATTTAATCGACATCGTTAAATATTGCACACATCTTATGGTTGTTTGTATTTTCTAGTCTTTGAAAAGGAAGTCGACATCATTAAACAAGAAGCTTGCTGTTATTGCTGATATTGGTTCCCGTAATGTTAAAACAAACTACACAGTTAACTTTAGTGGAGAAGACTAGTAAAAGTATTCGGAGCACTACAAATAAATTAACAACAATATGAAGACAAAACATGGCTAATGTAGATGCTCAATTGTTCTTGTAAATACCAACCATTGCTCTACTGAATATGCAATTTACATATTTATGCAATTAATCGATTAAATAAGTACACTATATTGATGTAAACATCAACCAAAATTAACACGAAATGCATTCCATTAAGTATTAAATAAATTAATAATACCCCTAATAAATAAACATGATTGTCAATCCAATTATTAATGCAAATTACACTTCAAACTAATAATATTTCTCAGTATAATAGCAAGGAATTCATATATATATATATTGCACACAAACCGAGCAGGCATAGATGATTCAGAGTTAAATTTCAAATTCCGATTATTTAATTGAACTTCCATACTTATATGTATTGACATTAATTTATTGGTTTCAGTCAAACAACCGCTTGATTTAATTGAATGTCAAAGGTCACTACAAGCATCAAGATGAAATTCAACACGAATTGGAATTTAAATTTCACATACTTGATTAATAGCTAATTCACCCAATCGTGATTCCAATTGATTCGAAAAGAACGAATTGAAAACCTAATAAAGATTTTTGTCCTATGCACATGGAATCAATTTGATTAACAAACATAATTGATCTAACCAAATATCCCAATAATTTAACACGGCTCTAATACCAATTATTGGAACTTATCATGAATTAAATCCTAAGTCCATGATCCGTCGTAACGAAGGGTATTGTGTTCTTAAGTAACTCCTCGTGAGAAAACCACTAGGTTTATGCCGTTAGTACCATCATGATGAGATGTGTAAAGTAATGAACGTTGCGTATTAGACCTGGGATCACAATCCTATTTATTTATATCCCTGGCCTCATCACCCAATTATAAGTTACCAGTTTCTACACATAGATTGCACTTAATAAATAAATCAAAATCCAATAAATTAATAAATCACTTAAATAGCCAAAACCCACAATTGGATTTTTAAATGAGAGGATAAGCGAGCTGGTGCGTTAGACAACGGTTGAAATTGGCAACAGGCGCGATGGACAAATATGTCGATGGTTTAAGGCTGCGGGCAGCGATAGAGGAGACTAGGTTGATGGCAGTTGTCGAGTGACACAGCTAGAGGTTGGATGGCGAAGACAGCCGCGGCTGCGGGGTGGCTGGTGGAAGACAACACCGGTCGGAGTTGGGAACGGCAGCGTTGGAGGAGGTGACGGACGTCAGCGGGATGAAGGGTAGGGAGAAGGCGGTGACTGTGTGCGGTATATATTTAGGTTTAAATGGATCGAGAAATTGATTTTATTTAATTTTTTTAATATATCTTGCTTAATTTCAAAAACCAATAATAATAATAATAATTAATTTTAGTATTTGTTACTGTATTAATAGTTTAATGATTATTTTTAGCATAAAATTATATAATTTTTTGTAATTGTTACGGTATTAATGCCACAATAATTATTTTTGTACGAATTTTTTTTTGTTATTTCTATTAATTGTAATGATAAAATTTTTGTGACAAGATTTTTTTTATCACTTTATCCTATTTACTTCTTGTTACGGGCGTGAAAAATATATTTAGAATGATATTTTTTTTAATTGTAATTATTACAAATAAATTACCGAAATAAATAAAATAGGAACATTGACAAATCAAATTTTTTTTGTCTAGACAAATTTCATAGCTAAAATTATTTTTTGCTACAGGCCTATTGTTACAAACAGTACAATTGCTACAAAAAGACAAGTTTTTTTGGTAGTGTAGCCACATATCAATTTTTTTCATATTGAAATTCATATTTGCAAGATGTTTTCAGTTCTGAAATCTTTAGTTCATGACAAGTGAATTGGATGTTTCAATGCAGACTAGTTATGAAGCATTATTTCTGTTGATAAATAATTCAATCTTGCAACATAGAGATATCCATAAGTTTTGCTTTAATGTGATATTATGAAAGTGGTCTATTTCTTAAAAAATGTTAGGATATGATATTGTTATTTGTGAACTGAACCTATGTATATATCATCAAATTTCTCATTATATCGCAGTGCATCTATGTTATTAATACTGAATTGAACATATGTATATCATTGAAAAAATCGACATGTGTTGTGACTGTTGTCCATAATCCGGTAGTGGATGGTTTGTGTGTCCATATTATAATTTTTACTTGCATAATCACTTCATAAGTGGTTATTAGTTCTATGGAATATACTATTAAAACACAAGTACACGGAGAAGTCAAATTTTGGTGTGATCTTATAAATTTACTAATTTACTTCTCGGTTCTTGTCTATTACTTATTAGTGATGACCTAATAATAATCCCGGTAAATTATTAGCTTTATGTTGTTGACCATTATTTCATTTATCAATGATTTTATTATGGGTGTTTGATTGGTTTTAAAAAAATGGGTGGATTGCAGAAATTACTATTTTCTCAGCTAATTTATGAGTTGAATACCTTATATCGTATTACTTGTTAGAATGTATATAATCAAGAATATTGAGTCGGTAAGTTTAGTAGAATGTGTGGAGGCACTTTTTTGTTACTATTCTCATGTGTCTTAAAATATACGGTAAATTACACACGTATATCTTTCTTGCCCTCGTTGTAGGTGACACATTTTCTCTTGTGAATGACTTTGTGACATCCATATTGGTTCCAGACACACCATTCATTTTTTCGACAATTTTTTGGAGTGACTAAAATATGTGACGTTGCAGTCCGATACTTAATATCCGTGTAATGTAAACTAATTTTCAGTTTTATTGTTAATTGCAACTCATGCGCCACACTTGAACCGTGGAATGGATTCCTCAACCTATTGCCGCCATTTGCCTTCCGGGTTGTTTATTTTCATCAATTTTTTATGGTATATTGTTACGCCCATGTTAAGTGGAGGTGAGATAGTTTTCAAGACTTTTGGAGTTATTGTTTGTATTGTGGGAATTGTCGTTGTAGATTGATGAATGTTTCTATTTGCGGTTCTTACTACGTTATGTGCTCGAATTGTTTGCGTTTTGTGGTTCCTATTCTAGGACATGTACTTGTGGATATGTTGGTGGGGATTGTTTGATATTTTTTTTTTCCGAGTTGTTAGGTCATGGATTCTACTATTAAGTACTAGTTTGTGAGTATTGTACATATGGATCATGGTTTCAGTTGTCTATTATTTGTGACAATGGATGATTTCAATTATTTTAGTTATTTCAGTTACAATTTTTTTTTTCTTTTATAAAGGGGATTTCAAAATAGATCCATTACGATCAATTTCAGTCATGTAACAAATACCATATTTAATATAATGTATTCTCTGTAAAAAAAAAAAATGATAATATGTCGTAATGAGTAGAATTTTTTTTTATGTTTCTTGTTACGGAAGATTTCATAACGAAAAAAGTAATTTTTTCTGAGGAACTAAGTGGCATAATAAAAACCGTAACAAAAGCCAAGTCCACGTGCGGAAAAGACCGATTTATTGTGACGAGAGAAATGGAGTTACAAAAGCCCAGTCCCACGTGCGGCCAAAGGTCATTGATCACCAGAAATTGTTACGAAAAAATGCAAGGCAAAAAAATCATTACACGAGTATATGTTACCCCAAAAATCGACAAATTACAATATAGGAAGTAGGATTGTCTCTACAAATATCGGTTAATTTATTTCTTTTATTCAATCAAATCAACTAAACAATACTACCAAGAGAATGTTTATTTGTAGCGGTTTAATAAAAAACTATTTGTAACGATTTTGTACCAGATTTTGACCGGTGCATATACTAAAGTTACAAAAAGTCTCTATATCAGCATTTTGATACAAAGAGCGGATGGTCAACGCACTTATAAAGCACGTGAGAAATCTTGTTTTAACGGTTTTTGTAACGCTAGCAATGTATTTTTGATTCATTTGTAGCAAACACTTCTCGTAATAAAATAATCGTTACAATAATTGTTCTTGCATTTGGAACGGTTTTTGTTACAATGTAAAATTCGTTACAATAAGTTGGATGTCATAATAGTATTTTATATGACCGATTTAGTTTTTATATCGGTATTTGTAACGGCAACAATTTCCCAACAAAACGGACAAGTTGTTTAGGAACATAACTATTTGCCAAAACGGACAAACATAAAAAAATCCAAAAGTAAAATATAGCAAGAAAGATACAAATTCCACTACACATACAAGTTCAACCAATTAAAACAACTGCGAATATCAATCTACAAACACAAGTCAATCATCTTATAAATACGTGCAATGGTGCATCGCCTCGTGTAGCATCAAACTGAATATACAAGATAGTTACGGGTGACGAACAAGCTGCCAACATAGTGAGATGGACACAAAATATTCTGCTGCCACAAAATGGACTGCTACATGAAATTTTTAAAGTTAATTCTAATTTTTTTTTTAAAAAAAAATCCATGCTACAATCACTGCACATATGAATAAAATTCAGTAAATGAAAAAAGGAACCAGAGTGATTAATGCAATGAACTCTAGCTAATTGATAACAAAAACCATCCTTATGCAAGAACTAGGACCATAATTCTTTAATGTGGCAATTTAACAGAGTATGCCCTTGACTTTCCTCTTTATGTAAGCATAGACCAGCACGAAAACTATGGTCAATACTTGACCCGAAGTTCAAAACTTTTGCACCAGAGTTTGTCCACCAACAAGTGCATGCATCTCTCCTAGTAGTGGATATGAATAAATAACACAAATAAATTGAGTAAGTAAAAAGTAATACCATAATATAATTTAAAGGTATAAATACCACCACATGAACATCAGGTTCACATTAAGCTATAAATACAAAGTCAAGAAGCTACAAATTAAACAAGAATTCTACTCATTTATCTCAAATCACCGTTTACATTGCCTGCAGAGTTTTCAACATTTTTTTTTTCTGCAGTTGTTATGATCCATTATTCTACATTTCTTAAAATCAATATTGTGAAGTGTCATATGGGAAATGTTTCTTCATAGGCAGCAGGTGGAACCTTAATTGTTTAAGGATGCACTATTTTCTTTTTCATGTTTTTACTTTGGTTTTATGCCAAGACAAAAAAAATACTTGATATTGACAATATAAACTTCTAGGCATCAGTGATAATAGTTTTATGCTCCATTATGATGCATTGTAGTAGTTGTAACCATTTTATGCATGAAACTAATTTACAATACCCATACTAATACACTTGGAGGTGATTGTGCTTTATTTGGTCTTTTAAATAAATATTTTACCGTTGGTAAAAAGATGGAAAAGAAAAATAGCCTTTTATATTATCATTCAAGTTATAGAGTCACATTCAAATGAAGCAACAAAATTGAAAATTATAAAGGAATTTTATATGTCTGGCACAATTGATTGGTCCAGAGGTTGGCTTTCTATCATCTTCATTGTGATACTACCTTCCCCTCTTTCCAAAACAAATAGGCTAAAATTAGTGATCATTTAATTCATTGTATTCGTTAGAGAATGTAAAGGCTTATCCTTAAGTTCAGAGGTTAGGATTTTTCTAAAAGGATGGTGGCATAGCAAGAAATCCAATGCCCTGAAGGTCTAAATCTCACTGGAAAATCAAACTCCAAAAGATGTAAAACAATAACCCCAAACAATGTCACTTCGGAGTAAAGCATATGAAAATAATAATTGTGTCTATATTAACAAATAAGTGAAACATGTGGCATGCTAGGTAATTGATGATCAACTTACAGCTACTTTGTTTTTTGAATAAAACTCACATACAAAAGAAACTGACCAGGAGCTTTGTAAGCAACCCTTTCTTCTCTTCCTCAATCTCTCTAATCTAGCTTTCAACAAAAAAAAATTTCAGAAAAAATGTATAATGGGCATGATTCATGTTAAAAGTATAGCAGGACAACGAGTTTTGAATATTAGAAACCGATCCCAAATCAGTTTACATGTGCCCTAAACTTTCTTATCTGAGATTCCTAAGCAGCTTGTTTCTTTAAGAGCTCTTCACTTAGAGATTATCAGATGAATAGTGAAATTATTCAAGATTATTTTGCAACTATTCAGGACAGGACTATAGAAATCACCCAAACAAATATGAAGGAAACAAGAAAAAGGCCAACGAACCAAACATCAACCATCTACTTATTACCCATAATAAGCTGTTCTACAATAATGAGAATCATCCATTAACAATACTCTATTCATCCATAGATATTATTTTTTCTGACTGGTATTCTATCATAATTAAAACAGTCCTGAACTGAGGAAACTAATTCTAATCTTTATTTAACACGGAGAAACTTCCACACCAATTGAACATGTTTGATCAAGATTCATGGAACTTATTCACAGTGCTGTAATATAGGTATTCCCACCTTGAGCCATCATGTGGATGATTACCTTATCCTTTTCCTTCAAAAGAGTTGCAACATCACTTTTCTTGCTTTGTTCTCTAAGAAGTGTATACCTTTCCAATTACTTTCCAAATACAATAAAATGAGAACACAATGAATATTATTCATCTAAAAACAATCTACACAAAACCAGTTACTTCCAAACACAACGAAATGAGAACCAAATGCCAATTATCCTCGTAATTATCTAACATTAGTAAAATAACATATAGAACCAAGTATAGATATAATCAGCAATCATCCATCTCTCTCACCCCAAATTTTCATTTCCAAATTAAGGTGATCAGAAAATCAACCAATATATATATATATGATTCTTTAATTTGAAAATAAAATTGTTGATGCAAATATTTCAACAATAAAAAGTAAAATCCGAAAATAGAAAATTATGTTCGAATTTGATATAATTAGTGCATGAGATTAGGAATCTCTAAACACTGTAGGATACATAAGAAATACTGGAAAATAAATGCTATAGACTGCAAATTAAACGATGATCCCTGAATCACTGACTTGGCTGTCGTTTGAAGATGATTGAAGATAACATGCCAGTTGTAGATCCCAATCCTTAAATATTCCTCTGAAACAGTACCTGGAACCGTCGCCCAAACGGTTACAACGCCTTCTCTCAACCGTCTGCTAATTCCTCTTTTGCTGACACGTGTTCTCAACCGTCTTGTTACCCGCATAGCCCAATCGACCGAGCTACTATTCTCACTCGCTCTCTGCAGCATCCGATCTCCACAACAACAAACGACTCGCTCATCCAACTGCGGATCAACCGACCTGTCTGTCCGACCTCAGACCTTCCAACTTGTTTGTCCGACCACGGACCTTCCGACTTACTTATCCGACCACGAACCAACCGACCTGCCTATCCGACCGCAAACCAACCGACTTGTTTGTCCGACCGCGAACCAACCGACCTGCCTATCCGACCGCAAACCAACCGACCTACTTGTCCGACTATGAACCAACCGACCTGCCTATCCGACCGCAAACCAACCGACCTACTTGTCCGACCGCAGCCCTTCCGACTTGCCAATCATCCGACTTGTGGACCATCCGACTTGCGGACCATCCGACTCACGAATCATCCGACTTGTGAACTGTCCGACCTGCAGACCGTCCGACTTGCAAACCATCCGACTTGCGAATCATCCGACTTATGAACCGTCCGACCTGCGGACCGTCCGACTTACGGACCATACGACTCGTGAATCATCTGACTTGTGAACCGTTTGACCTGCGGACCATCCGACTTGCGGACTATCCGACCTGTGGACTCACCGACCCACCTATTTCCTCAGGAAAACGTCCAGTTCACCCGATTATCTTGAAATACCCCCTAAAAAAGTCTAACAGACCCAATTACAGGCCCACATCTTCTTCTAACTTGGGCTTTTTAACCTAATTATAAATTTCATACGTAACAACTTGCCCGCCGCCATCGGACTTTCAAACGTCATTCCTCCATCGCCGTTTGGAAGTTCGCAATCTATATATAACAATACCCCTTCCTGCAAAACCGCCTCTACAACTGCAACCAGTTACTGCAACACCATATTTTCCACAAAACTCTTCATCTTTGCTACTGGCTTCTACTGTCTTTCAATCTCTGCAACTCCAAATCATGGCAAATCAATACATACCTGCACTTCGCTTCGACGGATCAGTTCCAGAAATAGCGTTTGTTGCGACGAAACTGCTCACTCCTACTATTCGCCCATACTGCACCACTCCTGAAGACTCCAACCGAATGAGAGAGGTCTTGGAGGCAGGAGACCCACTCACTGTCAATAATTCCAACTACAACGCTATCCGTCTCCATGACAGTATCAAAACGCACCTGACGGATCCCAAAGCTCCCTACCGCACCTGGTACAAAAGTGTAGCAGAACATTTTCAAGATCAATGGAAACGCCAACAAATCGACCAGGCAATACTTCTATCTACTCTCCCATGTCATTTACATGAGAAAGTTCTTTTAGTGATGTTGGTGTTCTAGCACTTGAAGATGGGCGCCTTCCTTCTTCCTACAGCCCCCATCAGCCTAACACTCATGGATGTGGCCATGATCGCACATCTTCCAATTGTGGGTGAGGACCCTGTGATGGGAGCCCTAGATGGACACGAGCCCAATGCAGACCATTTGGGCTGGTCTCTGGCTGGTGTAAAGGAATGGGGTTGGACCAGGTTTTTAAACGACCAACAAGGAGTAGTCGGGACCCCTGTGACCGACCGTGAGCACGTTGCCTTCCTTCTCTTTTGGCTCTACAAGTATGTCATAATTTACCCTTCGAAATGCGTCCTTCCTTCTCATCTCGACTTGGCCATACATATAGCCTTAGGTCGTTTCTTTTCTCTGGGTACTCTCTTCCTTGCCAATCTTTTTGAAGGGCTATCCAGGGTTAGCACCCGCCTTACAGATAAGGATGGCAAAAAATTAGATACCGCCGCGTCGGGCCCTTTTCGATTCTTGGAATTGTGGTTCCGTCTCTATTTCCCCGAAGCGTTCTAACTTGGCCAACCCCCTGTTGCTCCAACACCTGATAAATCTCTGGAATAGCCCTGAACCGACTCTGTTTAGTTCGTAATAACCTTCAGGCATCCGACCCTATCATAACTGCCATTCTAGCCGATGACCGTAGTAACTCCTGATTTTACATGTACAGAAAGTATGTCGGTTACGTGTCCGACCTGTTTTGGCCATTCCCTATATCTTCACCTTCGTCCAAACCAGAACCACTTCCTCATCCCACTTACTCCTTCACCTGGGATGCTGCTCTTAAACCCAAGTCTTTGTTTATTAGTAAGAAAATTGATAAGAAAGGCCACAAAGCGTTTTATACCTTCAGCTATCAACCTCAGTTTTTGGCACGCCAATTCGGATGCCAACAAGGGCTTACCTAGCCCCATCACCTGTCCACATCTAATAATTCAAAGTCCGGACGGGAGAGTTATCCCTGAATTAATTGCTCCTTACGTATCCCAGCTTACCAATTACATAACTTCCAACTCCTACATTCCCTTCCGAACTTCTCCAGCCTCTATTGAAACCTTTCGCGAATAGTGGTCGGTCACCTGGGCCTTAATTGCCCCTGACAAAGATCACCTGCTGGGCATTCTCCTACCACAGCCTGCCTTGGTTTTAGGGCGGCTCCATTGATCAACACCCATAGAAAAATAGTCGCCCCAGGCAATAGATCGGGCGCCCCACAAAGAAAAATGAGAGCTTAAAAAATTCAAGCTATCCCTTTCCCTGAAGACAATCAACAGACTTTGGGAGACCATTCATCAGGTCAGGCACTCGTAAAGACCTGACCCCGTCCAGGTATGTTCCCACAATCCTGACTTAGTCTGGTTCTTCCTTAAAATTTTTTTATTAATCACCATTCTTATATTCAGGTCCGACCCCGACAAGGGCGACTGTCCAGACTACTTCAAACCCACCTCAAGTACCTGAACCCCCGACCAAACGACGAACCTCCGTACGTACGCCCTCACCAGCTAACCTGGCAACAACAGGGACTTCATCCAATAGTGAGGCGACTGCCTCACAGATGGGTAGGTTGCCTTATGTCGCTTCACACCCATCTCTTCCTCACGTGGAGCCAATGGCCACGTCCGCATCCGCCTCTGCTGCAGTCGCCACTAGTGCGGCCGCCTCTGCTCCAATCTCTCTCGAGGCGGTCGCCCTAATTAACAGAGATGTCTCTAATGCGGCCACCCAAATTGCTACCGACGGACTTGCTGCAGCCACCCCAGACGCATCCGACCAAAGAGCAGCCGACCTGAGGGCAGCCGACCTGAGGGCAGCAGACCCTCCTCCAGAAGCAGCCAGATGGGAAGAAGAACCCGCAGCTGTTCAACCGAGGGATCTCTTACAAGAATTACAAGAAGTTCCCTCTTTTGATTCAGAGACCTCTGTCAACCTGGTAGACGCTTTAAACTCCCTTTTCCAAACTAAGAGCCAGTGTTGACAAAATATTAAATACATCATATTTCCATCATGCAGGGACCCAGATCCATACCACAACGTCCATTTGAAGCAGCCGACAAATCGGCCATTGTGATCCCAATCGCCCCTCCTTCCAGACCCATAACACTCCTGGCACCTTCTGCGACCACGATCCGTCCAAAAGTAAGTAAAGCTTTCACAACTAAGTCTTGATATTAGCGCTTCATTTAATCTGAAATAAAAACCATTCTCCCAGGGATGTCTTGATCTAGCCCCTTTGTCGGCTATTCCAATTCCGACAGACGTCCGAACCACAATTGCTCAGGCTATTGATAAACCTTTCCCCGACCTGGGATCAAACTTGCTAGGCGGTCTTCTTCAAGCCATTGGTGGCCTTCTATTTCAAATTTCTTCAAAATCAGCTGCTGCCCCCATTCTTCACCGGCTGATGGAATGATTATCCGAACTCCGAAATGACATCTTATTCGCTCGACTCCTGTCAGCTGAAACGCCCCTGCCCAATTCGGACCAAATAAGTCTGGAGGTTTCCTTGACTAAAACTAGGGAATCAATCCAACAAGCGACTGAAAGACTAGATAGCCTCCTTAGTGCTAAGACTCACATAGATGAATCAATTCAAAAGAAGGAGGCAGAATTGAGAACACTCCATCAAGAGAAATCTGTTCTGGAAGGCCACATAAGCGACGAACAACGCCTCATTGAGCGGTACAAGAAGAATGAAGCTGACTTGGACCAAGAACTAAAGATTCATGCCCGATCTCAACTCATAAGACAGTATCAGTCGGCTGCTAACACCAGGCGACTTTCCAGGACAGAAGATAAATGGTCCCAGATTAAAAACCGCTTTAGGGTCTCTTCTGTAAAATTTTAAAAACCTTGACTTAGTAAATAAATTTTTTCTCCTATTGTTAAGGATCACTTTCCAAAACTCCGACCCTCCAAGCAACAAATCAAACTCACTTCCTTTATATACATTTGCAGTCCCTTGTAAACCAATGGACAAACGCTTAACCACAAATTGAAACTTGAGCACTCCTGAAATATTTATTAAAATGCCACACAATCGTCCTCATGTTCCTGTAAACAATTGGCAAGGCGTTATTCAACCCTTCTTCGTGGGTAATCGTCCAGTTGGAGGCCATGCCGAGGACTTGTTATGCATACTTAAACAATTGGATTTCAAATTCAGATTCTTCCAACGAGGCAGAAAAACCATTCATCGTGTTATTCGCCTGATGGAAAACGTGCTAGAAGGATATGAGACCCTTTGGGATATACAAAATCGCCTTCATGACATTGATCATCATATGGATTTGATTGAACACCACGTGATAGCCATACTCCCAGACCTTGGCTAGGATCATACATTCTCCAATCAACGTGTAGTCTTTTCGCAATTACGCACCCTTGTTGATCGTGAGCGTCAAGCGGTGACAGACATGAAAGCTCGCACCGACTATGATCTAGAAAAGATGCAAGACCAATGGGAAAAGTACCAACCCAACTTAGAGGACCTTGTTGATGAAGAGCCGAAATTAATCCCTAATCATTGGAATGAAGATTTTGACTCGGAATAAAGGAATTCTCTGCATGACTCAATATCTGATAATGAGTGAACCCCCTCTTTTTTTGGGTCCGAACCCTTAGTAATCGGGTTCTGAATAAAATTACAGTTTCATGCTTTCTTGTTATCTGAAAAGGCAGGAAAATACCTCTTAAGATATTTAGCATTAATACAATCATGTACCCTTTTACCTTCTTGATTTATAATAATAAAGGCACCATTTCCGATCTCCTTTGAACTATAAATGGTCCCGCCCAATTCGGAGACCACTTCCCTAATTGGTCAATCTTCTTATATATAGGAAGGATAGTTTTTCAAACCAGGTCTCCTTCTTGGAATGTTCTATAAAAAAACCTTCATTCCATAAGTTTTAGCCCTGATTTCACTCTGTTTCACAATTTGATCAATCGCCTGGAGCCGATTGACATCCAAACTTTCCAATTGTTGCAACATCATTTGTTGATATTCCTCAGTAAACTCATCAGTAGTAAGGCTCGTACGTCCAGACGACACTTGAATTTCGGCTGGCAACACAGTGACTTGTCCAAAGGTGAGCTGATATGGTGAAAACCTTGTGGCAGAGTTTATGTTATTCCTATGTGCCATAAGGCTCGAGATAACAACAAATGCCATTTTCTTGGGTTTCATTCAATCATTTTCTTTATGATTCCAATAATAATCTTATTAGCTGCCTCTGCCTGCCCATTAGCTTGGGGATAATAAGGTAAAGAATGATTCAAATGAATACCAAACTCTGCCAAGAAGCTTAAAAACTTATCCCCAATAAAGACCAAACCTTGGTCGGTTGTTATTGAATAAGGAATACCATACCTATAGATGACCTGATTCAGCACAAAATCTATCACTTCTTTTTTATCCACATTTTTAGAAGCAACCGCTTCGACCCATTTGGTAAAATAATCTGTTGCAACCAAAATAAAACAATGATTTTTAGACGATGGAGGATGAATTTTACCAATGATATCCATAGCCCAAGATTTAAAGGGCCAAGGTTTTACCATAGCCTGCAATTCAGTGACTGGCAAATGATTCAACTGTCCATGTTTCTGACACTCTTGGCAACCTTTAGCGAATTGTATACAATCTTCGAAAATCTTTGGCCCAAAGAAACCCAAACGATGAATAGCCATCTCATATTCAAACCTGCCCGATGGGCTCCACAAATTCCACTGTGTACTTCTGTCATCACCTCCAAAGCCTGTTAGGACCCCAGGCATTTCAAAAGTAATCCTTCGAAGGTCCTTTGTATAATACTCCTTCTATCAACTGGAATCGCAAAGCTTTCAGCCGTATTCCAATCGGTACATTCGCTCATGGATTCTGTAAATACATGATAAATTCTGTTCTCCAGTCGGATCCAGCTTCTGCTTCAGAGCTGCCCTCTGCATATATATCTTTTGGGATTCCTTTACAAGCTTTTTGAGCTAACTCATCTGCAAATTGGTTTTCTTTCCTAGGGATGAACTCAATTATCACTTCGGAGATTTTTGATAGCAACCGACCAACAATATCCCTGTATCTGCGTAATGAGGATAATTGCAAACATATTGTTTTGTTTACTTGGTTGATTATCAATTGAGAATCCCCTCTTATGATCACAGACTGAATATTCCTGGCTATCAAGGCTTCCAACCCCAAGATTAAAGCTTCATACTCTGCCGAATTATGGGTCATGGCTTCTAATTGCAACTGCAATTTGATCCTTTAACCATACGGTTCTTCCAACAAAACACCCGCACCCGATCTGTTTCCTAAGTAGAACCATAAAAAAACATTAACCAATTTCGGGTACTTACATAAGACACGTATCCGGTCGGTTCCTGCTCATAACCTGCAAAGTCTGCTAAAAAATCTTCTATTGCTTGGCCTTTCACCGCCCTCAAAGGAGAATGACATAAATCAAAGGGAGCCAATTTAATGGCCCACTTCATAAGTCTGCCCTGCATAGTAGGTCTTTGCAAAATTAATTTGATGAGATCAATCCTTGAAATAACCTCAATTCTCCTGGGCAACATGTAATGCTCAAGTTTGTTGCATGCAAACACCAATGAATAACACATTTTTTCTGGCATAGTATAATTTAATTCTGGTTCTGTAAGAGTCTTACTCAAGTAATAAATTGCCCTTTCCTTTCCATCATCCTCATCTTGTGCTAATAGGCAACTGACCACTTCATATGTATTTGCCAAATAAAGTTTGAGGGGCCGACCTTCTTTGGGAGGCATCAACACAGGTGGTTGAGCCAATGCTTGTTTTATAGCTTCTAAAGCTGTCTGTTGATCTGGTCCCCACTCAAAAGCATTTCCTCCAGCCTTCAATAATTTAGTAATTGGTCTGACCTTGCCAGCAGCATTGGAAATGAACCGTCTGAGATAATTTACCTTCCCCAAAAGACTGTGTATTTCCTTGACCGTCTTGGGTGGTCGGCTGGCAAGAATTGTTTTGGCTTTATTAGCATCGATCTCAATTCCCCTCTCATGTTCCAAAAATCCCAAGAAACTCCCGGCTGATATACTGAAAGCACATTTAGTTAGATTCATCTTCAACTTGTACTTCTTCATCCGCTTGAAAGCCTCTTTAAGATCTCTCAAATGTTCCTCAAAACTAGAAGATTTGACAATAACGTCATCTATATATACCTCCATAGATTTACCAATAAGATCATGAAAGATTGAATTCATGGCCTTTTGATAAGTTGCCCCTACATTCTTCAAACCAAAAGGCATAACCGTCCACTCGAAATACCTAAAGCTCCCGGACATCTGAATGTTGTCTTATGAATGTCTTCTTCTGCCAAAAAGATTTGGTTATATCCTGCATAACCATCCATCAAACTGAGAATTTTATATCCTGCTACTGAATCAATTAGCATGTCAGCCATAGGCATCACATACTCATCTTTAGGAGTGGCCATATTAAGATCCCTGAAATCAATGCATATCCTGATCTTACCATTCTTTTTAACCACTGGTACAATATTCGCCAACCAATCTGCATAACGGCAAGGCCGGATGAAACCTACTTTAAGAAGTTTCTGAATCTCCTCTTTAATTTGAGGCATCAAATCAGGACTCATGCGCCTTGGAGGTTGCTTGTAGGGCTTGAAACCTTTTTTAATAGGCAACCGATGCTCTATCAGACTTCGCTCTAGACCAGGAATTTCTGCATAATCCCAAGCTAAACAATCAATATTGTTTTTTATAACCTCGAGCATCAATATTTGTTGCTCTTCAGACAAATAACCACTCATCCTAATTATTTTTGGAACCAAGTCGGTTCCTAAGTTAAATTCCAATAAAGGATCTTGTGCTGAAAAAGCTGGTTTTGTCTTCTCTAATAAATCAGGCCAACGAAATTGTTTAAAATTCTTGGAAATGAACATCATGAATCTTTTTTATTTTTTTCTATTTTTTTCAAAAGCTGATCTAAATAAAACTGACTAATAAGTAAACTACAATCTTGTAAATTTGCATATTCCATAAAAAATATATTATAAAGTAGGTTTGGCTTCCTTATGAGCCATACAGTAACATTGTTCTTTTTAAAAGAACATTGAATTTTGGCTGATGAATTTAAAACCCTTCTTTGGGTATCCATTAGCCATAAACAACTGAGACATTGTGGGTACATGACTGGAATAAAAAACTGATTCTTCAACTTGTTCTGATGCATTGAAAGGGTTGTCATTTGCATCCATTTTGAAGACCTGATTGCCTTCCCAGAACATTAATTGTTGATGCAGTGTTGATGGTACACATTGCGATGCATGAATCCAGTCTCGCCCTAGTAGGATTGAATATGTAGTATCCGCATCCTCCACAAAGAAAACAGACGAAATCTTTTTAGGACCGACTTCAATTGTCGCGACCATCATACCTTCTAGTCTGGTCGGCTGCCCTGTAAAACTAGTCATCTCAAAATCCACAAGAGACAAATCGTGAATTCCCTTCCCCAACTTTTTGAGAGTTTTTAATGGCATCACATTGAAGATGGCTCCATTGTCTATAAAAACCTTCATGATTGGTTTCCCGCAAATATGAGCATTAACATACAGAGGCTTTAAATGAGACGCCGTGTCTTCTGGAATGGGAGGGAAGACTATCGGGGGAACCTCTGACTAAAAATCAGGATCTGAAATCTTTGCCCATTCTGGCTCTTCTATATAATCATCCACCAGACTTTCCTAGTCGAGACTTGATAGACCTTGAGTCAGCTTCCAGAATTTTGTCTCTGATATCAGTTTCAGGTTGAGTTGTCAGAGACTCCAAACGAAATTCCTCCAGAAATGGATTGATGTTAATCCGCTCACAATACTGACATCTGAAACCTTCAATTCTTTCATCTGATACTCCTTTACCCCTTTTTTGTATGGACCGTCCTCCCTTATTGCAATCAAAGACGCCTTGCACATACTTAGGCTGCCTTGAGGAGGAGACTTTTATGGACCGACCTTTCTCAGGATAATTAGTAGTGCCTCGGATGTCGTTCAGCTGCTTTGATGAAGCGACCCGTATAGACCGACCTCCTTCCGGAGAATCAACAGTACCTTGCATATCATTCGGCTGCTCAAATGAGACGACCCTAATGGACCGACCTCCCTCAGGATAATCAGCAGCACCTCTGATGTCGTTCGGCTGCTTTGATGAGGCGACCCGTATGGACCGACCTCTTTCCGAAGAATCAACACACCTTGCATATCATTCGGCTGCTTTGATGAAGAGACCTTATACCTGTACCTCGCAGCATACCTGCGCTTGGCATTACGAATTTGAGTACGATTCATGCCTGGAAAACGAGGATCCACATCAATTGGTAAAGGTTTTTTATTTCGAGCCCATTTGCTCCCAACGAAGCCAGTCTTTCTAGTCGGGTGGTCTCGAACCAAAACTTGCTCTTGTAACTCAAGATTAAAAGAACCATCTTGATTATCCCATTTTTCGGCCACTGTTTTTTCACAAACCTTGAGTTTCTCTTCTGGTCAGCCACTGTTTGATGAGTTTCCTTTTCCCGATCTGGGACTTGATTGTATATTAACCATTGCTATGGTTACTTTTGGAAAAGGTTGTTGCTCTATGCCCAAAGTGATATATTTGAGCCGACCTACCTTAATGGCCTTTTGGATCTCATTTCGAAAATGAGTACATTGACTTGTATTGTGTGTGAAAGAGTTATGCCACTTACAATATGGTCTTCCTTTGATTTCTTCCTTAGTAGCCAACCTTTGCCCTTTTGGAATTCAAATCTAGCCATCAGTTAGCAAAATATCAAAAATTTCATCGGCCTTTGAATTGTCAAATGTGGGTTGCTCTATTCCTTCAGTTCCTGGTATTGGTTTTAATTTAGAACACACATAAGGCTTTCCTGAAATGATTTCGGCCGCCATTTCTTCTGTCTGATCAAAATCAAATTCGTATGCTTCTGTTTCCATACTTGCCATATGTTGAACTTTATTACGTCTGAAATTCTTATCCTTTTCTCTAAAAAGAGACTCCAAACGTCCAGCCTTGGCAGCGAGACTTGCCAAATCTTCCACATCATGAGCAGTGAGTGCCTCTCTTAGGCGGCCATGCATATTCCCGACCACTAAATTGGTCATTTCTTTTTCATTGATTATAGTAGGACAACATCCTTTCATTAATCGCACCATTTCAATAAACTTTGAGGCTGACTCTTCTGGATATTGCTTCAATTCCAATAAATCGGTAAGAGAAACATTTGGTAAAGGATTGAAGAATCTAGCATGGAACGCCATTTCCAAACCTTCCCAAGTTTGTATTTGCCCAGGTGGTAGATTTACAAACCACGAAAAAGCTGTTCTGGTGAGAGATAACTCACATAATTGTAGTTTATGAAAAGGATTATTTCCAACTTCCCCCAACTATGCTGTAAAGTGACCCACATGCTCTATGGTGGAGGATCCATCTTTCCCTGAAAAAGCATGGAAATCAGGTGGTCGATAATTCCTTCGAAGTGGATAATCGTTAATGATCTTTTCGGGGAAAGGTCTTTGATAAGTAGGGCGATTGGCCATCTGAGGATTCAAACCAAAATGCACCTTCAACACTTGCGCAATCTCTTGAGGATCAACACGGGGGTTTTGTTGATCAGGGATAAAGATAGGATCCTGAATATGTGCTCCTTGCCTCTCTTCCCTGACAACGTTTGGCTGCAGATTGTCAACTCTTGGTCCCAAAGGAACATTATTAGGGAAAGTTAGAGGAGTCTTTCCCCTATCTGTTCGGTTGAACGTTGTGGCGCTTGGCAATGTACTGTCAACGTATGATGGCCCTGCGAAATTCGCTTGCATTCTTGATGGTGATATTCCTGGTGACGTCTGAGTGGGTTGAAGAGTAACCCTTGATAAAGCTTGATCTAACATGTTCTGCATGAGATTCTGTTGCTCGCGCAATATGATGTTCTGTTGCTCGCCCAACATATTATGCGTAGTTGAAGTTTGCTGATTGTTCAATTATTGAACATAAGACAACCAATCGGTAGGTGGTTGGGGAATCTCTCCTGGATTCGGCATGACAGGTGATGAAATATTTTCTCCCACCGGTGCTGATGAAGATTGAGGTTGTGAGCCTGCCATACTGATTTTTCTGATGATTCGGCCGGAACTCAGTTGTATGAAATTCTCTGTTGATGTAGGATCAGCAATCTTGCCTTTCTCCCACTGTGGTCGACAATTTGTTGATGCAAATTTTTCAACAATAAAAAGTAAAATCCAAAAATAGGAAATTATCTTCGAATTTGATATAATTAGTGCCTGAGATTAGGAATCTCTAAACACTGTAGGATACATAAGAAAATACTGGAAAATAAATGTTATAGACTGAAAATTAAATGATGATCCCCGAATCACTGACTTTGTTGTCGTTTGAAGATGATTGAAGATAACCTGCCAGTTGCAAATCTCAATCCTTAAATATACCTCTGAAACAGTACCTGGAACCGTCGCCCAAACGGTTACAACGCCTTCTCTCTACCGCCTGCTAATTCCTCTTTTGCTGACACGTGTTCTCAACCGTCTTGTTACCCGCGTAGCCCAACCGACCGAGCTACTATTCTCACTCTCTATCCGCAGCATCCGACCTCCACAACAACAAACGACTCGCTCATCCAACTGCGGATCAACCGACCTGCCTGTCCGACCGCAGACCTTCCGACTTGTTTGTCCGACCACGGACCTCCCGACTTACTTATCCGACCGCGAACCAACCGACCTGCCTATCCGACCGCAAACCAAACGACCAGTTTGTCCGACCGCGAACCAACCGACCTGCCTATCCGACCGCAAACCAACCGACCTATTTGTCCGACCGCGAACCAATCAACCTGCCTATCCGACCGCAAACCAACCGACCTACTTGTCCGACCGTGAACCAACCGACCTGCCTATCCGACCGCAAACCAACCGGCCTACTTGTCTAACCGCAGCCCTTCCGACTTGCCAATCATCCAACTTGCGGACCGTCCGACTTGCGGACCATCCGACTCGCGAATCATCCGACTTGTGAACCGTCCGACCTGCGGACCGTCCGACTTGCAGACTATCCAACTTGCGAATCATCCGACTTATGAACCGTCCGACCTGCGGACCGCCCGACTCGCGAATCATCCGACTTGTGAACCGTCCGACCTGCGGACCGTCCGACTTGCGGACCGTCTGACTTGCGGACCATCCGACCTGTGGACTCACTGACCCACCTATTTCCTCAGGAAAACGTCCAGTTCACCCTATTATCTTGAAATACCCCCTAAAAAAGTCTAACAGACCCTATTACAGGCCTACATCTTCTTCTAACTTGGGCTTTTTAACCTAATTATAAATTTTATACGTAACAAAAATAAAATCAAGAACCTAAGCTAGCTAACAAAGCATAATGAAACTGCAGAAGATTAGAGAATCTTGAATAAAAACAAAAAGTTTAAAAAACACAAAACAGTTTATTCTAATGAATTTGTGCTTAAATTAGGCAATATCCTTCCACTAGACAACCATGCAACTTCCACATTTGACCTATCATTCAAACAAAAACTCAATTGCCAAATTAACACAACAGTCCCAAACGACAAACCACGTATTTTTACCAAATCAGCACAACAGTCCATCTTCGAACCGCACAAGAGAGGATTGACCAGCAAGTCATTTTTTGTGCTACTTCGGGAGGTTTGCGGCTGGACCAATAAGTCGGGAGATTTGCTAATCTCGGTTAGACCAACGAGGCGGAAGGTCTGCGGTCGGCCCAAGAAGTCGGAAGATTCGTGGTTGGATAGGCAAATCGGTTGGTATGGAGGTCGGATAACTGTTGAGAGCGAGTAAGAGAGTGATAATTCGGTCGGCTGAGGGCACGTGTCAGTACGAGAAGAGTTAGCAGGCGGTTGAAAAAGAGGCATTATAACCGTTCGGGCGACGATTTCCAGTACCGTTTCGGAAGAGTATTTAAGGATTGGGATTTGCAACTGACAGGACATCTTCAATCATCTTCAATCGGCATCAAAGTCAAGAGATTCGGGGATCATCATTTAAATTTCCAGTATTTTTAATTTCCAGTTAATTTTCTGTACCGTACAGTGTTTAGAGATTTCTAATCTCAGGCGCTAAATATATCAAGTTCGAAGATAATCTCCTATTTTCGGATTTTACTTTTTTATTGTTGAAAAAATACATCAACAAATTGGCGACCACAGTGGGAGAAAGACAAGATTGCTGATCCTACATCAACAGAAAATCTCATACGACTGAGGTCTGGCCGAATCATCAGAAAGATCGATATGGCAGGCTCACAACCTCAATCATCATCACTACCGGTGGGAGAGAATGTTTCACCACCCATTATACCAAATTCAGGGGAGATTCCCCAACCACCTACCGATTGGTTGTCTTATGTTCAATAATTTAACAATCAGCAGACTTCGGCTATGCAGAACATGTTGCGCGAGCAACAAAATCTCATGCAGAACATGTTAGAGCAAGCATTATCAAGGGTTACTCTCCAACCCACTCAGACGCCACCATGAGTATCACTATCAAGAATGCAAGCAAATTTTGCAGGGCCATCATATGTTGAAAGCACACTTCCAAGCGCCATGACGTTCAACCGAACAGATAGGGTAAAGACTCTTTAACTTTTCCTAATAAAGTGCCTTTGGGACCAAGAGTTGACAATCTACAACCAAACGTTGTAAGGGAAGAGAGGCAAGGAGCACATGTACAAGATCCCATCTTCATCCCTGATCAACAACACCCTCGTGTGGATCCTTAAGAGATTGCGCAAGTTTTGAGAGTGCATTTCAGCCTGAATCCTCAGATGGCCAACCACCCTGCATATCAAAGGCCTTTCCTCAAAAGGATCATTAACGATTATCCACTGCCAAGGAATTATCGACCACCTGTTTTCCATGCTTTTTCAGGGGAAGATAGATCCTCTACCATAGAGCATGTGGGTCGCTTTACAGTACAGTTAGGGGAAGTTGGAAATAATCCTTTTTATAAACTGTAATTATTTGGGTTATCTCTCACCAGAACAGCTTTCTCATGGTTTGTAAACCTGCCACCTGGGCAAAATACAAACTTGGGAAGGATTGAAAATGGCATTCCATGCTAGATTCTTCAATCCTTTACTGATTGTTTCTCTTACCGATTTATTGGAATTGAAACAATATCCAGAATAGTCAGCCTCACAGTTTATTGAAAGGGTGCGTTTGATGAAAGGACATTGTCCTACTGTAATCAATGAAAAAAAATGACCAACTTAGTGGTCAGGAACATGCATGGTCGCCTGAGAGAGGCGTTCACTGCCCATGATGTGGAAGATCTGGCAAGTCTTGCTTCCAAGGCTGGACGTTTAGAGTGTCGTTCAATCAGGTAATGCTCGTCATTTATGTGGCCTTCCAGGACATATTTTTCTTGACGAAGCGCCCTCAGTTCTACTTCTTTTTGTTGGATTGATTCTTCTATTTGTGCCTTGGCGTTATTAAAGCCTCCTAGTCGGCCAGTTGCTTGTTGAATGGATTCCTTGGTTTTGGTCAAGGAAGCCTCCAGATTTATTCGATCCTGTTCGGGCAAGGGTGTCTCAGTTGTCAAAGGTTGAGTGAACAAAACTTCATTTCGGAGTTCAGATAGTCGCTCCATCAGCTGGTGAAGAATGGAGGTAGCAGCCCGACTCTAAAGACATTTGAAACAAAAGACCACCAATGGCTTGAAGGAGGCTCTCAAGCAAGTCTGATCCCAGGTTGGGGAAAGATTGGTCAACAGCCTGTGCAATTATAGTTCGGACGTCCGTCGGAATGGGGATAGCCGACAAGAGGGCTAGATCAGAATATCCCTGGAGGAAATGATGTTTTATTTCAGACTGAATGGAGCACAAATATTGAGAATTGATTGTGGAAATTGTACTTACCTCTGGACGGATGGTGGTCACTGAAGGTGCCAGAATAGCCATAGGTTTGGAAGGATGAGCGACTGGTACTTCGATAACCGATTCGTCGGCTGTTTCAAACGGATGTTGAGGTTTGGATCTGGGTCCCTGAACATTGGGAATGTAGTGTATTTAATATCATGTAAACACTAACTTGTAATTTGGAAATGTGGGTGTCAAGCATTTACCAGGTTAACAGAAGTTTCTGAATCAGAAGAGGGGATTTCTTGTAATTCTTGCAAAAGACCCCTCGGTTGAGCAGCTGCAAGTTCTTCTTCCTGTCTGTCTGCTTATGGGGGAGGGTTTGCCGCCCTTGGGTCGGATGCCTCTAGGTCGGCTGCTCCCGGGTCGGCTGCCTCCACGTCGGCTGCCCCTAAATCGGCTGCTCCTTGGTCGGGTACGTCTGGGGCAGCTACGGTTTGTTCTTCGGGAGTTATATGGGTGGCTGCATCAGAGACATTTCTATCTTCTGAGGCGACATAAGGTAACCTGCCCATCTCTGAAGCAGTCGCCTCATTGTGGGATGAGACCCTTGTTGTTGCTGGTTCGGCTGGTGAAGACGCTCTCACTGGGGCCCGTCGTTTGGTCGGGGGTTCAGGTGCATGAAGTTGGTCGGTTGGTGACTCTGATGATTTGTTTGGAGTTGGAGTAGTTTGGGCAGTCGTTCTGGCCAAAGTCAGACCTGGATGTCAGAATGATGGTTAATAAAATGTTAAGTACATAAGTTGTATTGAATCAGGATTATTGGAAAAATACCTGGACGAGGTCGGGTCTTTACAGGTGCCCGACCTGATGAGCGGTCTCTCAAAGGTTGTTGATCGTTTCCAGAGAAGGGAATAGCTTGAGTCTGAGAGGCTTTTCTTTTTCTTTGTGGAGTGCCCGACCCAGTGCCCTGAGTAATTAATTTCCTTCGGGTGTTGGTCAGTGGGGTCGCCCCTAATATCAGCGCAGGTTGGGGTAAAAGGATGCCCGTCAGGCAATCTTTGTCAGGAGAAATCAAGGCCCAGGTGACCGACCACCATTCGCGAAAGGTTTCAATTGAAGCTGGAGAAGTTCTGAAAAGGATGTAGGAGTTGAAAGTTATGTAATTGGTGAGTTGGGATACATACGGGGCAATCAAACCAGGAATGACTTTCCCATCTGGACTCTGAATTATTAAATGTGGATGGGCAATAGGACCAGGCAAGCCTTGTTGGCATCCGAATTGGCGTGCCAAAAATTGAGACTGATAGTTGAAGGTATAAAATGCTTTGGGGCCTTTCTTATCAATTTTCTTGCTAACAAATAAGGACCTAGGCTTAAGAGCAGCATCCCAGGAGAAGGAATAAGTGGGATGTGGAAGTGGGTCCAGTTCGGACAAAGGCCAAGGTATAGGGAATGGCCAAAATAGGCCAGACGCATAACCTATGTACTTTCGGTACATATAGAATTGGGAGTTACTACGATCATCTGCTAGAATGGCAATTATGATAGGGTCGGATGCTTGGAGATTGTTGTGACCCAAACAAAGTCGGTTAAGGGCCAATCCTAGAGACTTATCAGGTGTGGGAGCAACGGGAGGTTGATCAAGTTGGAAAGCGTCGGGAAAGTAGAGACAGAACCACAATTCTAAAAACCAGAAGGGGCCAGATGCATCAGTATCTAATTTTTTACCATCCTTATCTGTAAGACGGGTGCTAACCCTGGACAGCCCTTCAAAAAGATTGGCAAGAAAGAGGGTGCCCAACGAAAAGAAACGACCCGAAGCTATATGTATGGCTAGATCAAGGTGAGAAGGGAGGACACATTTCGAAGGGAAAACTACTACATACTTACAGAGCCAAAAGAGCGGGAAGGCTGTATGCTCCCGGTCGATCATAGGGGTCCCGTCTGCTCCTTGTTGATCATTTAAAAATTTAGTCCAGCCTCATTTCTTAATGCCAGCCAGCAACCAGCCCAAATGGTCCGCATTGGGCTCTTGCCCATCTAGGGCACCCATTACAGGGTCTTCTCCCACAATGGGTAGATGAGCGATCATGGCCACATCCATGAGTGTAGGGCTGATGGGGGCTGTTGGAAGAAAGAAGATGCATACCTCATGGTGCCAGAACGCTGTCATTGCTAAAAGAACTTTCTCATGTAGATGGCATGGGAGTGTAGACAGACGTATGGCCTGGTCGATCTGTTGATTTTTCCATTGATCCTGGAAATGTTCTGCTACCCTTTGGTACCAGGTGCGGTAGGGATCTTTGGGGTCCGTCAGATGAGTTTTGATGTTATCATGGAGACGGGTAGCGTTGTAGTTGGGATTATTGATAGCCAGTAGATTTCTTGCCTCCAAGACCTCTCTCATTCGATTGGAGTCTTCAGGGGTAGTGCAGTATGGGCGGATGGTTGGAGTAAGCATTTTCGTCGCCACAAAAGCTGTTTCGGGGGCTGATCCATCGAAGGGAAGTGCAGGTATGTATTGATTCGCCATGATTCTGGAGTTGAAAACTTTGAGGAATGAGGAAGGCTGATTATGAGGTTGCGGAGACGGTTTCGTACAAGAGGTATGATTGTATCTATGTTACGAACTTCCAAACGGCGATTGAGGAATGATGTTTGAAAGTCCGATGGCGGCGGGTTGTTACTATGAAATTTATATTTAGGTTAAAAAGCCCAAGTTAAAAAGAAAAATGGGCCTACGATTGGGTTTTTGGACTGATCAAGGGGCGTTTCGAGAAAATCGGGTGAAATAGACGTATTTCGGAAGCTCCACAGGTCAGAAAGTCCGCAGATCGGACAATATACAAGTCCGCAAGTCGGAAGGTCTGCAGGTCGGAAGGTCCGCAGGTCGGAAAGTCCGCAGGACGGAAAGTCCGCAAATCGGATAGTTTACAGGTCGGAAGGTCTGCGGGTCGGAAAGTCCGCAGGTCGGATGATGTGCAAGTCGGAAGAGCTGTGGTCGGGCCAAGAAGTCGGGTGGTCTGTAAGTCGGGAGGTTTGCGGCTGGACCAACAAGTCGGATGGTCTGCAAGTCGGGAGGTTTGCGGCTTGACCAATAAGTCGGGAGATTTACGGTGGGACCAACGAGGCAGAAGGTCTGCGGTCGGCCCAAGAAGTCGGAAGATTCGTGGTTGGATAGGCAAATTGGTTGGTATGGAGGTCGGATAACTGTTGAGAGCGAGTAAGAGAGTGATAATTCGGTCGGCTGATGGCACGTGTCAGTAGGAGAAGAGTTAGCAGGCGGTTGAAAAATAGGCGTTATAACCGTTCGGGAGACGGTTTCCAGTACCGTTTCGGAAGAGTATTTAAGGATTGGGATTTGCAACTGACAGGACATCTTCAATCATCTTCAATCGACATCAAAGTCAAGAGATTCGGGGATTATCATTTAAATTTTCAGTAATTTTAATTTCCAGTTAATTTTCTGTACCGTACAGTGTTTAGAGATTTCTAATCTCAAGCGCTAAATATATCAAGTTCGAAGATAATCTCCTATTTTCGGATTTTACTTTTTTATTGTTGAAAAAATACATCAACATATGTATAACAATATTATTAAATTAATTTTAATTTTCTATTAATATATTCTTTTTTATTCTTATTATATTTATTTACAAATTTTCTTAGTTTCGAGTATAATGTTCTAATACTTTAAAAAAAAAAAAAAAAAAACTATATAGCAGTGGCTGCGCCCGGGTGGGCTGCCTACGTACCCAAACGGGATCAAGCCATACGTAGTTCTAGATACAAGCTATACAGCCTCAGTAAAGCAAACAGACAAGACCAACTAATAGTTAGTATCTAGCCTAAAGCGGGACAAATACTAAGTGATCAAGTCTAAGTAACAACAATCAATGCTAAGTCTAGAATCAAAGAGTAGAGAGAGGCCTACTACCTGAAACGGAAGGACGGAAGGCCATCGGCGTCCGCTCGAAGGAGGCCTCGAAGCGACGAAGGAATATCTGAGGGGAGAAGCGTCGTCTCCATCGGGAGGGAAACCGCCAAATTTGCTAAGGCATCTGCTACACGGTTCCCCTCTCGATATATATGAGATATCCTCCAAGTCGAATCCCTAAGTCGTAGTCGAACATGCATAAGGCAGCGCTGGAGAGTCCAGTGGCTCGTCTCGGAGGAGATCAGAGATATGCATGCCGTCGAGTCTGTCTCGATCTACAATGGCGTCAACTCAATCGCAATCCCTACGCCAGTCTGGATCGCTGTCAGCTCCGCCAAAGTGTTCGTCGCCCGCAGAATCGGAGTCTGGAAAGCAATGAGTACCGCCCCGGCTGAATCGCGGATAATACCAGCCACACCCGCTGCGCCAGGATTGCCAAGCGAAGCACCATCGGTATTAAGCTTGAACAATCCCGGAGAGGGTGCCTCCCATCGCACCATAATCGGGGGCCGAGGGGTCGGAGGGGGATATCGAAGTCCAAGCCCCTCGGCAATATGAAAGTCACCTGCTCAATGTCGACGTAAGATGATCCTAGCTCGCCAAAGAGTCTGCAAATGTGTATGAATCCGCCAGATGATCCTCTCGGAGGATACCCGAAGCCCCCTGTACTTCGCGTCATTCCGAGCGGTCCAAAGGAACCAAAAAATCAACAACGGAACATACGCCCTGATACTCTGAGGGTGCGCCGAGGAGAGCCGCCACGAACACACAAGTAGATGCAGTGTATGTGTCTCCGGTAAAGATAGGCTGAACAGCGCTGCAAAGTGCTCCCACACTCGTCGGGCAACCCCCGAACCAATAAAGAGATGCGGGATAGTCTCCACCTTTGTCCGACAACAATGACATCGTGAGACTATCGAAATGCCATAATACTGAAGGATCTCATCTGTCGGTATCCGTCGTCGAAATAGCCTCCATAAGAAAACAGACATCGTCGGGGTGAGAATGCGCGACCATAATAGCCCTGAGAGCCAACTCCGTATCCCCGCGTCACGGCAGCGCTCCCAAGCAGAAGACGTCGTAAATGTGCCAGACAGCGCAGCCATCCAACTAATCCAATCCTCAGACTGTCGATCGATAGGAACCTCCATAACACGCTGAACAAGAGACTCCGGGAGATAGGCACGTAACCGTCCGACATCCCACGACTCCTCCGTCCACATCTCCCGAACTAGTATCGACGGCGGCGGCCGGCTGTCCTCTCGGAGGGTCGAGAGGGACTGCTCCCTGAACCATCGATCCCCAAAAATAAAACACTCCCCTCGACCAAGAGTGCAATAAATCTGCGACTGGACCTCCTCCCTAATACTTCATTGTTATTGTATACGTATTTTTCATTCTTATTATGTTTGTACTTACTATTTTATTTAATTTCTAAGTATAATGTTCTAATACTCAATTATTATTGTATATAGATTTTTTAAAATTATCTATTGTGTTATTCTTATTTTCTACTAATAAAATATTTTTCATTCTTATTGAATATTTGTGTTTTCTAATTGATTTGATTGCAATTATTATATTATAGTATATTTTTCAATATTTTAGATTATGTTTAAATTTATAATGTGTAGTGTTATTCTTATTTTCTACTAATAAAATATATTTCATTCTTATTGAATATTTATTTTCTCTAATTGATTTTATTTCAATTATTATATTATAGTATATTTTTCAATATTTTAGATTATGTTTAAATTTGTAATTTTCTGATTTGAAAGAATATTTATAGAAATCATAAAGAAAATTATGGTAAATTTTAATATATATATATATATATAAATATTTTTAGTTATTACTTTTATTCTTATTATCTATGCATT
The DNA here is from genome assembly GCF_009805555.1 of Andrographis paniculata. Classification (NCBI taxonomy): domain Eukaryota; kingdom Viridiplantae; phylum Streptophyta; class Magnoliopsida; order Lamiales; family Acanthaceae; genus Andrographis; species Andrographis paniculata. The sequence continues at coordinate 2,455,957 of NW_026137593.1, forward strand.
TTTTAATTATACATTGTGTTATTTTTATTTGCTACTAAACAATTTTTTATTCATTATTATTTAATTAATTTGGTTTTAAATATTATATTAAAATATATTTTTCCTAATTTATAAAATTACTATATTTTAATTTTAATTTTAGTACTTTCATTTTTATTCTGTATGTATGTTTTTATTTGTTTTTTGTTATTTTTATTTTTTTAGTAATCAATTCTTATTTATTTTTATTCTATACTTATTTTTTCTAATTAATTTGGTTTAAAATATTATTATTTTAATATGTTCCTTTTTTTAAAAAAAATTAAAATTATATTCAAATTTCGAGTCTTTTGTTTTAATCTAATATGATTTTTTAATAAATAGTTTTAATTCAACTTATATTTGACTTCACTTTTAAGAATGAATTTTGTAATTTATAATTTTTATTACTTAATACTCTGCAATTTTTATTTTTACTTTTTTTAGTCTATTTTGTTTTTTGGTTTTTTTATCAATAATATGAATTTATTTCAAAATTTATTGTAATGTTTCATTTAATAACATTGTAAATAAATATTTTAAATCTAACTTAGGTTTGAATTTAAAATCATATATAAATTTATTTGATTTATGATTTGCTTAATATTATTTGTTTGATTTTCTTTTAGTTACTATATATATATTATTTAGTATGTTGTTTGAACATTGTTTTCAACTTAAGGCTAACGACAAAGTTATTCAAATTTATTTTGATTTTTAATTTAAATTGATGTATATATTTATGAAATTTTAATTCATTTATTTAATATTCTTTATTTAGTTTTAGTTACCGTATTTTTATGTATAGTTTATTTTTTATATAAATTAATTTTTGTTATCTTTATACAAAATTTTATTGTTAAAATAAAATTTATTATTTAAAATATAAAATTAAATTAATATCACAATTTCTATAACTACCCGTGCATAGCACGGATAATAGGCTAGTTTATGAATATGAAAATTTATATAAAATAATATAAAAAAAAATACATAAGAAATATATTTTTTTAAGAGTAGAAACTGAAATTTGTGATTGGAGTAATGAGATGGCCTAAGTAGAGTAATGTAAGAATGTTTTCAGAATAATTCAAACCGGAACAGTTATTGAATCGAAACACAATCCGGTTCTCTCACGGTTCTGTTTCGATTTTTATTTTCTTTTACAAAAAACATATATTAACACGGTGGGACGGCTATGGAGCAGCTGGGAGTGGGGGCGGTGGGTGAAAAAGAAGGAGGAAAAGGAAGAAAGTAGATAATTGGGAAAGAAGGAGAAAGAGGAAGAACCTGTTGTCCGCTGCGAGCGGTTGGTGGCTGTGGTGGATGTGTAATGAATTGATTATTATTGATTAAGGCAAAAGCAATATCTTATTAAAAAAAATATTTATTACTGATTTTTTTTAGTTAATAAATATCTGTTATGTATTTTTAATTACTTTTTTTATATTTTTAATTTTTATTTATTTTTTAATAAAAGAATATTTTTTGTATTACTTTTTAATCATAAATTTTTTTTACTTTTTATATTTCAAAATATTTTATATAATTTATTTTTTATTTTTATATTTTAAATTAAATTTTGTATAATAAATTTTTATTTAAAAAATTATTTTTATTTGTTTTTAATGGTTGAATGCGCATAACAAATATAGATAAGACGATATTTTTTAATTATTGTAGTTTTTGCAGAAAAAATACAGCAACAAAAATAAAAATGGTTGACCTAACAAAAAAAATCGTTTATTACGATAATATTCGGTATAAAAAATAGTTTTTGCAATTGTAGGTATTAAAAATTAAATGTCTAAATTAAATTAAATATCATGTATTTTGGAAGAAAATAAAATTCCAATGAAATAAACATATGATATCTAATTATGCACCCATGTTAATTTTTGTATAATAAATATCGACCATTAATGCAAAAATCTTCTTAAAATGAAAGATATCGTACAAATATTACGTGCATAAATAGATCCATAATAAATTCGTCAGCAAAATAAATTAATCTTGTCAATAGATGAAGTATATAACATAATATCTTTCGAAAAAGAAAATGATATAAAGATCTTGACAAGATAGGAAGACGCGCAATCAAATCCTTCAAAAGTGAAAAATGACATATGATGGAAAATGAAAGATTATAAAATATTCTCGTTGGTCAATCAGGACATGCCATGTGGCATCATTAGAAAAGGAAGCCGAGGTTACCCCTCCCCTATAAATAGGGGTCATGGCCAATTCATTTCAGACATCGAAGTTCATTTGAAGACTTGCGCAAGGGTAAGTCTCTCTAGATTCTTCGTGTCCTTCGAAGCGTTCTTCGTCGAAAAATCGCCGATTTAGAAAAATGTCCAATATTAGTTGACAAATCGATGAAGTGAACATTCTTGGTTGTATGCCCAAACGCCGGCAAAGTCAAATCAATCATCAAAGCCTCGGATCGTCCAAAGAAGACATCAAATCCAAAGCCGACGATCAAATTCTCCTGCACGGAGACCAAAGCCCTCCAAAATCCGAAAAATCCAAATCAAAGATCAAAGCCTCGGATCGTACAAAGAAGACAGCCAATCCAAAGCCGACGATCAAATCGCCCACTCGGAGACCAAAACCCTCCAAAAGTCGGCAAACTCAAATCAAAGATCAAAGACTCGGATCGTCCATAGAAGACATCAAATCCAAAGCCGACGATCAAATTTGCCTGCACGGAGACCAAAGCCTTCCAAAAACCGGCAAATCTAAATAAAAGATCAAAGCCTCGAATCGTCCAAAAAAGACATCAAATCCAAAGTCGACAATGAAATTGCCCAAACGGAGATCAAAGCCCTCAAAAATCCGGCAAAGCCAAATAAAAGATCAAAGCCTTGCATTGTCCAAAGAAGACATCAAATTCAAAGCCGATGATCAAATTGCCTACACGGAGACCAAAGCCCTCCAAAAGCCGGCAAGCCAAATCAAAGATCAAAGTATCGGATTGTCCAAAGAAGACATCAAATCTAAAGTCGAGAATCGAATCGCCCACTCGGAGACTAAAACCCTCCAAAAGCCGGCATAGTCAAATCAAAGATCAAAGCCTCAGATCGTCCAAAGAAGACATCAAATCCAAAGCTGAAAATCAAATCACACACACGGAGACTAGAGCCCTACAAAAGACGGCAAATTCAAACCAAAGATCAAAGTATCGGATCGTCCAAAGAAGACATCAAATCAAAAGCTGATGATCAAATTGCCCACACGGAGACCAAAGCCCTCCAAAAGCCAACAAGCCAAATCAAAGATCAAAGTCTCGGATTGTCCAAAGAAGACATCAAATCTAAAGCCGAGAATCTAATCGCCCATTCGAAGACTAAAACCCTCCAAAAGCCGGCAAAGTCAAATCAAAGATCAAAGCCTCAGATCGTCCAAAGAAGACATCAAATCCAAAGCTGACTATCAAATCACACACACGGAGACTAGAGCCCTACAAAAGACGGCAAATTCAAACCAAAGATCAAAGTCTCGGATCGTCCAAAGAAGACATCAAATCCAAAGCCGATGATCAAAGCGTCTGCACGGAGACCAAAGCCCTCCAAAGTATGGCAAAGCCAAACTGGAGTACCAAAGGCATCTCCACAAAGATCAAAGTCTCGGATCGTCCAAAGAAGACATCAAATCCAAAGCTGACGCTCAAATCGCCACACGGAGACCAAACCCCTCCAAAGTTCGGCAAAGTCAAAGCTGAGTATCAAAATCACCCGCTTGAAGACCAAAGCCCTCTAATATCCGGCAAATCCAAACTCAAGACCAAATCCCTTTCGGATCAAAGAAGCCATTCAAAACCAAGTTGAAAAATAAATCAACCCGGAAAAAGAATCAACGAACTCATTTAGAGAATATGCCCCGTTTTAAATCCAAATCAAATATAATTTGTACAAATTTTGTATTTATTAAAAATAACACAATTTTTGTCTACAGATTTTTGGTATGCGTAGTGGGACTTCTCTACCTTTCATCTTTCTTTCCGACGAACTTTCAAAAACCAATGGTTTCTTACAAGATCAAGAGTTCCAATGCTGCATTGAAAGTTGCTGCTCAAGCCGCTGCTGCCAAAAAAGTCGCTGCCTCCACTGCATCAAAAAACTCAAGCGCTTCAATAAATGTTGGAATGACAATAAGAAGCATGACCAAAAGAACATGCCATTTACTCTTCGGCCAAATTCAAGTTATTCGACTACGTCAAGTTTCGCTCCAGTAATGACCATCAACTCGTCAAATATAGAGGACCAAATTGCAGCATTGACCAAAATCGTTGAAGGAATGTCTCAACACATGAAACAACAAGATGCCCTCATTGAAAAACTTTTCACCAAGCTGGACAAACCTGAAGAAGCGGGTCACGCCATCGAAAAGAAACCATTTTCTCTAGTGGCCCAAAATAAAGCAAAAACATCCGTGGATCAACGCCGTGGTGAAGAAAAGGTGGCGGAACCAAATTCATTTCAAGGATCATCCAACTTCTTCATCGATATATCCCAATTCGAAAAATACACCAATGGGCTATCAACCACCAAAGTTTTAACAATTTGACGGAAAAGGCAACCCAAACCAACATATAGCGCAGTTTGTCAAGACATGCAATGATGCTGGAATATATGGAGACCTCATAGTCAAACAATTAGTGCGGTCACTAAACGAAAACACCTTCGACTAGTACATCGACTTAGAGGCTGGTTCCATCGACAATTGAGAACAACTAAAGTACGAGTTATTGAATCGGTTTTACAGCACACAAAGAGCTGTTAGCATGACCAAACTTACCAACAGTCGCCAATGGAAAGATGAGCCAGTAATCGACTACATCAACCGCTGGAGAAGTCTAAGCCTCAACTGCAAAGACCGACTGTTTGAGGCTTCCGGCATAAAAGTATGCATTCAAGGAATACAGTAGGGCTTGAAATACATCATACAAGGGATCCGACCCCATACTTTTGGAGAACTCGCCACTCGCGTTCATTATATGGAATAATTCATGATTGTCTAGTGAAATATAAGAACCGCCTACCCAAGATTTCTCAGACGACAAGAAATATAACACTTCAAATAGTGGAGGCAATCATATCTTCAGCACTCCTAGAAATGAAGATTAACTTTATGTAATATTGATAACTCTAGATTTTGCCATATTTTATAGCTTTTATTTATTTATTTAATTATTTATTTATGTCGAATTTTGGTATTATTTATATTAATTTATTCTAATAATTGTATTCATTTCATCTTGTTTGTATAATATTAAATTATTAGTTATTAAGTGTAATTTATAATTATTTTGGTGTATAAATTAAATTAATTGATGTGTTTCTTGAATTACATTTTTTGGCATTATTTATGTGCTATTTAAGTATTTAATTTTAACTAAATTAATTTATTTAATAAGTATTATTTATTTAAATAAATATTATAAGATTTTCGTTATTTATATAGGTAAAATAATGCTTGAAAACTGATATGAGAGTCCAAAACTGGCCTTAAAAAGTGAAAAAAATGGCTTCAGAAACGAAAAAATAGTCACCGGCGTGAAAGCCAACAAAAGTCAACGGTCAACGCAGAAAGTCAATGCGCGAAAGTCAAAGTCAACCGAGCGCGGAAGACAAGCGATGACCGCGCGGAAGGCAAGCGACGACTGCATGAAAGTGCGCAAGCGCTGAAGGCAAGCGAGCGCGGAAGGCGAGCGGCGGCTGTATTTATGAGCGCGGAAGGCGAGCTGCAGCTGTATTTATGAGCACGAAAACAAGCGACGTCTGCACAGAAACTTTGGCGTTAAAGTGAGCGAAGCGATGGCGGCTGGCACGGAATTCAAGCGGCGGCTGACACGGAAATGTGAGCGGAGCGGAAGGCCATGCGTGGAAGTGAGCGAAGCGGCGGCTGGTGCGGAATTTGAGCGTCGGCTGGCGCGGAATCTATGAGCGGCGGCTGCATTAATTCTCGCTGCAATCATTGCCTGTATTTACTGCTCTGTACCCCCAGCTCCTACATTTATTCCATCCCTGCATTTATTTCTGCACTCTCCCAGCACCTATATTAAATTTTTGCGCTACTTTTTAGCCAAATTTTGGCTATTTTTGTGGAATTTTTATTCTAGAACCTTCTAGAAAATAGGTAGTTATTAGTAGTTATATTAGTAGCTATGTTTAGAGTTAGTTATTTATGGTTATTTTTAGAGATAGTTAGTAGTTATTTTTAGAAGTAGTTATTTATTGGCGGTTGTAACCGCCACGCTTCTAAAAGCTTTTCCCCCTATAAATATCCCCTCTAAATAGATACACATATATATGACACACCATATATACACAATAATAAAAATTCGATACACTTCATTTTCTCCATTTCTTTTCTCCCATATTTTTATCTAGTTTAATAATACGAGATTTTCGGTTTTGTGTCACGAGCAAACTGATTTTCTCCTCCTCTTTTTCTTTTAATTCCTGCATATTATTTTAGCTACTAAAATCCTATCATATTTCTCCGCTGCACCTTCACCCAAAAAATTTCATGTTCGATTTGAATTGTTCAAGTTGGATTTCGACAAGGTTGCGGAAGGGCGATAGAAGAATCGACTATTTCAGCCCTGTTTCGTGCCAAAAGCAGATTCCGGGTAGTTCAACGTAGCTAAGTACGCGGGAGCCTTGTCGACCTGCTTAGTTGCTGTTCTGAATTCGATTCCGATTAAAGAGAGGTATCAGAGGGGTAGAGCCACTAGCGGAACGGTTGGAAGAATAATTCATGGGGCATAGGCGGTGGTCTATTGGGTCACAGAAATATCTAGTGACAATAGAGTTTCTTGCTTATAATGTTCTTCACCGGGTGTCGCTGAAGCCTCGTTGTAAATCTCCTAAGGTCAAGTACCAACTGAGTCGAGAATTGGCTTAAACGAGCAAATGCGATCACGCTCATTTTTCCGTGCCGCCCCGCAATTATACATATATTTTTCGCTATCACGCCATCGTCATCCCGCTCATTTCGTCCATGGAAATTTAGCCATTAAGGAACGCAAAAGTCAGACACAAATGCCTCACTTCATCATTTTTTAGATACGTATATTTTATCGCTTTTTAGTTAGATTTAATTTATTCAATGTATCTTTTCAGCTTCTTCGATTGCATTAACTCGTTGCACATTTTCTAATTACATATAGGATATTCGCATATTCCCTAAGTTCGACCCGGACACTTACCGATTAAAGAGATTTTTTTATTTTTGACGAAGTTTTTGGAGTTACTACACGAACACGCACGACAATATTTTTTATATTATACATATATCATGTATCTTAAAAGATATTTTTAAAAAGACTCTCCAAAAATCGTCGATCAAATATCCTTGAAACGAGGATAAACTTTCTATAACTTCCTATAAATGAGAATAAACTTTCTTTAGTCTCTTGGGAACAATGATAAACTTTCTACAACCTCCTAGAAACGAGGATAAACTTTCTTCAATCTCCTGGAAACGAGGATAAAATTTCTACAATCTCCTGGAAATGCTGATAAACTTTCTACAATCTCCTGGAAACGAGGATAAACTTTCTGCAATCTCCTGGAAACAAGGATAAACTTTCTACAGTCTCATGGAAACGAGGATAAATTTTCTTCAACCTTCTGGAAACGAGGATAAACTTTCTCCAATCTCTTAGAAACGAGGATAAAATTTCTTCAGCGACGAGGATAAACTTTCTTCAATCTCTTGAAAATGAGGATAAACTTTCTATAATCTCCAAGAAACAAGGATAAACTTTCTACAAGACTCCTTAACACGAGAATAAACTATTTAACAAAAACAAATAAATTCAATTTATTTTGAACTACGTTATGACTTGATTCCTTCACTGGATACGTAGGCAACTTGGAATATAACTCCGAGTTCAATCACTTATGTCCAAAAAAAACGAAATAAAAGCCCTAAAAAAATAAATTGGGCAAAGAAAAAAAAAGTCCTAAAAAAAATTGGGCTTAAAAAAAATTATTGGACAAAAAGAAAATCTTGTCAAAAAAAAGAAGAAGAAAAAGCCCTTTGAAAATAAAATATTGGCTAAAAAAAATACAAAAAAATGATAGTCATAAAAAAAATACAAAAAAATGATAGTCATAAAAGAAATAGAATTTCAGTCCAAGAAATAGACTAGCTTGATATTTCGAGACTTATTCAAGCTTTAAACATTTTGCGTTAGCTTAAACAACTCTCGAGGGGGCAGTTTTTAGACATTAAAAATTAAATGGCTAAATTAAATTAAATATCCTGTATTTTAGAAGAAAATAAAATTCCAATAAAATAAATATATGGTATTTAATTATGCCATATGTTAATATTTGTACAATAAATATAAACCATTAATGCAAAACTGCTTAAAATGGAAGATATCGTACAAATATTATGTGTATAAATAGTCATAATAAATTTGGTAGAAAAATAAATTAATCTTGTCAATAAAGGAAGTATATAAATTAATATCTTACGAAAAAGAAAATGATATAAAGATCTTAACAAGATAAAAAGGCGCACAATCAAATTCTTCTAAAGTAGAAAATGACATCTCATGGAAAATGAAAGATTATAAAATCTTCATGTTTGCCAATCAGGATGCACCGCGTGGCATCATTCAAAAAGGAAGTCGAGGTCACCCTTCCTCTATAAATAAGGGCCATGGCCAATTCATTTGAGACACCGAAGTTCATTTGAAAACTCGTGCAAGGGAAAGTCCCTATAGATTCTCTGCAATGTACTTCATTGTTCTTCATGTCATTTGAAGCGTTCTTCGTCGAAAAGTCACCGATTTGGACAAATGTCCAATATTGATTGACGAATCGATAAAATTAACATTATTCGTCGTACACTTAAAAGTTGACAAAGTCAAATCAAATATCAAAGTCTTGGATCGTCCAAAGAAGACATCAAATCGAAAGCCGACGATCAAATTCACCTACACGGAGACCAAAATCCTTCAAAAACCGGCAAAGCTAAATCAAATATCAAAGCCTCGGATTGTCCAATGAAGACATCAAATCCAAAGCCGGCGATCAAATTCTCTCGGATAATAAATAATTAGTTGGCCCACTCCTTAGCCCGGCCCACCGAATCGGCCCAACCCTTTTTTATCCCAAGCCTAAACCATTTCCTTAAACCCAATCCTAATTGATAGCCCATTAGATGAGTTATATTTGGGGGGTTAAAAAGGTTAGTTTTTTAGAAGGGTTTTTTCGGGGTGAGAAGTTTCTAGAGATGGAGGATAGAGAATCGGGTAAGAGGGAGAGGGAGGAAAATGGTCTGTGAGAGCGAGATCGGTGAGAGTTCTGACGAGTGTTTTCCGGTGAGTTTAGGAACCTTTATGATGGCTGATTTCGGTGAGTGTCGAGGTTTAGAGTGATACGCCAACCTCCAACCTTGAGGCATGGTTACCTCGGGCCATTTCGCACATTGGGTCTGAGCCTTCCGTCGATGTTTCTCTTGGTGGTGAAAGATCGAAGAAGCATCAAAGAAAGAATTGAAAAGTTTGGTTCTATTCGGTGTCACCCGAGGCATTGCTATTCGGCAGATATTTGGAGTTGTTTGAGTGCGTTGGAGTTGGAGTAGATCAGAGAAGGAATCCCTGGACTGGTTTCTTGAGAAAAGAGTTGATGTCGCCGGAACTCGTCGTCGTCCATCGATTTGGAGCAGAAAGTTGTTTGCCGGGAGCCAGAGGAGGCGCTGCCGGAAAGATCTGTTCTAGAACGCCGCTCCCCGGCCACACCGTGTAGGAGGAAAAGCTTCTTTTCGCCGCTGCCAGTCCGTCGTCGAAGCCATCATCGGCTGAATCGAGCTCATCGTCGATCGAATTGGATCTCGATTGAATCCAAAGGAACATACACGAAGGAAGAGAAGAATTGCTTTTAAATTTCAATTGCACATATTATGTTTGCTTATGTTTCTTTCCCTAAAATCCAGATATGATTTATCCTTATTTTTTGTATTTGATTTCAGTTCAATTTCATTCGGTACAATATTGATTTTCGATTTAATTGCTTCCACTACTAATTGATTCATATTTTTGTATACGATGTTTGTTTTCGTACAAATCACCATGTAAAAAAAAGTCTCCTAGGCAATGAAATCTTAAATTTGATGAATGTATGAAATCATAAGAATTCACTATAAGTAAATTTGACCATTGTTTGTATTTTAAAATAGCATGTAAGCATCCGATTTTCTTACTGTTATATTTTGATGATATGTTGTTGATGAGTCATATTTTGGAAACAATAAATTATGTGAAAGATTGTTTAACCAAGAAATTTGATATGAAATATATATGAGATACAAAAGTAATTCTTGGCATGAATATAGTGAGAGATATGAAAGAAAATGTGTTGTTTTTAAATCAGTCCACATATACTAAGAAAATCCTAAAAAAGTTTTCAATGTGTGATGCGAAATTCTCATCAATCCCTCTTGCATCTAAATTCATTTTGTCAAAAGATCAATGTCCTAAATCTGAAAATGATGTGATTAACATGAAGGATGTTCTTTACTCTAATGTCATAGGCTCTATCATGTATTTGATGTTGTGTACTAGACCTGATTTAGCTTATGCTATTAGTTGTTTGAGTCGTTATATGGCTAACCCGGGAGTAGAACATTAGAATGCACTTAAATGTGTTTTAGGTATTTGGTAGGTACTTTAGACATAGACTTGGTGTTTGGTAGACACGTGAATCATATTAACTTGATTGGCTATGTTGATTCGAATTATGTGAACGATAGGGACACTAGGAAGTCTACTACATCTTACTTGTTTACGTTATGTGGTTCTTGCATTGGTTGGAAGTCTTAATACAACATACTGTGGCTCTTTCTACGACGGAGTCGGAATATGTTGCTATAACCGAAGCTTTAAAAGAAGTATTGTGGCTAAAAGGACTTTTAAATTAACTAAAATACTTGAACAATGATGTAACAGTGTTTTCGGATAGTCAATCGGGGATTCAACTTTTTAAAAATCCAGTTTTTCATGAACGTACCAAACACATAGATGGTAGGTTTCATTTTATTCGTGATGTCGTGTCTAACGGTCTTTTAAAACATAAGAAAATTTCTTCTCGAATACATCTTTGCGGATATGGCACTACAATAAAATATTATTTTTGTAACGAAGTTTTTTCCTCCCTAAATCCATTTTTTTCGTTACTAATAAAATTAGAGACGGAATTAAAGATGGAATTACGTTAGCTACGTGAATTTTAGCGACATAATTCCGTTACAAATATACTATTTTTTGTAGTGCGGGAACAAAGGCTTTTTCGGTAACAAAATTCAACTTGTGTAAGAAAACAGTGTATATTGATATTTTTTATTAGAAATGAATTTTGAAGCTGTTGTAACTTAATTTAAAATTCTGTTTTAAATTTTAAATACACTATTTTTCTTTTTTGTTTATGTTACTGCTTTATAATTCTATTTTTTGATTGGTGATTAAAATTTGTGAATACTAATCACGTTAATAAGTCCGCTGGTTAAAATACTGAAGTCAATGGATGCTCGGACAGTGATGACACCCATTTTTGATACATGCTCCAGCCCAAAAAGGTGTAGATTTGAGATGGTTTTGGGCCTATGACTGGTGGAAGCCCAACAACACTCAACCCTACCCACCCATCCGAAACCCGGATCCGGTACCGGCGACCCGACTCGTCTGTGTGGAGACGAGATGACAACCGTTGGATTGAGGGGTTTAATCTTGGCCTTTGGATCTGATTACGAGTCTGATATATATATATATACATTGGTTCTCTTTTGAACCCGGTTCAGCTCATTCACACCTCACGACTTCCTCTCTCTAAAAACCCTAACCTCTCGACGGAGATTCCGATCCATCTTCCTTGGGTTTTCTCCAGTGATCCGTCCGGCGAATTTGAAGCTTCGACTGCTAGCTTTGATATTCAGCCTGTGTTGAGGCTATTCTTCAGTTTGGTTTTTCGATCTTTGCCTTCTTTAACGTTTGTAGTGTATCGGTCTGTCCGTGATGAGATTTGGCTTAGATAGTTGATATTTCCATATATTGTGGTTAGATTCGCGTTGTTTGTGCATTTCTGTGGATGTTGCTTGGGTTTGGGTCGTTGTTGAGTGTATGTGTTGGTTTCGGTTGATATATGTGGGTAAACTGAGTCCGAGCTCTATTGGTTTCGAAATATATAAAAGATTATTTAGTTTTCTTTTTGATTTCGTTCGATTATGTGTAAATAACAAGCTGTCGGTCCTAGAATTTTCATAACGCATAAGACAGGGAGGAGGAGACAAGGCATTACACTCATATATAAACTGTTTCTATTGTTGTTCTAAAGAAATAAATAGAAAAAAATCATTCATCAGTGAATAAACAAACTCTAAGTAATAAATCACCTTAAAAATTTGAAGCGCAACGGATACTTTCGAGAAACTTTACAAAAAATGTATGCTATATAAACGGTCGAGACAAAAATTTGCAGACGGAAATCTAAGCGTCATTCTGCCGTCAATCGCCCAAAATATGCGTTATATGTTCGCATGAGAGGTGTATCGTGTGAAGTGAGAATGAGGTAGGGCTTTAATTGTAGATATACTTACGGAAGTAAATTATGTGAGTAATTCCTTTGGTAATTATGTGGGTAATTACTCACGAATTATATTTTGCGAATAATTTCATGAGTAAATTACTCACAAAAATATATGTTGTGAGTGATTTTGCACGTCCATAATTACTCATGAAAATAATTTCGTAAGTAATTTAGTGAGTAATTCGGGCAGAATTACATTCCTACCGTAATTCTATCGGTATTATTTTCGTGAGTAATCTACCTTTTTTTTTTGTAGTGGTCAATTGCTAAACTTTTTTGGCTAGTTCCTGCATGTGTAATGTTGTGGGTGTTGTTTGAGGTCAAATAAGTGTCCGTAAAGTAAACTTGTAATAATGAAGGTACATTTGTTTCGAATGTTGTTCTCATAAAAAAAAAAAAAGTCAGTATCTCTGATAACTCTTTATTTGTAGATTACTTACAATATGAAAGCATCTTCTGCGAGGCAAATCATTGACATAACGTTTGTCCAACAGAAGAATGAATCCTGTATCCAAATCCGATTTGTAATTATAGACAGTGTCTAATATAAAAAATTCATTCATCAAGTATCTCTCATGACAACTTTTTTGGTTCATTGAATGATTAGGAAAGACACCGTGATAAGTAGACAAAGATTAATATAGCACCAAGACTTCACTACTAAATCTGGCTTTTGAATCATTCTTTATTTTATATTCGTGTAAAAATACAATTACCAATCTACCAATAAATTTTATTTCAAAGATTTTAGTTTATGACAAAAATATTACTATCTACAAAATAAATTTGGTGATATAATATATATAGATATATATATATATCTACATATAGGTGTTGCATTATGGCTTTTAGCACCTTTATTTTTTTCGTAGTGGTGCGGGTTTCTAACACCAATTTTTATTAATTTTTGGTGTGGCGCAGCCTTCCGCGGTACAAATATTTTTATATATATATATTTTTTCTCGTGGCATAAATTTCTACGCCATATATGTTTTTTCTTTTTTTTTTTCACAATCTTAGGCGCTATCATTATTTTTATGGTTTGAAACTCTGTAACTTTTTAAATTTTAACCAACATTTGGTAGCAAATTGTATAATATAAATTTGGTCCCAATTTGTTGTGATTTCTGCCGCGCCAAATGACTTTTTCTGTACTAGTGGTCCTTAGTGTTTTCACATTACAAAATATTCAATAGTTGGGATATACCTTCAAATTCAATAGCTAGTGTAATACCCCAGTTGGCTCATACTGGAAATGCTACCGCCACATTGCATCACGAGGTCGTAACCGTTTACTTCGGGCCCCACAGTACAGTGTTAAAACTAGTATTAACTATAAAAACGCATTGTTATATAACACAATCTGATTTATCAATATTTACAAAAGACACTCCTAAACAAGAGGCTTTTCCGGTTAAAAATTTACATATAATACAACATATGTAAGTTCACTCACTCAACCCGTCTTTCTATATCCTGAGACGTCTCCTATCCCGGAGGTGCCATGCATACTTGAACCAAATATTTTTCTTAAAAGTTGTTTAGAATTAAATTCATTTTAAGAACGAACGTGAAATATGTCATGTTATACCTTTTAAAGTAAAGTCTAATCTCCGTCATTCATAAAATACATGTCATACCATGCCATGCCAATAGTGAAATGATGCAACAAAGATATCAAACTCGAAAATCATGCACATGCACATATATATACATCCGTCGAAGTGAGCAGCTAAAATAACCTCAGCTCCATAATAATAGGCTCACTGCATCTGTCTAAGTGAGCAGCCGGAATAACCTCGGCCCTATAATAACAAGCTCAGTAGACCATGATAAATAAATCACCGAAAATTCCTCGGCTCAAGAAAGAACCTGATAAATCCATAATAATATAACAGTCATGCAATCACTTCTATATACCCACCATATGACTCCCACAATCAATACATGAATAGTTGAACACTGTCGCTATTAACCACAAGACGCCCCATAGTCTGTGATAGCGAATATAGGACCCCCATGTCTAGCCCTACCCCCATGTAATGTAGTAGAATCCGTGAAACCTGGAATCACCCAAGGGAACCTCGGAAACTCTACTACTCCTCGCGCGCCCTAACGGGATCACATTTTGAGTTTGTCATATGATCCTAAACTACTGGTAGACTTCACTAGTAGCTAATCCAATGAGTGGAACAACACCAAACATGAATGATTAGACCAAATACGTCTCAACTACAATAAGTCTAATCCCTGAATGACCGTACGACTAAGTCATCTAGTTGTTCGACTACTATCGTCCACTATCGCCAAAGTGTTACGGTACATCAGGTTTTGAATACCCTAACCCCAGATGATGCCCTCGCCTAGCACTACCGCACACGGTGGCTAAACGATATATCCATAAAACATATCCGATAAATCGTGCAATATGTGTGCAACATGTCAAATAAATTAATTTACCGAAAAAGGATGGTGAGATAACTCACCTACCATCCTTATCATAAATTCACCAACGCGATCAAATACATATATCAAAAATATTATAAAATGTGAAGTCTTACACATGCATACGCACACACACATATATATAAATATATACATGCACTGACAAAATGATCCACATAATATTACATTAACATATTAATCAGAATTGCATGCAATATGCATACTTAATTTCTTAAAATTAGATTTAATTCTCTACTGCTTACCTCTTATCATCACTCCCAGACTTTTTGCAATTTCTTCCAAATCACCTCCAACGTACACATGTCTTATTATTTACTCAAATAAGATAAGCTATATGTTTGTTCATAGGAGCTACCTTCTTATTCAAAAGCTAATTTCTATAATTAGCTCGTCGGGCTTCAAACTTATATATTTAGTAAAATAAGATATTTTAGATATAAAACTTTTATACCTCAAAATATTTATATCGCCTAATTATTAAATAAAAATACTTAAAGATATCAATAAACAGACAGGTGTAATAGACTGCCATTTTCAATTCGGCTCGGATCGATACAAAATTTTCATAATATAATGCTAGGACTACGAATAGGCTATTAGTTAAAAAAATTCTTCGATTAAATAGCCAAATAGCCTGTTATGAATTTCCGAAGAATTTCTAATTTAATATCTCAATATTCAAATTCATATTAAAATTTATAATTACACTCTACGTATAGCAAAAAATACAATACCGAAGTTAGAATTGAAATCGAACAACTAAAATCTTTTTTTTTTCTTCTCTTTTTTTTCTCGTGTTCCTCCCGGCGTTTCTTTTCTTCTGCTCAAGGTAATGAGTTTGTTTGTTTATTACGTTTATATATATATATATATATACATATATATAATATAATTATATTAAATTATATTATTATTATCGTTATTGTTATTACTATTAATAATAATAATAATAATAATATCATCCTTATCTATATTATTATTATTATTATCCGGTATTTATCTTTATATTTTATTATATATTATTATATATTATATTATATTTTTATTTTTATCGATATTTATTTATTTAAGATTCTTTTCAATAATAATCAATATATAAAATAAGAATGAAATTTATTTTAAAATATTAACTTCTTGATCTTATTAATATTATGAAGATATTTATTTGATATAATAATATTATTTTATACACTCTAAAATTGGGGCATTACAATTCACTCCCCCTTAAAAAGATTTTGTAGGTATGCTTTGAACATTTCTTGTTCTACTTCCCATGTGGCCTCTTCCGCTCCATGCCGATACCACATTACTTTCACCATATACAGATCTCGGTTCCACATGTTTCGAGCCTTTGTTTCCATGATCCAAAGGGGTCTTTCCTCATACGAAAGATCCTCATTTAGCTCTAACTCATCCGGAGATAAAATATGAGAAGGATCTGCGACATACCTACAAAGTTGTGATACGTGGAACATATTATGAATTCGTTCCAGAGAATTTGAAAGTGCCAATCAATAAACCCAATCCCCAACTCGATCGATAATTTCATAGGGTCCAACAAAACGCTGACTCAATTTTTCTTTAATCCCAAACCTTCTAATACCTTTCATTGGAGATACCTTCAACAGGACAAAATCTCCAGATTGAAATTGACCTTCACGTCAGGCTTTATCGGCTTAACTCTTTTGGCGATCTTGAGCTGCCTTCATCTTATCTCTGATAACTTGAATCTCATTTTTCGATTCTTTGATCATTTATGGATCTGATATCATTTGATCACTCATACCATCCCAACTTAGAGGAGTTCTTTATTTTCGGTCATAAAGAACTTCAAAAGGAATACTTGTTTGATAACTATTATTATGTGAAAATTCCACTAAATCCAAGTGGTCCGCCCAACTCCCTTGAAACTCTATTGCACAAGCTCTTAGCATGTCTTTTAGAATACGGATAGTTCTTTCTGATTGACCATCATCCATCGAATGGAATACAATACTCATATGCAACTAAGTAGCAAAGGCTTTCTGCAATTTTTGCCAAAATCGAGATTGAAAATGTGGATCACGATCCGACATAATCACCTCAAAAATACTATGTCGTTTAACCACATGATGAACATATAATTTGGCCAACTTCTACATACTCCAAGTTATACGTACTGGGATGAACACTGCTGACTTGGTCAATCTATCTATAATCACCCAAATTGCATATGTTCTCAACTTCGCCCTTTGAAGTCCTGTCACAAAATCCATTGCAATAGAATCTTATTTCCATAGTAGAACTTCTAAAAGTTGTAACAACCCCATTGGTTTATGATGTTCTGCTTTTACCTTTTGAAACTTTAAACATTGAGCAACAAATTTAGCTATATCCTTCTTCATGCCCTTCCACCAAAAATGTTGACGTAAGTCTTGATACATTTTAATCCCTCATTGATGCGCTGAATATGGTGTATTATGAGCCTCACTTATAATTTTCTCTTTCAAATCGCTTCGGTCCTTTGGGATACACCACCTCCCATAGAATCGAAGACTCCCATCTAGAGCAATATTTAAGTTTTGAGTGTAACCGTACTGAACTTCTATAGCCAGCTCGACCATCTTATTATCTTCCATTTGAGTTTCTCTAATGTGATCATAAATCTCAGGCTCAACTTGCATCATTTGTAAATATCCCCGAGTCATACCCCGTTCAAGTAACTCAATTTCCATCCGTGCCAAATCTTGGCACAGTTCATCGGCAATCAACACAGAATCCAATTTATGTCTTGGTTTTCGACTCAAGGCATCTGCTACAATATTTTCTTTGCCTTCATGATATACAATTTCAAGATCATAATCCTTCACCAATTCCAACCATCTTTTTTGTCTTAAATTTAATTCTCTTTGAGTGAAGATACATTTCAGACTCTGATGGTCAGTAAACATTCTACAATGGGTACCATAAAGACAGTGCCTCAAATTCTTCAAAGCAAACACAATTGTTGTCATCTCCAAGTCATGTGTAGGATAATTCTCTTCGTGAGGTTTTAATTTTCGTGATGCATAAGTAATAAATTTTTGATTCTGCATTAAGACACATCTCAATCCCCGTTTCTAAGCATCACTATAAACTTCAAAATCCTCACCCTCTACTGATAAAGCCAAGACTGGTGCTGAAGTTAATTGATGTTTCAATTCTACAAAGGAGGACTTGCACTCACGATCCTAATTAATCATTGCATCTTTCTTCAGAAAATTAGTTAATGGCTTCGCAACCTACAAAAAATCAAGAACAAAACTTTGGTAATACCTTGCCAAACCAAAAAAGCTTCTTACTTCTAATTGATTGGTAGGTCTTGGCCAATCCAAGATTGGTGCCACTTCCAGAAACTACATGCCTCAAGAAAACAACATTTTTCAACCAAAACTCACATTTGGATAGTTTGGCATATAACTTTCTCGCACGCAGTTTATTTAGTGTTACACGCAAATGTTTTGCATGTGTATTTTTATCTGGGGAATATACCAAGATATCATCGATAAATACCACCATAAACTGATCGAGGTATGGTTGAAAGATTCGATTCATTAACTCCATAAACGTAGTCGGGATGTTGGTCAACCCAAAAGACATAACCATAAGTTTATAATGGTCGTATCTAGTACGAAAAGTTTTCTTAGGAATATCATGCTCTGAAATCCTTAGTTGATGATATCCAGATCTCAGGTCAGTCTTTGAGAATATACTTGCGCCTCTCAGTTGATCAAATAGATCATTAATCCTCGGAAGAGGATATTTGTTCTTTACCTTGACTTTATTCAGCCCACGGTAGTCAAACACAACATCAAACTTCCATCTTTCTTTTTCACAATTAAACTGGAGCTTACATCCAAGCTAACATACTTGGATAAATATTTCCATTGTCTAACGATTCATGAAATGACAATTTAACCATAGGGAGCTCAAGGGTACCATATGATGTAGGCTTCTTATCACTCCCCCACACTTAAAACATGTCAATGGAATTTTATTACAATGGATAACTGAATGAATTGGTCCACAACACTGATAAACAACCCCCAATTGTTGAGATCTCTCTTGACTTAGTTCACTAATCGAAATCCCTTTATACGATTGTCTAGCCTGAACATTTGCCACCATTTTCTTTATCCTTTGGTTCCTCAACCCTAGGTTTTTCTTTATCTCGAAACTGATATTGATATCTCATTTCATTCTCATTGTTCTTCTGCCTGACTTTCTGCTTCTGATAGAATCGAGCAGCTCACTCGTAAGCCTCATACAATTAATTGATATTCAACACAGCTAAAGCTTCTTGAATCCTCTGCTGTAACCCATCTACAAAATGACCAATTCTATCTCACTCACAGGAAAAGTAGTTAGGAACATACATCTCCAACTCATTGAACTTTAAATACTCCTCAACTAACATCGAATTCTGCTTCAAGTCCAACAATTCTTGCTTCTTTGCTTTTCGAACATGCGACGGTATAAACCTAGCTTTTAATTTTGCTTTAAACTTATCCCAAGTCATATCCACTTGGTCCACTCCCGCAACTTCCTCACCTAACCATCACCGATTTGCTCGGCCTTCGAAGAAATAAGCCCCGATATTAGCTCGTTGATTTGGTGGAACCTAAACAACACAAAATATTTTTTTGTCTTTTCAACCCAAAACTTAAGAACTCTAGGCTCCACGGAACCAAAATATGTTGGTGGGTTATGCTGCATCACAACATTAATAAAACTCCTTTGTTGAGGCATCATCACAGTTTATGGCTGCCGGAAGAAATCTTAACTAGGTGCCTCTATTAGTACATGCTCTGCCATAGGATAGTGTGACTCATCAGATGAAAGATCTAGCTCTGGGCCTCGAATAGTCCTACGTAAACTACCACCTACAGAATTCAACATACTGCTCTCGACTTCCCTGATTCAATAACAACTTAGCAACACAACTACAACAAGTATAACAATAAAACATAAACCACATTAATCCAAAGAGCCAAAATCTATCAAACCTATGCTCTGATACCAACTTGTAACACCCCTAGTTGGCTCATACTGGAAATGCTACCCCCACACTGCATCATGACGTCGTCACCTCCTACTTCGGATCCCACAATACAGTGTTAAGACTAAGATTAACTATAAAAGCGCATTGTTATATAACACAATATGATTTATGAATATTTACAAAACACGGTCCTAAACAAGAGGTTTTTTCAATTAAAAATTTACATATAGTACAACATATGTAAGTTCACTCACTCAGCCCGTCTTTCTATATCTCGAGACATCCCCTGTCACAAAGGTTCCATGCATACCTAAACCAAATATTTTTCTTAAAAATAATCTAGAATTAAATTCATTTTAAGAACTAAAGTGAAATATGTCATGTCATACATTTTAAAGTAAAGTCTAATCTCCATCATTCATGAAATACGTGTCATGCCATGCCATGCCAATAGTGAAATGATGTAACAAAGATATCAAACTCGACAACCATACACATGCAAATATATGTATACATCCATCAAAGTGAGTACTCGAAATAACCTTGGATCCATAATAATATGCTCATTGCATATGATATAACTTCGGCCCCACAATAATAAGTTTACTAGACCATCTAATATAAATAGCCGGAAAATCCTCGGCTCAATGAAGGACCTAATAAATCCATAATAATATAACGGTCATACGGTCACTTCCATATACCCACTATACGACTCCCACAATCAATTCATGGATCGCCGAACGTTGTCGCCATTAACCACAAGACGCCCCATAGTCTATGATTGCGAAGATAGGACCTCCATACCTAGCCATACCCCGTGTAATGTAGTAGAATCCATGCAACCTAGAATCACCCAAGGGAAACCCGGAAACTCTACTCCTCCTCGCGCGGTAACGGGAGCACGTTTGGAGTTTGGCATATGATCCTAAACTACTGGTAGACCTCACTTGTAGCTTCTCCAATGAGTGGAACAACACCGGACATGAATGATTAGACCAAATACGTCTCAACTACAATGAGTCTAATTCCTGAATGACTGTGCAACTAAGTCATCCAGTTGTCCGATTACTATCGTCCACTATCGCCAAAGTGTTACGGTACATCGGGGTCCAATACCCTAACCCCAGATGATGCCCTCGCCTAGCACTACCGCGCACAGCGACTAAACGATAAATCCATAAAACATATCCGATAAACCGTGCAATATGTGTGCAGTATGTCAAATAAGTAAAATTTACCAAAAAGGACTGGTGAATCCTCCTTATCATAAATTCACCAACGCGATCAAATACGTATATCAAATATCATAAAATGTGAAGTCTCACACATGCAGATGCGCATATATATATAAATATATACATGCACTGAAAAAATTATTCACATAATATCACATTTACATATTAATCAAAATCGCATGCAATATGCATACCTAATTTCTTAAAATTAAATTTAATTCCCTACTACTTACCTCTTATCGACACTCCCTGACTTTTTGCAATCTCACACAAATCAAACGTACATGTATCTTATTATTTACTCAAATCAAATGAGCTATATGCTTGTTCATAGGAACTACCTGTTTATTCAAAAGCTAATTTCTATAACTAGCTCGTCGGGATTCAAACTTTTATATTTAGTAGAATACGATATTTTAGATATAAAATCCTTATACCTCATAATATTTATATCGCCTGATTATTAAATAAAAATACTTAAAGATATGAATAAACAGGCCGTTGCAATTGACTATCATTTTCAATTCGGCTCGGATCGATATGAAATTCTCATAATATAACGCTATACTACGAATATGCTATTAGCTAAAAAAAAATTCTTCAATTAAATAGCCAAATAGTTTGTTATGAATTTCCGAATAATTTTTAAGTTAATATCCCAATATTCAAATTCATATTAAAATTTATAATTAACCTCTACGTATAGCAAAAAATATAATACTGAAATCGAAATCGAAATCGAACGAATAAATTTATTTTTTTTCTCTTTTTTTTTCCCCATATTTTCTTTTGTTCTTCCTCTTGGTGTTTCTTTCCTTCTGCTAAGGTAATTAATTTTTTTTTGTTTATTACGTTTTTATATAATATAATTATATTATTATTATTATCGTTATTATTCTATTAATAATAATATCATCCTTATCTATATTATTATTATTATTATTATTTATCTTTATATTTTATTATATATATTATTATATTTTATATTTATTCTAATTGATATTTAGTTATTTAACAATCTCTTTAATCATAATCAATATACAAAATAAGAATACAATTTATTTCAAAATATTAATTTCTTGATCTTATTAATATTATCAAGATATTTATTTGATATAATAATATTATTTTATACACTCTAAAATCGGGACATTACTACTAGAATAAAAATATAATATTTATTGAACATATTTATAATCTGTGCATATATATAAATTTTTGTAAAATATTATGTACTATTTGTGGATGCATTATATTCATGTATTGTCTGTTCCTTTTCCTATATATATATATACAAAATGAATGAAATGAAAAAAAAAAAAAAAGCATAAATTAATCCACACACAACATCTCTCCCCTAATTCTCTATCACACCATCTATACTAATTACTTTTATAGTATATAGATAGTGCATATATATATATATATATATTAGTACTCGTATGAGCGTGGCTAAGCCGCGCAAGTTTTTGTTATGGTAGAATATTTTATTAAATAAGTAATTCTTACAAACTTATATATACTGAATTGGTCGGATGGAGAACCGTCCAATAGCTAGTCGGTTGGATAGAAAGATGAGAGAAAAAAATATAATAAATTATATAAATATATATTTTGATAATTTTTTTTATTCTATTAAAATAAAATTTTCTACAAAATGATATATATACTGAATTGGTCGGATGACAAGGAGGAGAACCGTCCATTAGGTAGTCGTTAGTGATAGAAAGATAAGAGAAAAAAATATAATAAATTATATAAATATATTTTTTTAATTTTTGTGCAACCAACCAATTTAAAAAAAATATATATTTTTCTTTGGATATTTTTTTCTATTTAATTAAAAAATTATTTTCTACAAAATGATATATATACTGAATTGGTCGGATGAGATGGAGGAGAACTGTCCAGTCGGTTGCGATAGAAAGATAAGAGAAAAAATTATAATAAATTATATAAATATATAAGGAGGTCGGTCGAAAGAAGGTTGTGCGAAAGAAGATGAGACGGACGATAAGGAGGTACGGCCAAATGAGGTCGGTCGAAAGAGGAAGTCGGACGAAGAAGGACGGCTGATATAAAGGTCGGACCAAATGAGGTCGGCCAAAGAAGGCTGAGAGGGCCGATACGGAGGTCGGACAAATGAGGTCGGGCAAAGACGGATGAGACAGCCGATACGGTGGTCAGACCAAATGAGGTCGGGCGAAGACGGATGAGACGGCCGATACGTAGGTCGGGCCAAATGAGGTCGGATGAGAAGAAAGGAGTAGAAACGTCCATTAAGTATAGTCGGTTGGGATAGAAAGATGAGATAAAGAAATATAATAAATTATACTTGTTAGGTACAAAAAATAATAATAATAAGGATAATGGTAGCAGGGTCAAAATAAAAAGGTCGGTCAGAAGAATGGCGGTCGAATGAGCAGGTCGGATGGTCTGCAGTCAGTTAAGGAAGTCGGTTGGTGTGCGTTTGGGTTCGGCGTCGGATGGTCCGCGGTCGGCTAGGCAGGTCGGGAAGCCCGCGGTCGGATAGGCAGGTCGGGAGGTCCTCGGTCGGATAGATAGGTCGGTTGGTCCGCAGACGGATAGCCAGGTCGGTTGGTCCGCAGGCGGATAGACAAGTCGGAAAGGTTCGCGGTCGGATAGGCAGGTCGGTTGCTGCGAAGATCAAGTGGGAGGAACAGTAGTTTGGTCGCTTGGTGGGTGCGGCCAAGGAATCGTTTGGTCTAGAAAGAGGAGAGAAAGAAATATAATCAATTATATAAATATATATTTTTTATATCTGTGCAACCACCCAATTTAAAAAAATATATATATAATTTTTTTCTATTTTATTCAAAAATTAATTCCTACAAACTTATATATATACTGAATTGGTCGGATGGAGAACCGTCCAGTAGCTAGTCGGTTTTATAGAAAGATGAGAGAAAAAAATATAATAAATTATATAAATATATATTTTTTATATCTGTGCAACCAACCAATTTAAAAAATATATATTTTTCTTTGGATAATTTTTTTTCTATTTTATTAAAAAAATATTTCCTACAAAATAATATATATACTGAATTGGTCAGATGACAAGGAGGAGAACCGTCCAGTCGGTTGGGATAGAAAGAGAACAGAAAGAAATATAATATAAATTATATAAATATATATTTTTTATATATGTGCAAGCAACCAATTTAAAAAAAAAAAAATTATTTTTCATTGGATAATTTTTCAAAATATATTATTGTTGAGCACAAATAATAATAATAATAATAATGGTAATAGTAGCAGGATCTTAAAGGAGGTCGGGCGAAGAATAATGAGATGGCAGACACGGAGGTCGATCAAGTAGAAGGAGGGCAAAAGAGACATGGCAGTGGACATGCAGGTCTGAAAGACAGTTCTGGGGCGGTGCAGGTCTGGTGAAAGGCAGTTCCGGGCGGTGCAGGTCTGGTGAAAGGCAATTCCGGGGTTCTGGGGCGGTGCAGGTCTGGTGAAAGGCAGTTCTGGGGGGTTCAGGTCGGGTGAAAGGCAGTTCTGGGGCGGTTCAGGTCGGGTGAAAGAAATATAATAAATTATATAAATATTTATTTTTTATATCTGTCCAAGCAACCAATTTAAAAAAAAAATTCTTTTTATAGTTTTTTTCTATTTTATTAAAAAAAAAATTCCTACAAATTGATATATATACTGAATTGGTCGGATGGAGAACCGTCGAGTAGCTAGTCTGTTGGATAGAAAGAGGAGAGAAATAAATATAATAAACTATATAAATATATATTTTTTATATCTGTCCAAGCAACCAATTTAAAAAAAAATTCTTTTTATAATTTTTTTCTATTTTATTAAAAAAAAAATTCCTACAAATTGATATATATACTGAATTGGTCGGATGGAGAACCGTCGAGTAGCTAGTCTGTTGGATAGAAAGATAAGAGAAATAAATATAATAAACTATATAAATATATATTTTTTATATCTGTGCAACCAACCAATATAAAAAATATATATTTTTCTTTGGCTAATTTTTTTTCTATTTTATTAAAAAAATATTTTCTACAAAATGATATATATACTGAATTGGTTGGATGACAAGGAGGAGAACCGTCCAGTCGGTTGAGATAGAAAGAGAACAGAAAGAAATATAATATAAATTATATAAATATATTTTTTTATATCTCTGAGCAACCAATTTTTTTAAAAAAAAATTATTTTTCTTTGGATAATTTTTCAAATTATATTATTGTTGAGCACAAATAATAATAATAATAATGGTAATAGTAGCAGGGTCTTAAAGGAGGTCGGGCGAAGAAAGATAAGATAGGAGACACGGAGGTCGGTCAAGTAGAAGGCGGGCAAAAGAGACATGGCAGTGGAAATGCAGGTCTGGTGAAAGACAGTTCTGGGGCCGTGCAGGTCTGGTGAAAGGCAGTTCTGGGGCGGTTCAGGTCTGGTGAAAGGCAGCTGGGGCGGTGCAGGTCTGGTGAAAGGCAGTTCTGGGGGTTCAGGTCGGGTGAAAGGCAGTTCTGCGGCGGTTCAGGTCGGGTGAAAGAAATATAATAAATTATATAAATATATTTTTTATATCTGTCCAACCAACCAATTTTTTTTAAAAAAAAAATTCTTTTTAAAATTTTTTTCTATTTTATTAAAAAAATATTTTCTACAAACTGATATATACTGAATTGGTCGGATGGGGAACCGTCTAGTAGCTAGTCGGTTGGACGGAAAGAGGAGAGAAATAAATATAATAAATTATATAAATATATATTTTTTATATCTGTGCAACCAACCAATTTAAAAAATATATATTTTTGTTTGGAAAATTTTGTTCTATTTTATTAAAAAAATATTTTCTACAAAATAATATATATACTGAATTGGTAGGATGACAAGGAGGAGAACCGTCCAGTCGGTTGGGATAGAAAGAGAACAGAAAGAAAATATAATATAAATTATATAAATATATATTTTTTAAATCTGTGCAAGCAACCAATTTAAAAAAAATATATTTTTCTTTGGATAATTTTTCAAATTATATTATTGTTGAGCACAAATAATAATAATAATAATAATAATAATAATAATAATAATGGTAATAGTAGCAGGGTCTTAAAGGAGGTCGAACGAAGAAAGATGAGATGGCAGACACGGAGGTCGGTCAAGTAGAAGGCAGGCAAAAGAGACATGGCAGTGGACATGCAGGGTCTTAAAGGACGTCGGTCAAAAGAAGGTCGGTCGAAAGAAGGTTGGGCGAAGGAAGATGAGACGGACGATAAGGAGGTACGGCCAAATGAGGTCAGTCGAAAGAGGAAGTCGGACGAAGGACGGCTGATAAGAAGGTCGGACCAAATGAGGTCGGCCGAAAAAGGCTGAGAGGGCCGATACGGAGGTCGGGACAAATGAGGTCGGGCAAAGACGGATGAGACGGCCGATACGGTGGTCGGACCAAATGAGGTCGGGCGAAGACGGATGAGACGGCCGATACGTAGGTCGGGCCAAATGAGGTCGGATGAGAAGAAAGGAAGAGAAACATCCATTAAGTAGTCGGTTGGGATAGAAAGATGAGATAAAGAAATATAATAAATTATACTTGTTAGGTACAAAAAATAATAATAATAATAAGGATAATGGTAGTAGGGTCAAAATAAAGTGGTCGGTCAAAAGAAGGGAGGTCGAATGAGCAGGTCGGATGGTTTGCAGTCAGTTAAGCAAGTCGGTTGGTGTGCGGTCGGGTTCGGCGTCGGATGGTCCGCGCTCGGATAGGCATGTCGGGAAGCTCGCGGTCGGATAGGCAGGTCGGGAGGTTCGCGGTCGGATAGATAGGTCGGTTGGTCCGCAGACGGATAGCCAGGTCGGTTGGTCCGCAGGCGGATAGATAGGTCGGGAAGGTTTACGGTCGGATAAGCAGGTCGGTTGCTGCGAAGATCAAGTGGGAGGAACAAAGTTTGGTCGTTTGGTGGCCAAGGAATCGTTTAGTCTAGAAAGAGAAGAGAAAGAAATATAATCAATTATATAAATATATATATTTTATATTCTCTATAAGAGCAGCCATTTAGTCGGACCAAATTTTTTTTTGTTTTGCGTGCCCACCAAATTCAAAAACCCCTGCATTAGTTTCAAATACATTTTTTAATATATCATAGATTTAAAATATTATAACTAAACTATTGTATTAAAGTAAATTTTACGATCTACAAAATGATATCCATATCAATATATTTTCTACAACTAAATCACTACAAATTAACTAATGGAATTTGAAAAACACAAACCTCAACAATACCCAGTATCTTCAATATAGGGGTAAATTGACAAATTTAGCCATACTTGCCCATAAAATATTACCGGTACGTATAACTAAGGTAATTTAGTAGGAGGGGTGAAATAGTCATTTTATGTAGCCATTTTCACATCTTGGTATATGTAAGTATTAGGATATATACTTGCATTTCTTACATATAAACATCATGTTTACGCATATCTTATATATATAATAATATCCAAACCCACTTATACATGTTAATCATATATTTATATACTTACTAATATTATATTATTTTATTATTATTACATAACATGTTATTAGCACGAAAATTCTTGTGTATTTTATTTTTCGTAAGTTTTATTTTTATACTATCTATATTATCTATATTCTAAACTATGAAAAATCTTGCAAAATTTTCTTTTAAATATTTGTCTCTCACCGGCAATAATTTTCTAACTTGGTCCCTGGATGTAGAAATGCATCTGGTCTCTATGGACGTTGTTCATACATTTGCCATTGAAAATACCGCTACAAGTCAAGATCAGGCCAATGCTCTTATTTTCATTCGTCACCATCTGGACATTTCTTTACAGTACGAATATTTGACGGTGAAAGATCCACTTGATTTGTGGAATGAATTGAGGAGAGATTTGGGCACTTGAAATATATCACACTCCCCAAAGCCCGACATGATTGGCTTAACCTGTGTTTGTAGGATTTTAAAGTTGTTACAAAGTACAATTCTACTATCCATCATATTACAACTCAGTTAAATCTTTGCGGAGAAAATATTACTGAGAATGATAAATTGGAAAAGACTCTCTCTATCTTTTATGCTTTTAATGTTGTGCTACAACAGCAGTATCGTGAAAAAAACTTTCAAAAGTACTCACAACTCATTGTATGTCTTTTATTAGCTGAGCAAAATAATGAGTTACTAATGAAAAATTATCAGTCCCAGCCCATTGGTTCCAGTCCGTTCCCTAAAATGAATGTGACATTTTCTGAACAAGGTTGAGGACGTGGTAAAGGCCGTGGACATGGTCGCGGTCGTGAGATTCAACGTGGTCAATATACCCATTACTATCATTGCAGTTTTGACATTAACAGGAAGTAGAGTAAACCTCAATATGGGGATATAGCCGAAAATGCTAAACATGGAAAGAGGCAAATCGGCATTTGTAATCGGTGTGGCATTGAAGGCCATTGGACCAATACCTGCAGAACAAGCAAACACCTAGTTGATCTTTATCAAGCCTCACTGCAGAAAAAATGGGAAGGAGGTCGAGATTAATCACGTTGATAATGATGATGACCCCGATGATGATCTTCTGGATTACGACACAACGCATCTTGATATAGAGGATTTTGTCGTAGATCTAGCAAACCCCCAGTGACAGACATACTATGTCATCTTACATTATGCTATTTTATATTTTGTAATATTTGAATTATCGCATATTACCTTTTTGTAATGCATTTTGTAATATTTATATTTGACTTTATTAATATTGTGTTTATTTATTTTTAAAGGTTAAATGGATGCAAATCAAAATGATGCAAATATGTGTTTCATTGACAGTGCAACAACACATACTATATTGAAACACGAAAAGTATTTCTCCCATTTGAAAAGGGAAAGGATGAATGTTAATACAATAAGTGGCAGTGCAAAATTAATTGAAGGCTCTGTAGAAGCTATTATATTTAACCCCGCGGGAACGAAAATTGTGATACAGTAAGCATTGTTGATCACTAAAGCTCGAAGAAATTTACTGAGCTTTCATGACATTCGGAAAAATGGTTATCACATTAAAACTATGAGTGATACCGATGGTGAATTTTTTATTAATCACCAATATCATTGATAAAAAAGAAATGCATCATTGAGAGAATATCCTCACTCTCTACTGGTTTATATTATGTCAGATTAGGTGTTGTTGAAACACACTTCATGGTAGATCAAAACACTATCGATTTTCAAATATGGCATGATCGCCTTGGGCATCCTGGCAGTATAATTATGAGGCGAATAATTGAGAATTCGCATGGCCATTCATTAAAAGATCAAAAAGTTTTAAATTCAAATGAATTAACCTGTGTTGCCTGCACTCAGGGAAAATTGATAACCAGGCTATCGCCAGCTAAGGTAGGTATTGAATCACCTATATTTTTTGAAAGAATAAACGGGGTTATATATGAACCAATAGACCCACCACGTGAGCCATTTAAATATTTAATGGTGCTTATTGATGCATCTACCAGATAGTCACATGTTTGATTATTATTACTCTCAATATGGCATTTGCGAGATTGCTTGCCTAAATTATTAAATTATGGGCACAATTCCTCGATAATCCAATGAAGACTATACGTCTAGATAATGCTGGTGAATATGGATCGAATAAATTTGATGATTATTGCATGTCGATTGGAATTAATGTAGATCACCTAGTTGCTCATGTTCATACACAAAATGGTCTGGCATAATCACTTATTAAAATATTGCAATTGACTTCTAGACCATTACTGATGAGGTCTATGTTGCCCGTTTCAGCTTGGGGGCATGCAATCTTACATGCAGGAACACTTACAAGAATGAGGCCGACAAGCTGTCATAGTTATTCTCCTATGCAATTAATATTTGGTCACGAACCAAATATATCTCATCTACGTGTTTTTTTGGTGTGTTTATGTTCCTATTCCACCCCCCCTAAATATACAAAAATGAGTCCTCAATGTAGATTCAACATTTATGTCAGATATGAATCACCGTCAATTATAAAATATCTTGAACCTATGACGGGTGATTTATTCACTGCAAGATTTTCATATTGTCATTTTGACGAATCATATTTTCCGACAGTAGAAGGAGACAAAAAGGAACCGAAAAGGGATATTAATTGGAAAATTTGATTTAATATTTGTGATCCTCGTACAAAGCAGTGTGAACTAGAAGTTTCAACGCATTATACATTTGCAAAATATTACAAAT
Organism: Andrographis paniculata; assembly: GCF_009805555.1. Taxonomy (NCBI): domain Eukaryota; kingdom Viridiplantae; phylum Streptophyta; class Magnoliopsida; order Lamiales; family Acanthaceae; genus Andrographis; species Andrographis paniculata. Next base: position 2,486,558 of record NW_026137593.1, read on the forward strand.
CAATTACCGGATGCATTCAATGACTCGAGTAAAGTCACTCGATCATATATTCAAGTTGCTAATGCTCCGACTAAAATAATTGTCCCTGATGGAAAAATTGCAAGTGCTAATGAATCAGCGACACGCTTAAAGCGTGGTAGACCAATAAGTTCCAAAGACAAACATCCTCGAAAGAAAAGAGGAATGAATGATGATAATCATAAAAATATCAAGATTGACATTGATAAACCTCAATCTAATGAGGAAGTCAAGCATGAAATACTTGCTCCAAAAGAGCACGATCTTGAAGAACATGATGAGATTATTGAAAACTCAATTAACTATGTTACTTCAAGAAAATGTTGGAACCGTAAAGAGGCAATTATCGATAATGCCTTCGCATACAGTTTAGCATTTGATATAATGGGAGAAAACAAGAATCCAGATCCAAAATCGGTTCATGAATGTAGACAAAGAAATGACTCACCAAAATGGGAACATGCGATTCAATCGGAGCTTGACCTATTAAATAAAAGAGAGATCTTCGGACCAATTGTTCAAACACCAGATGGTATAAAACCAGTTGGATACAAATGGGTGTTTGTACGAAAAAGAAATGAGCATAATGAAAGTGTGATATATAAAGCCCATCTTGTAGCTCAGGGATTCTCACAAAGGCCTGGAGTAGATTTTGATGAAACATACTCTCCAGATGTTGATGCCATAACATTTAGATACCTTGTGAGCCTAGCAGTGCAAGAGAAGCTCGATATGCGTCTTTTAGACGTAATTACTGCATATCTTTATGGCTCCTTGGATACTGATATTTATATGAAAGTTTCCGAGGGATTCAATATGCTTGAAGCATACAAAATAAACCGAAAGCAATCATATTCCATCAAATTGAAAAAGTCATTGTATGGACTTAAACAATCAGGACGAATGTGGTATAACTGTCTTAGCGAATGTTTAATAAAAGAATGTTATACTAATGATCCAATATGCCCATGGATCTTTATTAAGAAAAATAGATCAAATTTTGTCATTATTGCAGTATATGTTGATGATCTCAATTTAATTGGAACTCCTGAAGAGATTCAAATTGCAGTTGAATATCTAAAGAAAGAATTTGAGATCAAAGATTTTAAAAACACAAAATATCGTATGGGATTACAAGTGGATCATTTTAGTAATAGAATATTTATCCATCAATCCACATACCCAAAAGGTATTAAAATAATTTTATATGGATAAATCTCACTCTTTGAGTACACTAATGGTGGTCAGATCCCTTGATCCCAGTAAAAATCCATTTAGGGCAAGAGAAAAAAATGAAGAACTACTTGACCCCGAGGTACCATATCTCAGCGCTATTGTCACATTAATGTACCTTGCAAATTGTACCAGACCAGATATATTTTTCTCAGTAAATTTACTAGCCAGATTTAGCTCTTCCCCCATAAAGCGCCATTGGAACGATATCATGCATATTTTTCGTTACCTTCAAGGGACTCATGACCTCGGTCTATTTTATTCGAGTGAATCTCGAATTGAATTAATTGGTTATGATGATGGTTATCTGTCTGATCCACATAAAGCAAAATCTCAAACTGGCTATTTATTCATTTCTAGTGGAACAACAATCTCTTGGAGATCTGCTAAACAGACGATAACAACTACTTTTTCAAACCATGCTGAGGTTTTAGCACTTTACGAAGCCAATCGTGAATGCGTTTGGTTGAGGTCTATGACTCACCATATTCAGAAAAATTGTGGCTTGATTTCTGATGATATATTAACTCCTACAATATTGTTTGAAGATAATGCAGCTTGTATAGCTCAGTTAAAGGGATGATATATTAAAGACGATCAGACAAAACACATATCTCTGAAGTTCTTTTTCACTCATGATCTTCAGAAAAATGGTGAAGTTAGAGTGCAACAAATTTGATCGTCTGAAAATTTTTTAGATTTATTTACGAAGGCGTCACCGACTACAACATTCAACAAATTGGTGCAAGAAATTGGAATGCGTCGAGTGAAAGATATAAAATAAAGTCCAAAACAGGGAGAGTCCATCAATACAAGAATGATGTACTCTTTTTCCTCACTATGATTTTTTTCCACAGGGTTTTTTTTCATAGTAAGGTTTTAACAATGCATATTCTTTGTATAAAGCATCCAATGGGGAGTATTGTACAACTAATATATACATCAACACTACCTGTCCTTCATGTGGATACATTATATTCATGTATTGTCTGTTGCTTCTCCTATATATATATATACGTAAATGAATTAAATGAAAAAAAATATCAATTAATCCTCACACGACTTCTCTCCCATAATTCTCTATCCCACCATCTATACTTATTACTTTTGTACTATATAGATAGTGCATATATATATATACTAGTGCTCTTCGCGTCGCTACGTTACTGTGTAAAACAGGTTGAGGATTGTGAAGAAATGAGCTCAAGCTTCCAATTGACGGCAAGATAAACCTACAATATTTGAAAAACAATTGTTGAAGGCATCTTCAGTCTCAATCACTTCATTATTAAACACATATGATGTTACATTATAGATCTCTAAAATAATACAAACAATTATACTATTGTTATGTACAAAAATAATAATAATAATAATAAATAATGGCAGTAGGATTCTGGATGGGTCTGAATATAAGCCAAACGGCCCAGAATTCGGGCAAAAGAGAGTCGGACAAGGAAAGATGACGGCCGATACGAAGGTCCGGCAAGATGAGGTCGGTCAGGACTAAAGTCGGGCGAAGAAAGATGAGATGACAGACGTGGAGGTCGGTCAGGACGAAGAAGGGAAAAGCGATACGTACTCAGGTCGGTGAGATAAGGTCGGGCACAGAGATCAGACAAGATAAGGTCGGGAATAGAGATCGGACGTGATAAGGTCGGGCACAGAAGTCGGACCTGATAAGGTCGGGCACTGAGGTCGGACGTGATCAGGTCGGGCTCGGAGGTCGGACAAGATAAGATCAGACACGGAGGTCGGTCGAAAGAGGAAGCCGGGCGAAGAAGGACGGCTGATACGGAGGTCGGTTGAAGAAGGACGGCTGATACGGAGGTCGGTCGAAAAAGGAGGTCGGGCGAAGAAGGACGGCTGATACGGAGGTCGGTCGAAAGAGGAAGTCGGGTGAAGAAGAACGGCTGATACGGAGGTCGGTCGAAAGAGGAAGTCGGGCGAAGAAGAACGGCTGATATGAAGGTCGGTCGAAAGAGGAAGTCGGGCGAAGGACGACTGATACGGAGGTCGGTCAAAAAAATATCTGTTAATTGGTCGCCTATTTAAGTAAACAGTAGTTCAGTCGCTTGGTTGGGGCGACCATTGAATCGGTCTCCTGATTAGGCGAGCTGTTAATCATGTGAGTGAATGGTCGGTCGTTTGGTCAGACAGCCTTGCAGTCGTTTGAAAGATGAGAGGGCAGACACGGAAGTCGGACAATATAAGGTCGGGCGAAGAAATATAAGATGGTAGACACGGAGGTCGGACAAAAGGAAGTCGGGGGAAGAGAAAGATGAGACGGCCGATACGGAAGTCGCTCAAAAAAGAAGTGGGCTTCTAAAGGCTCATTTCAAGGAAAGGCCAGGTAATCAGTCGCCTGATTAGTCGAGCTGTTAATCATGTGAGTGAATGGTAGGTCGTTTGGTCAGACGGCGTTGCAGTTGTTTGAAAGGTCGGTCGGTTGGTCGGTTGATGGGGCGATTAAATGAATTGTTTGGTCGACTGACAGGTCGGTCATTTGGACGGATGGGTCTTCAGCCTTTTGAAGGGACTGGATGGGAGTCGCTTGATTGGACGGTCATTTGGTCGCTTGATTGGGCGGTCATTTGGTCGCTTGATTGGGCGATTGATGAATCGTCTGGACGAATGGTTGGTCGGCCGTTTGAAGGGGCTGAATGGTGGTCGTTCGAGTGGGGGACTGATTAGTCGTTTGGTCTAGCGACCAGTTAGTATCTGGTTTGGTCGGTAGGTCAATCCTTGGGTTATTCGTTAAGTCCATTTAAGGAGGTAGGGTCCCCAGAGGCGGATAATTTTTTTTCTATTTTATTAAAAAATTATTTTCTACAAAATAATATATATATTGAATTGGTCAAATGAGAAGGAGGAGAACCGTCTAGTAGATTGTCGGTTGGGATAGAAAAATGAGAAAATAAAATATAATAAATTATATAAATATATATTTTTATTTCTGTACAACCAAGGAATTTTTTTAAAAATATTAAATTTTTTGTAATGATTTTTTAATTTTTTTAATTATATTTTGAATTTGAGGGAATTGGTCGGTTACCATTTGAAACTGTCGAAAATCAGATGTCTTTTATTTCTATAAGATCAGCCGTCCAGTTGGACGATTTTTTTTTATTTTGCGTGCCCAACAAATTCAAAAACCCCTGCATTAGTTTCAAATGCATTTTTTTTTATATATCGTAGCATTAGAATATTGTAACTAAGTTATTGTATTAGAGAAAACGTTACGATCTACAAAATGATATCCATATCAATATATTTTGTACAAGTAAATTACTACAAAATAGCAAATGGAATTGAAAACACAACTCTCAAGAACATCCGATATCAATCACCAAAAGTACAAAATATAAGCAAAATAACACTCTAGGACTTCGAACAATTGCATTTTTACAACACAACAACAAAGCTAAATAATAAATAAATGAAAAAAAAAGTACAAAAGTCATATCATGTAGGCATTCGTACAACTACTCATATGTATGTCTTTGATAATCTACATACTTGCATTTCTCAATATAAACATCAGCATATGCATATCTTATATACATAATAATATCCAAACCCGTCCCGTAAAGGATGGTCTGATGGTATAGTGGTTGGATTTCTAACCATCCCCATGCCTCAGGTCACCTGACACACATGTTTTACCTAGTGCTCACCCTTTCGCACGTACCGCGTACCATTTTTTGTGTTCTATATTATTATGATTACATAACATGTACTACTATTATTGAAAATTTTAGCAGTTAAAAAAAATTAAAATTATTGGTGGGATACATTTTTATTGATGATCTAAAAAAAAAGAATACCATCACATAAATTTTAAAGTATTTTATTTATATTAGTACGTTGATTTCATAATTTTTATATTTTGGAAATTAATATTTGAATGGTAACTACTCAAAACAATCAAATAATTTATTTTTGTATTTTTATAAAAATATTGTCATGAAATTTTGGTACAAAACTTATAGCTTGTCGTAAACATACGTAATAAACTATAAAAGTATATATATATATATATATAATTTTATCAAATATTAATAGCCTTTATTAAAAAATTTAGAAATAATATTAATTTTTAATATTAATATTTCTTAAAATTATGTATTATTTGGCAAGGAAAATAAAAAAATAAAAATATTATTGGAGAATGACACAACAAAAGATTAAAGTAAAAATAAAATATTGTTGCATACTACCATAAAAATATTCTAATTATTTTATTTAAAGATGTTGCAGATATTTTATTTTTAAATAAAAAAATCGACACATCAAAAAAAATAAAAATAAATACATTATTTCATTTTAAATTATTGCCCCAGAATGCCATTTCTCATGGTAAAAATTGTGATATTGCATACTTTGGTGATAATTTTATATGTTCTTGGAGGCAGTTTCTAAACAGCAAGGAAGATTGCTATAAGCGGACTGATAGAAAATTTGCCTTAAAAAGGAAAAAGATAAAAATAATTTGAATTTAAAATATTTGAATGTACAAACCACGAAACCAAAAGAAACTATAGTGATCCGAAGGAAGAAATAAGCATAAATAGTGGATATGGAAGTGAAAGTGGGCGGCCACAAAGTAGACGATGGGAAACTACGACAAAATGGAAACCCAACTAATAAGTAGCTACTCACTCACTCTCAACTTCCTTTAATTTAATTTAATTTAAATTAATCTAATCTGCCTCTGGAACTGGATGGATGGATATATGTCTTCAACAGGATAAGTCCCCAGAAGCCGACTATGAAGCCCACAGCTATCGATATTAACCAGTCTTGGGTGAAGGATGAGGACGAGGAGGAGGAACTCATAATAAAACCATCTGCATCTCCGTCTCCCATGGGGCACACTACTGCCAGAGGCCTCCCACAAAGCCCAGCATTTCCGCCATACACAGATTCGTCGAAGCTTTGGAGTTGAGTGCTCCATGGAATTCTACCCGTCAGCCTGTTGTAGGATACATCCATAACTTGCAGGAAATTTAACTGTCCCAGCCTTGAAGGCATTTCGCCGCCCAGCTGGTTTCTCGATACATCCAATGATTCAAGCTTCGCCATTTCACCAATCTCTTGTGCTATCTTCCCTTCCAAGTTATTTCTCGACAGATTCAGGGAAACTAATTCCTTCAATCGAAAAAGCTCCCTCGGAATGCTTCCATTCAATTTATTGCTGGAGAGATCGAGCAGCTTGAGAAGCCATAATGTTTTCTGGTATTTTGATTCATTGGTTTTCCATTGCACTGATACATATGGATAGTCGCTGTAGCCCCGATCGCCCGACCTACTCAATATGTAGGGATAGTCCCTGTACCCTCGACCCTCCCACGACCCCAAAACAAAGACAGGACTCGGAATCCCATTAGTGAAGATGTCATCTGCGGTCGTCATTTGAACTAATGAGGTAATGTTATCGAGGCATCTTGGGACTTGTCCGGATAAATTGTTCATCGACAAGTCCAACACACGTATCTGAGTGAGATAACAAACTTGTCGAGGAATTTCACCATCAAATCCATTCTGCCGAAACACTAGATACTTCATCTCTTTATAGTTTGCACCTATCCAGTTGGGGATATGTCCCGCTAGCTTATTTCCTCCCACATCGATGAGCTGCAAATACTTGCAATTCTTCAATGCTAACGGAAACTCCCCCGACAGACCATTGTCATTCAGATATAATGTTTGAAGACTCCCTAAAAGGCCGAGAGACTGAGGAATTTGGCCAGAGAAGTTGTTGTTACCCAAGTTCAAAACTTTTAAATCAGTGCTCATATTATCCCAGCAGTTGGGAATCTCCCCTACAAATTTGTTGTATGAGAGGTCGAGCCAGCGTAAGCTACGCGCGTTGCATATAGGTGTGATCGGACCTGAAAGCTCATTATGCGAAAGCTTCAAGACTTTAGTATAATTTAACTGAGGTAGAGAACCAAAGAATAGATTCCAACCAACATCTATAATTGCCAGCCTTTCTTGAAGCAGATTAGGAATGGTTCCACGAATTTTGTTGTGGGAGATAAATAAGTTGGATAGATTAGTCGAAAAATTCCATATCCAACTAGGTAGTTGGTCCGATATACCAGTGTAAGAGATATCAAGTGTCACGATACTCCTCAGAACTTGTATCCATGTTGGGAACTGCGGATCGAGCTTCACATATCGTACAAGTAATGCCTGTAATTTGGTAGGCGGATTCCAACGAGGGGATATGTATAGCGCGTCGTTGAAGGATAAATCTATGGCAATTAAGCTGCCGAGATTCATGAAGGTGCTTTTAGATATATTTCCTTGTAGAGAATTATTCGAAATGTCTAAGAACTCAAGCTGCGACAGCCGGCCAAAGCTCCGAGGAAGCCTTTCTAGTTTATTATTTCCAAGCTTCAATTCTCTCATTCTACGGCATGAACTGAATTCCGGCACCGGGCCGCTGAGTTGGTTGTGTTCTAAGTAGAGATATTCCATTGCATTGCAAGAAAGATTCCCAATTAGTTCCACCAGCGGTTGTCTTAGTTGATTCCAAGACAGATCCAAGGTAATTAGATTACTACTACTATTACTATGACTATGATTTTCTAATGACGTAGGAACTACTACTACTACACCTTCAAGCTTGTTATAGGAAAGAAGAAGTTTCTCAAGAGAAGTCAAATTTCTGATGAGGGAATCTGGAATCAATCCGTCTAACTGATTCCTCGAGACATCGATGCTAATCAGAGTCTTGATGTTAGATAGCCAGTGTAATGTGGCTAGAGTGAGAAAATTGAATGAAAGATCCACCGTGGAAAGAGTAGAGGAAGAATTCATAAGAAACTCTTTGGAAGATGATTCTCCGTCATTGAGCTGGCAATTACTCAATCGTAGCAGCTTCAAGGAGTGGATCATGAGCATCTTTTGAGGCCAGTTTGCATCGTGGATTCTATTACCGGATAAAACAAGATCCGACAAGGAAGGGAGTCGGGACAACCAACTGAGGTTTTCAAATGTGAGTGAGTTGTAGGATAGATCAAGTAGGACTAAGTTTGTGAGGTTTCCAAGATTCTCCTCAGGAACTGTCCCGGACAAACCACAGCTGTAGAGGGTGAGATTTCGCAACGTTTTCATGGAACCAATGAAGTTTGGGAATGGGATTAATGATGTATTACCGATGCCACTCAGCTCAAGATAACTTAAATGATCTAATTCAAGCAAAGCTGGACTGATATGAATATGATCACCTCGCAAGCTGCCATTGTTGTCGACGATGAGTTTGAGACCAATCACATAGCCTGCATTGCTACACTGAACGCCATACCAGCTGCAACAATCCTTCTGCTGCTCCCAACTTGACAACATACCGTGACCATCATCATCATCATCTGTGAGCCCTCCTTTGAATGCCAATAGAGCTTCCCTATCCTTTGCAATGCACCTTGCTTCGATAATAATATCACAAGATCGGAGGGATAGCCAAACAAACAAAAGGGCCAACATCAGTTTAGCATCCATTATTATTATTTTATTTTTTTTTCGTTTTTTATTTGGGTTTTGAAAAGATGATTTTTAATCTTCAAACACTCAATATATTTATAATGAAGTTGAAATTATCAGCACATTATTACTCTAGTGGTTCAAAGAAATAGATTTTAAATACGATTTCTTTCTAAGGTCACTATCAAGAGAACCCATGGGAGGATTCACAACTGGGGATCAATAAAATATAGAAATTCTTGGTTTACTGACATTTGCAGTGTAATATCCCTTGGATATTTAATTGAAAATGAGAAAGATGAATAAATGAATTTGTCTTACATTTTATTTGGTTAATTTATTTTAATTTTAAAAAAATTAAGTAATCAGATAAACTAATTTGATACAACTAAAGGCAACTTGCTGGACAGTTTTTTCTCTTGAAGTGATTAAGTACAAAATAATCTAATATATAAAAAATATAATATATATTATATATTTCCTTTAATACTAGAAAAATTAAATCAATACTTAAATACTCTCTGAGAATTCTCTCTTCAAATTTTCTTAGGAAAATTATCTGCAATTTTTTTTTTTAAAAAGCCTTCTAGTTTGGTCTTCGAAATCTGTTATTCCGTTAACAATTCTTTCAATCCTGAGAGGCAATCAGTGAAATGTTGAATTTGATTCAAGAAAATCGCATGCCATGTGAGGCTCAAATTTGATTTTGCATCCTATATGATTTGTGTATTCGAATTTCGCCATATCTCATATTTCATTAATAAATTTTCCAACAATCTTGAAACGAATTTCTGTGAATAGAGATGTGAGAAAAAAAAAAAAAAAAACTTCCCCTACTCACGTGATCCCCAAAACCTACATGATGACAAATGAATGATCGACGCGATTGAGGCGACATAAATTTGAATAAAGATAAGAGAACAAGAAGTTAAATTCAAAGAGTCTCACATTAGCCCAAAAAACAATATATAAAAAATATATTAACAGATAAACACTTAAACCTTTTGCATTTTAAAATTCTGAAAGTACGGTGATCTAACTTCAAAATCCCAGAAAACTTTCAAGGAAGAAGCTAGTTGTATCTAAGTGATCAAAAATAAGAAAATAAAATTGTAAGATACAATTTATTTTTATTTGATTCAAATTATATGCTATGCATAATGGTCTTTATTTAGAAAATATTAAAGAAAATTGTTTAAATTCTTTTTCCATGCCTAGTGGAAACCTACTTTTTCTAATCATACTACGATTTCAACATTTGAACTTGCTTCACGTCGACATCTAAGTGAGACATATTAATTATTTATTTTATATTAAATCGTAGATTAATGGAATGTGAGACATGTGAAATTTTCTAAAGTTCCATTGCATCAAGGCTGTTGAAAATATTGTATTGAACGAGTCAAAAGTCATCGAATAATTTGGGCAACCAAAAATAATCTGATATATGACGAAATGCATTAAAATATCCTTGTTATTTTTTTTCGAAGTCTAGACATCTAGATAATACCACAGTATAAAAAGTATTGGGAGATTCATTAAAATATTATTTTGTCCTTCTTCCATGTATAGGGTTTAGATGAATCACCAAACAAATATAGTATTTTATTTAATTATAAATATTTCAATGGATCACTCACAACACAAAATAAAACATATATCGTCTTCAGCTGTTACTTTCTTACGTCAGTACTGTGGAATATAAAACATATAGCGCGATCGAGTAGATGGACCATTGCTATCAAAATATTATTGTAGCATAAATGATGATTGCATTATAAGTCTAGAAATTTTTTATGTGTGGAAGATAACAAAATTGTGCGATAATAAAAGAATTAAAAGAAAATTCTTCTCCATCCCTAAAATTAACAATTGTCTGTGGATTGTGCTTCAATCGTGGTATTTACAAAGATGAAGGCTCCATTTAGACCTAAGTTTTTCGAATTTTGAAAAAAAAATAAAAATTAGTATTTGATTTAACATTACGTGAGAAAAATATATATATGTATTTGACTTGATATGTTTTCTAAAAATGAACACTGTGAACTGAATAAAAGAGAATTGTGTATTAATTCTTGGAGGATGCCCTTAATTTTTATATATAGCATGGGGAGATTATTAATTTACGGTCAGCTGACCATTATTTTCTGCTTACCTTATAAAGATGATAAATATTTACTAATCCAGGTCCAGTCAGGGCACAGGACACACTTACTTGAGTGTCACTAACTTTTCTAGTCGCATACTTGTGCCTCTGCAGTCTGCATACAACACAATTATATATATAAACATATTTAAGTGTGAATTAATTCTTGTCCCTATGACCTATACAATTGGTCCAATTTATTCAACTTCGTTAATTGTTATTTTTTCCATCGCAAATTCATCATCGATTAATCAATTTCAAGAAATACATATTTAATTTATAATAATGTAATTTCAACTATCGATTAAATTATCAACCCATTGATATATATATTGTATATATATATATATATATTTAGTTATGTATATAGCCCGGCCTATAACCCTATGTATATATACGACGATGTACCCTAATTATTATTTTGAGAAATTCAATTAATCTTGATTATCCTAACACATGGTATCAGAGCCTGTTTGATTTATCCCTGTACAATAAAAAAATAACCTAACCGTTGTTTGTCTCAGATCCCCCGTTCCGATACTCTCTGACCGTCACTGCCACCACCACCAGATGTGCCGCCGTGAGATGAGCTAGCCGTCGGAAAATCATCCCAAACGGCGGCGCGTGCAGTTGCCACGCGCCCGACGAAGATTTCTCGCCGGACGCCTCGTCAGCGTGTGGGGGCGTATGCAGCGGCGGTTGCCGGATATTTTTAACTGTTGTGCTCGGCTTGTAATTTCTGTTCCAATGGTATATTCATTTTTTCGTTTTGAACAATATTTAATAATTGTCTGATTTTTCATGTTTTGGATTTAATTCGGTCTTCAGCCTGTATTTTTATCGATTCGATTTTTTGCTTGAGATATTATCTATTTATTTGGTATGAAAAAGATGGATGTTCATATTCCAATTGTTGAAACGTGACTTGGATTTAGCGGTCTACCCGACCCAAAACCAAAGTGAAAGGGCTGTTTCAATTGGCAGGGTTCCTTTTGGGTTTATCCTAATAGGCTTAGGGTTTAGGGTGTTTTGGAGTGCTTATAAATAGATAGCTATGGTTCTTAGTTGGATGACATAATTGTGAATCTTTTAATCAGTATAATAAAATCTTTCTGGTTCCTGCCCATGGACGTAGGTTGACACACCGTCACCGAACCACGTAAAACCTCTGTGTTCTTTAATTGTTTTCTTTCTCGTTTTCTCGTAACAAGTGGTATCAGAGTCATATCTCATTGATTGGAGATGTCCTCGTATAAGTTTGATCTGGAGAAGTTTAATGGGTCGAATGACTTCACGCTCTGGAAGGTCAAGATGAGGGCACTTCTGGTTCAACAAGGATGTGCGGCTGCGTTGGAGGGAGAAGAAAAGTTTCCTAAAGACACGAAGGAAGAGGTAAATAAGGAGATTTTGGCAAGGGCTTATTCCGCGATCTTGCTGTCAGTTACTGATGAGGTGTTACGGGAGGTTGTAGATCAGACAACGACTTTTGGGTTATGGAATAAACTGTGTGAGAAGTACCAAAGCAACTCTCTCACAAACAGACTATATCAGAAACAACGTCTTTACACCCTCCGGATGTCCGAAAGTACTCAGGTAAAGGATCATCTTGATACCTTCAACCGTATCATTCTTGATCTTCAAGGGGTCGAGGTTAAAGTAGATGATGAAGATCAAGCCCTAATTTTACTGTGTTCACTACCTGGTTCATATGAGAATTTTTTAGATACTATACTATATGGTAGAACTACAATTTATGTTAATGTTGTGAAATATGCCCTTATGTCCAAAGAATTAAAAAGAAAAGTTTCTCTGAAAGAGGGTTCTGGTTCAGGTCTGTTTGCTGGTAGGGGAAGACCCCATGAGAGGGGTAACTGGAATGGGAGGTCGCGTTCAAAATCAAAATCCTCTAGTAAAGTTACGTGTTATCTTTGCAAGGAGAAGATGCACGTTAAAAGGGATTGTCCACAGAAGAAGAGAAATACAAAAGTTGATTCTAGTAACAGTGGCAACAGTGCTGTTGTGGTACAAGACAAGTTCTGATGATGGAGACTTTGTTGAAGTTCTGACAGCGTGTAGTGCTAGTACTGCTGATTCCTGGATTATGGATACTGGTGCTTCTCACCATATGACGTTCTCTCGTGATCTACTCACTTCTTATAAGGAGTGGAATGGAACGGTGAAGTTAGGTGATGATGGGGTTCTAGCCATAAAGGGGAGCGGGATAGTGCAGATAAAATTGCATGATGGTACTGTCAGGAAATTTGACTGTTGGTATGTTCCTGAACTCAGAAAGAATTTGATTTCTCTTGGCACCTTAGCCAAGAATAGTTTAAAATATCATGGTGAAGGTGAGTGGGTGAAAGTCCTGAAAGGTGCTCTGGTAATGATGAAGGGAAAACTGCAGCATGAAATTTATTTTCTACAAGGCAGTTCAGTGATGGGAACAGCGGCGGTATCCCAGTCCTTGGATAAACATGATGACAGGTAATTTGTGGCACCGTCGATTAGGTGACATGAGTGAGCTAGGGTTGTCTGTGTGGAGCAAGCAGGGTTTATTTGGTGGGGATGTGATAGGTAAAATTCAATTCTGTGAGGCTTGTGTAAAAGGGAAGCAACGCAGGGTGAGGTTTAGTACCGGTCATCACACTTCAAAAGAAATTCTGGAGTATGTTCATTCAGATCTATGGGGTCCTTCTGCGGTGAAATCGCAGGGCGGGTGTTCTTACTTTGTCACTTTCATAGATGATTATACGAGAAAAGTCTGGTTGTACTTTCTGAAGACTAAAGATGAGGTGTTTGGGAAGTTCAAGGAGTGGAAGACCATAATGGAAAAACAGACGAATAAATAGGTCAAGACTCTAAGAACTGATAAGGGGTTGGAGTTCTGCAACGCTCCATTTAATGATTTATGCAAGAAAGAAGGTATAGTGAGGCACCGCACTGTACGACACACACCATAGCAAAATGGAGTTGCAGAGCGAATGACCCAAACCGTCATGGCGCGTGCTAGGTGTATGCGCATATTTACTGGCTTATCTAAGCAATTCTGGGCTGAAGCAGTTAACACTGCTAGCTATCTGGTTAATAGATCCCCATCAACTGCAATTGACTTAAAAACTCCTCAAGAGGTATGGTCCGGTAAACCCTCTTATTACTCCAATCTAAGAATATTTGGATGCCCTGCATACGCTCATGTGAATAATGGTAAGCTGAAGCCGAGGACGGTAAAATGCATATTTCTAAGGTATGCAACAAGAGTAAAAGGTTATCGACTGTGGTGTATAGAAGGTAAAAATCCTGGTAAATTCCTTATTAGCAGAGATGTAACCTTTGATGAATCTGCTATGCTTGATCAGAGTAGAGGTTGTGAAAGTATTGCAGGTACAAAAGATTGTGGTGCTAACCAGAGGGCGGAGTTTGAGACTCCTGACATAGTTGTGTTAGAGGAAGAGTAGCATGATAATACTATTGATCAATCCGATCAACCAGATCAGTCAAAACCTCAAGGGAAACCGGTTGAGGAGGAAGCTGATGACGCTAGTACTGGGGTTGAAGATTCCATAGCAGCAAGAAAGGGAAAGAGAAATATTCAGAAACCAGCTAGGTTTGCAGGATGTGTCAATACATATGACATGAATTCTGTGGCTTATGCACTAGCGGTTGGTGATGATCTTGGCTCTGATGAGCCAAAGACATATAAAGAAGCTGTGGCGAGTAAAGATGCAAAAACCTGGATTATGGCAATGAATGAAGATATGCAGTCTCTTGAAAAGAACAAGACTTGGGATCTTATTGCACTACCAAAAGGAGTGAAGCCAGTGGGATGCAAGTGGGTCTATAAAAGAAAGGAGGGAATTCTTGGTGTTGAACCTGCTAGGTTCAAGGCGAGACTGGTGGCAAAAGGGTTTTCACATAAGGAAGGAATCGATTACCATGAAGTCTTTTCTCCTATAGTGAAAAACAAAACCATTCTGGTTCTTTTGGCAACGGCGGGTGCTTTTGATCTGGAGCTGGAGCAGCTTGATGTAAAAATAGCATTCCTTCATGGTAATCTAGAAGAACAGATTTACATGTTTCAACCAGAGGGGTTCTACAGTTCTACAGGGGACCAGGTATGCTTGTTAAAGAAATCTTTGTATGGCTTGAAGCAGTCTCCGAGGCAATGGTACAAGAGATTTGACTTTTTCATGGTGTCTAATGGTTATACTCGTAATCAGTTTGATAACTGTGTTTACTCGAAGAAAGTTTCTACTGATTCCTTTGTGTATCTGTTGTTGTATGTGGATGATATGTTAACTGCAGCTAAAAATATAGCTGTAATTAATGACTTGAAGGCTCTACTAAAGGGTGAGTTTGAGATGAAAGATTTGGGTGCGGCAAAGAAAATACTTGGTATGGAGATCTGGCGTGATAGAGAAGCAAGACGGCTATGGGTTTCTCAAGAAAAGTATATTGAGAAAGTTTTGCAGGCATTCTCTGTTGATCAATCCAAACCGGTAAGTATCCCTTTGGCGGCACACTTTAAACTTGATCGAAGCACTATACCGGGTACAGATGAAGATGTTAGCTACATGAAGACGGTTCCATATTCAAGTGCAGTTGGAAGTCTTATGTATGCGATGGTATGTACGAGACCGGATCTCGCTTATGCGGTTAGTGTGGTGAGCAGGTTTATGGCTAATCCGGGTAAAGTGGATCTTGCGATATTTGAAAGGAGCATCTGATATTTGTCTGGTATATGATGATAAAGGCCATGGTGATGGTCTTGTTGGCTATGCAGACTCTGATTACGGGGGTGACTTGGTGAAACGAAGATCACTGACTTGCTTTATCTTCACTCTGTTAGGATGTGCAGTCAGTTGGAAGTTTACTTTACAACCTACGGTTGCACTGTCGACGACTGAGGCGGAATACATGTCAATGACTGAAGGTATTAAGCAGGGTATCTAGTTACATGCTCTGGTGCAGAGTTTGGGTCTGAAGGTGGAGAAACCGGTATTATTATGTGATAGTCAAAGTGCTTTGAGTTTGGCTAAAAATGCAGTATATCATGAGAGAACCAAACATATTGATGTAAGGTTGAATTTTATTCGTGATGTTCTGGAGGAAGACAGGTTTTCTATTCAGAAAATAGCTACAGAACACAATCCAGCTGATATGTTGATAAAGGCACTACCAACGGAGAAGTTTGAGCACTGCTTGAACGTGGTGAATATTCGCAGGAGGTAAAGCCCTCTCGGGGCATCTGGCAAGAAGGAAACGACTGGGAGATATTGACGAACCTTTGGCGGTAGGAGAAACTCCAAGTCAAGGTGTAGATTGTTGAAACGTGACTTGGATTTAGCGGTCTACCCGACCAAAAACCAAAGCGAAAGGGCTGTTTCAATTGGCAGGGTTCCTTTTGGGCTTATCCTAATAGGCTTAGGGTTTAGGGTGTTTTGGGGTGCTTATAAATAGATAGCTATGGTTCTTAGTCGGATGACATAATTGTAAATCTCTGAATCAGTATGATAAAATTTCTCCGGTTCCTGCCCGTGGACGTAGGTTGACACACCGTCATTGAACTACGTAAAACCTCTGTGTTCTTTAATTGCTTTCTTTCTCGTTTTCTCATAACACCAATAAATGTTATTTTGCCCGAAGATAATTATAGTTTGTGGGCACAATCGATGAAATTTTTTTCTCATAGGTACAAAGTTATAGTGAATTGTTACAGGGAATATAGTTTCTTCCGTTGCTCCTATTTCTATAGAGAAGCTGAAATAACTAGCAATCACCTGCATGAATAAAAATTCCTCTAAAAAGAGCATATGGACAACTCGACTCCAAATAACATTGAAAAATTAAGATAAATAGTTTGTGGCTTTTAACTTTACGTAGTCAACATAACAAAAAGTACGGAAGACTTAGCTAGTTGACATGATATATTGAACTATTATATATTAGATTACATCTAGTCAATAACATTGATGCGTTACTATTTCATCCTTGTTTATTTGCACACTATCCATTTAAGTCATATATCACATATTGAGATTTACAAGATTTTCATTTGAAGTGATTCTTCACATTTGTTTATAAGTAATAATTACTCATAGTATGTACTTATCCTTCAAAACTATTAAGAGTAATCGATTTAACCTGAGCAAAATTGCAAAAAATTATATTTCAATGATTTATAGGGAATGATAATCAAGTATTAATGTTGTTCATTTTAATTTTTTAATTAAACAAGGCTTGAAATCTCTAAATGTTTTCATTAGGTTACCATTACAATAGTCTTTACATTGTGTATTTTAAATCTATTCTCTTTAGTAATTTATATATATGATCATGATTTAACCATTTTCTTGTCAATTTGTTAAGTCTAGATTCTTTAATATCTTGATCACAAATAGCAAAAAAATTATTTTCTCATCTTGTAGTTCTACATCTATCTGTTCAATACTAAGCTAGATGTTTTCTTCACATATATAAATATCTTCAAAAAATATAGTATTTTTTTTTTTCAATTGTAGTTCTTTTGGTCATATTAGAGATGTCGCACTTGTGAACTACAAAGTGGTAGGTAATATCCTATAAATATATAATCTATCATTTTAAGTTATATTTTATGCGGTCATTTATAAAGTTGTTAAAATATTTTTTTCCAAGTGTTAGTTTGCATATATTTAACTTGTGCACACTGGTGTGACTTAATTCAAATAGCTTAGGGTGTGTTCGGTTGTGGGATTCTATTCCAAAATTACTATTCATCAATTTTTTTTCCTCCAAAAATATCAAATCAAATACTTATTATTTTTTTATATTATATTAAAAATCAATTTCACATTCAAAATATCACATTAACACCTATTTAATCGCATCATGCCACTATTTCAATTCAAAACTTTTACTATTCAAATCTCAACTCAAAATTCAAACCCCAAAACAAACACACCCTTAGAGTTCTTTTGATGAAAGAAAATAGTAACTTAACCATATTAACTTTCCACAAACTTGACAATATAATTTCTTTTCAATATTTATTGAAAGACATTGTCATACATTGTAAATTAAATATAATAAACCTACTTTCAAAACAAAAATAATATAGCATAGAAGAAGTAGACTCGTCTCCTCGGGGAATTAAAAAAGATTTTGTTCTCAGTTGTTCAATATATAGATATAATAAATGGGGATTTTTGGAAGTTGAAAATAAAAATAAAAATAACAAACTAAAAATCTACGAATCAAGGATTAATTCAATAAAACGAAGTTTCCAATCTATGAATGAAATTGACAACTTGGATAGTGGATTTGATCATAGATAAATATTTAATTCCATTGGTTTTAAATAAATTAGTTATAGCTACCGACATGCACATAATAATCAATTATTCCTTAATTCTTCGACAGTCTACATACGTCCGTCAACTGCTTCTCTAATTAGATTAGAACCCTAGTAACGCCACAAAGAATTTACTAGCCTAATCGTCTTGCGAATTAGAAGAGCCTAATACAATTTAACAATTACTTATGCGAATTGTTGAAAAGTTATTCTGTGATTTCCTAGTGGTACCTTCCTTAGTTGCTACTTGAACCAAATTAAAACGCAACAGACGCCTAATTTAGTTTAGAAATTAATCTTTGATCTAATTGAAATATCTAACCACAATACTGAACCAAATCAAATATTAAAATCAGAAATTACATAAATACTTCGTAACTAAGAAATAATATAAAACAAAATACAGTCTAATATCACAAATTCATACAAAGTTGTTTATTTCATTCTTAAACTAGTAAAGTAATCTAGTTGCTAGTCATGGGAAGAACAACAAAGATGATAAAAATAAAAATTGTCTTAGATAGATCGGATTGATGAAAAGAAGTTGAAATCTTCTTGGAAGAATATTTCTTTTCTTATCTTTGTGTGATTTCTCCCTGGTCTAATCTGCACTGTGTTTTCCTTTTTAGCATGTAAAGTGGCGCCTCCCTCTTTTCTTTCCTTTAATTCTTGCCATAATTTTGAACAATTGAGCTTTTGGACCTTTTAATTAATTTTTCTGAGTCATTGGGCCTTTTTCTTCTTTTTTCTTTCTTTTTTTTTTTTTTCAAATTCTATCAATTTTATTATTCATAAATAAACAATATTTACACAAATTGAATAGAATCTCATAAAAATCAACCAAATATTCACTACCAGAAACTTAGGCTATAGTTGCGGTAAAAAAAGTCACGATTTTAATACAAATTGGTGATTTTTTACTAAAAAGTCACGGAAAAATATACGGAACTATTTCCGTGGAATTTTGCTGGTGACTTTTTTTAAGTGGTGACATTCATGTGACAATAAGTTATAGAATAATATCATGACATGTTCGTGACTTTATATAGCAACAGAAGCTGCAACAAAATTTCGTGAATATTTTATAATTGTGACATTTTTGTGACAATAAGTTACAAAATAATACCATTACACCTCTGTGACTTTATATTAACGAAAGTTGTAACAATTCTGTGATTATATATATATTTTTTTAAAAAAATAATTATATTATAATTTTTGTTCAATACAACCACACACGATTATTTTTTTCGAAATTACTTCGTACCACACTAACCAAAAACTTACACGACCTATCATGCCAACTTAGCTATCTACTCAAAAGTATTACTTTTTGTTTGTTATTATATTTTAACTATATAAATATTACTCCCTCCGTCCCACATACCGTGTCTGGTACACTCACTACAAGAAAATATCATTTTTGTAACGAAATTTTTTTGTCATTAAATTCACTTTTTCCGTTACTAATGATATTAGAGACGGAATTAATGATGGAATTACGTTAGCTACGTGATCTTTAGTGACGGAATTCCGTTACAAATATACTATTTTTTTTGTAGTGACTGTAGACACGGTATCTTAGGAGGGATGTAATTAGTAGATAATTAAGAATATATTAGTGAAAATAATTATCCTATAATATAAATAATTATAAATGAAGATTAAGATAACTAATTAGTTTAATTAAAATTTAAAAAAATTAATTAAAAAGTTTAAAATGAGATTAAAGTGTATAATCATTTTCCAGAAAGTAACATGGTACGTGGCACGGACAGAAATGACAACGTGGACATAGTACGTGAGACGGAGGGAGTATTAATTATAAATTTATCTTTTAAAAATATATATATTTATTTAATATATCATCATGAATTATTTAAGAAAAATTGAATAGTTACGAACGATATTGCATAAAGATATAGAAGATGATTTTATTATTTTTTTATTACTTTGAATAGCTGCGAACACTAATAAGAAAAATTTATAGTTGTTTACATTTGATTTTAAAAATTCACAAAAATTATACTATGAAAATATCTGTAATAATTTAAAATATTGAAAATATTTTGGTTATTTTTGCCACAACTTAAAATAATCAAAAAAAAAAATTTCATTACATAAGCGGTTACTTTAAATAGTCACTGAAGGTTGTTTGTAGCTTTTTTTGCAAATATTACTTACGAAATAGTCAAAGCAAAAAGTTGTGACATAAATTTGTCACGAAATTACTTTCCGTGACTTTTAATTGTCACGGATTAAAATTTGCGATAAATTTCCGCAATTATCAACCTTTTTTCTAATAGTGATAGTAAACAATATAAATATTTAACAAATGCGATTTCTAACTATTTTTTAATAATTTGATATTTAGCATATTTAGATTTATCAAAATTTTCAATCGTATTGTTATTATTTCTGATAGGTGCAACAATTACTTTCAATTTAAACAACCGATTGTGTCATCGTCTTTTTCCTTAGTCTTCAACGTGGGTAGCCTTTTTCACACCTTCAAAGACAAAGACGACGAGTAGAATGTTATTTATAAGCTTTCATATTTCACGGGGATGGTGTTGAATAGAAGATGCATAGATAATCAGCAAGTCAGTCAATCTCTTCTGATGGTGATGGCTGTGGACAAGAAATTAAATGAACACTCAACCCACTCAAATTCACTCACCACCCTCTTTAATTTTTGCAATATATATGAAATGGTCCCCAAAATCTTTCTTTTAATTAATTTCCCATTTTGGCATAATATACCACCTCATTATATATATATTTTTTTACAAAATGATCTGATTAATATAACCAAGGATCCTTCGGTAATTCGATGCCAAATAGATTCTGCAGGATCGTAGAGTTATCATCTCGATCATGAAAAATAAATGAATAAATAAATAAAACTTGCTAAAACATGCACAACTTGTACTAAAATTTCTAGGTGATTGCAGGTTTTTATGTACGAACAGTAGTTTTCCGTGTTATTGATCTGCTGTCAGTTGCCACACCAATGTAAAGATTCATATAAGAAAAGGAAATATAAAGAGAAGAATATATGGGAAAAGGAGAAAGAAAATTATTTACCACAAAATTGAGGATCATAAATAATGCACATCCTCAGCTCGATCGAAGCATTCACAACAAAGTAGTGACTTGGCTTGTGAAATCAAGAATTAATTAGCATACGTGGCTACTGTATGTGTATGTGTATGTGTACGTGTAAGTGCAAGGTCATCAGTACAAACTCAAAACCACCGAGGCCTTCTTGGTTGAACATATAATACACAGCCACAGGGTTTTCCTAACGTTGTTGACTGCTGTGACTTGCATTCCAAGTTTAAAGAAAGAAAAAAAAAAAAAAAAAGGGTTATTTTAGAAATAAGTGATGAATCATTATAGATAGAGCATGAAAGTTATTTCAATGTAAGAAAGCATGCATATATGTTCCTCATATTAATGTTATGTTATGATTAACAGGAGCAGTAGTACGTTGTTTTACCATCATCATCATCAACTGATCTAGTTGCCTGTGGCGCTATATATTGGTCTTAATCTCCAAGGACACCAAGGAAGTTGAAATACGCGATTCGCCACGACCTCTTGAGCATGAAAAAGGCCACGAGTCCACAAAATCCGAATACGAAACCAATGGCCGTTGATACAAACATGTCTTTAACCGTTGACGAGCTCGTCCGTTCTTCATCATCATCAAGTTGAGAAGTAGGCAAGTTTGGGCACAACCCAAGTGGTCTTCCGCAGAGTTGAGCATTTTCAGCGTAGGCAGATTCACTGAAACTTTGAAGTTGAGTGCTACTTGGAATTCTTCCGGACAAGTTGTTGTGCGACAGATCAAGAACCTGTAGAAAGCTTAATCGGGCGAGGCTTTCAGGTATTGCCCCTGACAGTTGGTTTCTCGACAGATTCAGTGATTCAAGCTTCTCCATGTCACCAATATTGGGTGGTATCTGTCCCTCCAAAGCATTCTTGGACAAATTCAATGAAATTAATCCCTTCAGCTCAAAAACTTGTTGGGGAATGCTTCCACTCAATTGATTGTCCGAAAGATCGATGAGCTTAAGAAGCCACAAAGTTTTCTGGTACTTGGATTCACTTGTTTTCCACTGAACCGATACATATGCATAGTCGCTGTAGCCTCGATCCCCCAACCTACTCAATAGATATGGATAGTCTGTGTAACCTTCATTTGTACCCAAACTAAAGACAGGATTTGGAATTCCATTGAGAAAAATGTCACCTGCAGAATCATCATTCATTTCAACCAATGAAGAATAATTACTAACACATGTCGGGACATGTCCGGATAAATTGTTTCTGGACAAGTCCAGTACTCGTATCCGAGTGAGATAGCAAACTTCTTGAGGAATGCTGCCATAGAATTGATTCTGACCAAGCATTAGATACTTCACACCTCGGTAGCTTTCGCCAATCCATTTCGGGATATTTCCCATTAGCTTATTATTTCCAACATCAATTAGCTGCACAAGTGTGCAGTTTCTCAATGTCCAAGGTAACTCCCCTGAGAGACTATTGCCATTCAAATACAACGTCTGCAGACCGCGCAAAAAGCCGAGTGATTGAGGAATTTCACCAGAAAAGTTGTTGTTTCCCAAGTTGAGAACTATTAAGTTACTGGTCATGTTTTCCCAACAGTTTGGAACCTCCCCGGAGAATTGGTTATAGGAGAGGTCGAGCCACCGCAAAGTATGCAAGTTGCATATAGATGCGATTGGCCCCGAGAGCTCATTATGTGAGAGCTTCAAAACATTAGTATCATTGTGGAACTGAGGTAGAGGACCAGAAAACTTGTTCCAACTAAAATCTACAATTTGAAGTCTTTTGTCCGAGAGATTGGGAATGGTTCCATGAAATTCATTGTGGGAGAAGAATAACATCTGAAAATTGGTCGAAAAACTCCATAGCCAACTAGGCAGTACATCTGAGATGCCATTGTAAGAGAGATCAAGTCCCCGGAGATTGGTCAAACCCTGAACCCAGGAGGGAAATTTTGGATCAATCTTGACATATCTTAAAAGTAATCCTTCCATTTTGGGAGGTGGATTCCAATTGGGGGATATGTATAGTGCCTCATTGAAGGACAAATCAATCCCAGTTAGGTTGTTGAGATTCATGAAGGTGGTTGTAGAGATATTGCCCTCTAGAGAATTATTCGAAATGTCTAAACGTCCAAGCTGCAAAAGGCGCGCAAAACTTGTAGGAAGCCGTTCTAGTTTGTTGTTTCCGAGTTTAAGTTCTCTTATTCTAAGGCATGAGCCGAAGTCGGGCACGGACCCGCTGAGTTGATTAAAATCCAACAAGAGATATTCTAATGTTTTGCAAGGGAGGTTGTCAACTAGCTCGGGAAGCGGCTGTTGTATCTCATTTCTAGAGAGATCAAGAGCAACCAGATTGCTGGTGGTGGGATTTATTCCGAAAACGACAGCTTTTAACTTGTTATAAGAAAGATCAAGCTTGGCAAGAGAAGTTAGATTTGTTATGAAATCAGCTGGAACCACACCGTCTAATTGATTCCGGGAAACATCGATGCTGACAAGGCTAGGGATGTTAGATAACCAGTTCAATGTAGCCAAGGTGAGAAAATTATAGGATAAATCAACCGTGGAAAGAGAGGTAGAAGAAAACTCTTTCAAAGAGTAGGCTCGATCATCATCGCTAAGCTGACAGTTGCTCAATCGCAGCTGCTTCAAGGAAGGAAGCATCAGCGTTCTCTGAGGCCAATTGGCATCACTAACATTGTTTCCAGACAAATCAAGATAGGACAAAGAAGGGAGCTCAGACAGCCAATCCAGACTGTCTACAATCAACGAGTTATAGGATAGATCAAGTTGGACCAAGTTTGTGAGGTTCCCAAGATTGGGAGGGACTGTCCCAAACAAACCACACCTAGAGAGAGTAAGATTTTGCAACATTTTCATGGAAGCAATGAAGTTCGGGATTGGATTCCCTCCGAAATTGATGCCAGTTAGATTGAGATAAGTCAAGTTATGTAATTGAAGCAAAGCTGGACTAATATCACCTCGCAAGCCGTCGTCATTATTGATGTCGAAAATTCTGAGAGCAACAACACGGCCGGTGGTGTTGCTACACTCAACACCATCCCAATCACTGCAACACTCCTCACCTCTCCAACTTGACAGCACGCCATAATCATCTGTAAGCCCTTGTTTCAACGCCAGAAGAGCTTCGCGTTCTTTCGCATCACAACTAACTAAGCCAGAAACAACCATAACATCACATCCAATAAGGGATAGTGAAACAGCCAAAAGCATAACCAGTTTAGCAATCATTTTTTTTGAGTTTTTCTTATTTTCAAATGTAAGACTGTAAGGGAAAGGAAACGGGAAAGAATCGATTTGGGAAAGCTGATTCAGCTGGGAATTGGAATAATGAGTTTGTTTTTTCTTGTTTCTTTTTTCATCTTCTCATCTAATTAACTCACTCATCATCTATTTATAGACTTGATTCAAACAAATAATATGCTCAGTCCCTCGTCAAGTGAATGAAGTCATTGGAGCAACTACTTTAATCATTTCTAATCATATTTGGACAAATGAAATGATCCAATTATGCTCAACAAAGTCAAGCAATACTTCTAGAACAAAGAAGAGGTTTAGCTATATTTAATGTATCTATCTCACTATCATGGACGAATGAAGAAAAGATTTGAATTGATATTACGGTCATAAACAAATGGAAAGCAGCTCAAATAATGTCATATTGAACTCACAAAATGACAAATGAGAACAGCTCATAAGTCACATAGATATATATACAACAGTGGAATATTGCAACTTCATGGACCATTGCTGTGCTGTGGGAATGATTTGAAAGTCAACAATGTTATTATATTCCAGGCTATTGTTTTAGTTCCTTCCAATAGTCATCTACATAGAATATAATAATAATAATAATAATATATACTTCTCCATCCCAAATTTTCTGCTATTATTTTTTAATCCATCTATACATACAAAAGACATCATAGGAGTCTACTCCATCGTATCTCTTTCGTCATTTTTTTTACTTTTTTAACAAATAAATTTATATTAAGTACACACAAGTATACCATGTTTATATGACTTTATGCCCGTAATTCCGAACATGTCATTTTTATTATATTCATAATCAATGCTGATAATATTTGCAAAAAGTAGAATTAAAAGTATGTAATTATGTTTTCTAATCCTAATATATATATATATATAACATCAGATGTCACTACGCTCTCATAGTTTTATAGTTTCGTTTCTTATTTTTTATAAATTCTAAATAATTTTTAAATTCATTATATGTACTCTTAACTTTCAATTATACTCAGAATTAATAGATAGTGGAATTTTGTTAATTTTTTTAATGTACTTCTTTTTTAAATCTGTTTATACTCCTAGTTAAGGATAATGAAATTAAATATTAATAATTTTGAAATATAATTTCTATTATACACTCCAGAAAAACAAGCATCAACATTTTTGCTCAGGTGGTGCAGTGTTAGTTGCAATTGTAGTCTGCAACCGAGGTACCGATATTTTAGTTCCGGCTAGCAGCACAAAATATAAAGTTGAGTTGCCAAAGGTGGCATCACAAACTCAAAATCTTGGCACTTTAAGTAGTGCCAAAAAAATACTCTTCGGTCCACTCTTTTCTTTTTAGTTTATCCATTAAATTTATCTCATTATTTAATTTGGCAAAGTCAACAAATCAACATTTAATTATTACCTCTGTTCAACACTTATTTACAAGGATAATTTTATTACATTATCTCTCTTTATTTATTTACTTTTTCATTAAATTTTTAAAAATACTCTGAAAATTTTTCAATAAATAAATAGCCAAAATTAAAATAAAAATAAAGAATATACCGTGTAAAAATAAATAATACATGTGTTTGCGCCACTTTTAGCACCACACCGAAAAAGCTATATATATTTTTAAATTTGAGGCGTTAACTTCCAAAACTATTATTGTATTTTATTTTTTTAATATTTTGTTATTATTTAATACACAATAATAATAATAATAATAATAATAATAATAATAATAAACAAGTACATAGTAAAATTGTTTAATTTATATTTTTTAATATGACAGTTCAAAAAGAAAGCACAACAAAGATCTTTAAACACATAGTCATAAGAAAATCAATCAATAAATAAGAGCACTGGCACAATTTTATTATTATTTTAAAAATATTTCAATATAATCACAAAATATTAGTAAAATTTAGGCCCTTCAATATTTAGAATTGTCAAACAAGAATGTAAGATTCTCAGAAGTAGACAAAAGAATCAGCCAATAATCCATGTAAAATAACTATATTCCAGCATAACTAGAAAGATAAAAATGGATATGTGGAGCGATTCAGATAGCATATATCCACCAGACTGCCGTCGCCACCTTAAGCTATACTATGAACCCCCTCGATGCTGACAATATATATATATATATATATCTGAGTAGATGGGGTGGAGACGGAGTAGTGTTGCTGGAGTTATCCCAAGGGTGGGGATGGATTCGATAGACAAGCTAGCTAGCTAGCTAGAGGAGGCACTCACTAACTAAGTATTAATCCTCAGAAGCATGAAATGATACTCACACACTCTGGTCGGGTGCCTTGGAAATTAATGCATATACGAATGTCTTTTTCTCATGCCAGACCTTGGGGATGCCAAGGAAGGAAGGAAGGAATATAATGATATATAGTATACTATCAAAAAATTGGCTTTTCGTAGTTGTAAAAAATTTGTAACAAAAGCCCAATTTTTGTGCAAAAAAGTCTTTTGTGTCGACTTTGCTACGGATTTTAACCACTACGAAAAATTGCGGTACAAAAAGTTATTGTTACGAAAAAATCCGAAACAAATAAGAGGCGGTCAAAGTCCTTAATAAGCACATTTTAATTGTAAATGTTACGTTTTCTTGTATGCAACAAAAAGTGCAATTATATTTTTGTCATGAAATATATCCGCCACAAAAAATACGATACAAATATGATGATCTTGTCAGAGAACTTGTTGTGATGGAATATCGTCGTAACAAAAAACGCCGAAAAAAATGAACCTCATGTCAGTGAGCTTTTTGTTACGAAATTTGTCCGTAACAAAAAATATGTCACAAAAGTAAACCTCATGTCAAAGAGTTTTTTGTTATGAATATGTCTGTAACAAAAAATGCGCTATAAAAGTGTACAGTGCAAAAGTCATTTCACCATGAAACTCTTTTTGTTCCGAAAATTGTCCGTAACAAAAAATATGTCACAAAAGCAGACCTCATGTTAGAGAGTTTGTTGTTATGAATATGTCCGTAACAAAAAATGTGCTATAAAAGTGTACAGTGCAAAAGACATTTCACCGTGAAACTCTTTTTGTTCCGAAAATTGTCCGTAACAAAAAATATGATACAATAGACATATCAATGTCAAATATAGTTTATCACCACAGAAGAGAATGCAATCCAACGACGTTCATATACACGCCAAAAGTAGAAACATAACCGTCATTAGTATTTTGAAATATCCTCAACTATGACCGTAACATAGACCATCATAACGGCTAACTAATATATGATCTCCAAAGTAAAAACATAATACATAAGATCAATTTAGCACCAAAAAATGTGCAATGTTTAGTAAGAAGGACTACTTCGGACATCAAAGCTCGTCAATTCAGAATCAGAAAGATAAGAAGTTAGGGATGGCAAACTAACTGCAATGAGAAGCTAATATATATAAAAATTTATTACTACAATTGAAATCATTTAGTTTCCAAGGACATAAACTATTAAAAAAATATGCACAACCTTGTATGACAGTCGATATTATCTCCGTCGAGTACTTCACCAAAGATCTTTTTGTTTGGAATATAAGTGGGGTCTCAGGGACCGTAAAAACTGTGATAAATACTTTGACGATGACTAGGGTACCTATATAAATACGTAAAACCTATGCTATTTATAACCAAGAAGACTGATATATGATATGCAAACTTGTAACTAACATACGAAATTAAAAGACATATCCAGTCATATAAATAAATCAAGACTATGGTAGCATGGTACTGACTATATCATACGATAAGCATATAACAATATATATATATATATAAAAGGGAGTGAATACTAAATACGGTCAAATGAACCATAAGCCAAGAATAAACCACCAAACAACTCATACACCACCCATAAACCAAAACAAGCCGGGTGACCCTGAAACAATAACTAAACCTTAAATCTATTTAGCTCACCAAAATCTTTCTACATTCAACCAGTATCTTTACAAATTATTTGTAGTTTTGTTAGTTTAAAATTAGGTATACCTCTCAAAATACTATGAACTTTCAGTAACCTTAGCCTTTGCAGAACCAATTATCATTAGTGCAGGGTGCCCTTTCTCCTACGGAACAATTCAATTATATATATAATGAACCCATTCACTCATCTTTAACAATATCCTATATTTAACTATATTAATAAGGCAAAGTAGCCAATAAATGTACCAAATGCAATAGAATGCATAGATGTAATATTCACTCTCTATGTCCATGTTGAACACCACCATACGAATCAGATGTGCAATATTATAATTTCCGTTAGATATACAATTTTATAGATCCCACAAAAAGTATTTCATACCAACCTGCTAACTTTCGGCAAACTTTTGATGTGAATGACCTAGAACAAATCAACAGTTGCTTCTTCAAACAAAAGTATTTCATACCAACCTGCTAACTTTCGGCAAACTTTTGATGTGAATGACCTAGAACAGATCAACAGTTGCTTCTTCAAACACTTCAACGGCTAATGATAGAAAAAATTATGACATGGGTAATTTCATACATGACATATCTCAATCATAGTGCATCACACTTGCAAGTGAAGATTGCATAACTAAGTAATGAGCTCTCAGTAACATAAGCATGCTTTAAGCCAAGTTCACAATAAAAATCACCTTTATCTTGTAATACAATTTCAGATTTCTTAGCTTGCTTCAAATTTTTTATTTCTTTCATTCAACAGTGTTGAAATATAAACTAAAACATAATAAAATATTTTTTCAGAAATAATCAAATGAATATAATAGAGAAAGCGTAACTCATAGTAGTTGAAATGTCTGTATAGTCTTGTTTCATGGATGTTGCTTTTTTACAAACAACTTGAAATGTACTATAAACAACAGTTAAAGAATACAGTTTTAAAGGAAATTTAAAGAGATCTATCAGGGCAATCTTTTTAAGTCATCTTGTTCAAATCAAGTAGGGAATGTAATATCCCAACCAAAATAACAAAAAGATTAACCTCGACAACAACTTTGAAGTTCATGTCCCTTATCTCTTTTAATAATTTGTCACTGTGACAAACAACAAAGTGATGAATCATAAGAATGTCTAACACTAAGAAGATATTGGCTTAGTACATTGGAGTGCAAGCACCAGAAAAATGTGGACTCAGTATTAACATTGCATATCAAACACATATATCAATAAAGCTTTCAAAGAAAGCATACATTAATTATGAGAAAAATATTTAAAATGTGTAAAAGAAGAGGTTAGTTACATAGACAACTTTCCATCATCAACTCCAGGGTAATCAATTTCAAGTTGTTTTAAGAACAAATCTTCCACCCAATTCTTTATACTTCAAGTAGAATAGCGCATTAAAACTAATAATAAAAAAACTAGAATAATGCATTACACATTGCAGAAGGAATTAAAATAAATAAATAAAATGATACATGGTCCTATAAACTTAAGCTTTAAGTTTGAATTACAGAGGTGTTTCATGAACAAGATTTATAAGAACAAGACATCACATGAATGAGCTAATTAGAGAACATGGGTATAAATATAGAAGGATACATCTCTCTATTAGCTTAAATTTTTTGAAGAGATGGATAATTATTCAAAGTAGTTTGTAGTCCATGGGAGCATAACATATGAAATCAATATTGATGTTCGTATCAAAGTGAAACATAGTAATTTGAGCAGGTAATCATATAGATCGGTGATGAAGCATTCAAGAACCATCCATAGATTGAACCTTTTTTCATTAGTTCATCTGAATGCAATCATAGTGGCATTAAAATCTGCAACAAAGCCAACAAATGCCTGCATCGAACAAAAAGTTCTCACACTATATGGTAATCTATGGAAGAGATTGAGTGAGAGGAAAATCTTCTTCGCAATTTTTTTTTTTAAATAGATTCAAAATTAAAAGAAATAAGAGAGGTAAATAAATAAATAACACTTGACCAAACCTATAAACAGTGCTTCATATCACAACCAACTGAATGATTTCAAGGTGCTGGAAATTAAGATAGTTTTAATTATTTGTATCATGAGCAGAAATATGTGTAGCATCATTAGGTGTCATATAAAGTGTGTAATACATGACCTCAATCAAACTGTTGCATCTTGAGCAGGTCCAAGTAAACAACTTTTTCAAATATGACAAATTTACCTGCAAACACAAATCTTCGTCAAACTATTTAAACTCTAGTTGTCCAAAAAGCACGCAATAGTCTTGCCTCATAGCGTACTAAGTTAGCACCACTATATAGCATTGCACTCGATCCATCCATAGTGCGCTTATAAAACAAGGCCAGCTAAGTAGTTTTTTTTACATAAGTGGTTACTTGACTGTATATTCACTCACTCACCAAATTCCATCTCTCTCTCTCTCTCTCGTTCTTCTTCAACCCTGAGCTAAGCTAAGCTACTAAATATATGTATATATCACCAAATAATTAGATAATAGCTGCTGGTGGAATATATATATATTTATATATACATGTCCATCATCTATTATGATCTATATATGTATATCTACTCTACAAATTTATTGATAAAGTAAAAAAAGAATTTCTCCATACGATGAATTTGAATTCAAAGTGCTATTGATCGCTCTCTTTTAGTTTTCTAGTGTCAGTTTTGTTGTATAGCAGTAAGTAGTAAATTTCCACTTTAACATGCCACAATGCAATACACATAAATGCATTTATAATTGCTAGAATAGATTAGACTGTAGTACAAAGTGTAGTGTGGTCAAGAAAGGAAGAGGTAGATGGGGTGGGTTGGATGCGTCAATGGACAAAACTTAATGTTCTATTCAAACCACTTGCAAATACAAATAAAAAAATCAAATGAGAAATTCCCATCAATTCATCTATCTCTCTTTTTATATGTGTGTATGTATAGGTGTGTATGTATAGACTTGCTTGCTTGGTCTCAGGTTGTAATTGATTTAGCAATGATAAACCTATTCATCGGTGTTTAATTCTGAGTAGAGATTATTGTGATATATATACACATATGAATATTAAGAAGAATAAATAAAATAGATTAATGTAATATTATGTTAGGGTGGGTTTAGTGTCATTATGAACTCTCGAGACAATGAAATCAACATAATTTAAACCTTAGATATCTTCTCTCCAAACAAAACACAAAACCAACCCTATGAATTAACTGCCACACCCTAAACCCAACTTTTCGCAAAATAATCAACAATCTCTATGGCTAAAGACTAAACTGTTGGATTATACTGTAAAGCAAACTTTTAGTACGCTTTTGTATCATTCAATTTCCTTATTAACTGGAATAAATAAATTGTTATTTCACATTGTGTTGCTTTTATTTATGTTTTATATATATTAGCATGTCCACTTATTTAATATTGTAGACAACATGGTGTGTGGAGATCACACAGAAGATCTTGTTGTCAGTTCTTTATTAAATATAAATGGGTTTCACAACTGAGATGGTTATGGACAAAACCATCGGTTTAAGTTGTAGTGTAAACTTGGAATTAGTTTGTCTTGACTATTAGTTTACACTAATGTGCTGCGTCACATTGAAAGGATCACAGTTGAGATATGTTCTTCTATTCTGACATTGAAGAACCAAGATCTCGGTAACTCTGTTAATTCTTAACCTTAGATGAAATAAATTAAATATATGGAATAAATGTTCGTTGCTTTAATTTACCATAAGTGAGAATCCTTAGTGATTCAATATGCTTCGTATTTTGGGCAACTACATTATTCGCATAGTAATTAATTTATTATCATTAAGGCACCATGTCCTGGACATCCAGGTTGATGACATCCCCTTAAGGAACTCAATAAGGATTATTGTATAAACCCTGCAGGTGGATTTAATCCGTACAATAATAAGTTTTGAGTGGTATTACTTAAGGAACTAAAAGATATTAATTAATTAAATTGTCAGAAGATTTAATTAATTAATGGATGTGGAACATCTTAAACATGGGGAATTAATTAAGTTTAATAGAAGCCCAGATTCAATTTGGGTTGGGCTGGGAGTGCAATATTAATTCTTTAATGGAATGAATTAATATTTTATGATTCGAATTATATTCAGGGCTGAATATAGAGATTTGGATCTATAAGGGAGCCCGAGCCCAACACCTTCTAAAGATCCCCGGTCTGGCCCAATTACCTGTTGGGAGACTTATTAATATGCGGTCTTTGTCAAACTCTAGTGACGTTTTTCAAAAGGAGGCGAAAACCACAGGTGCAAGCCGTCAGCTCTAGGGTTTCACGAAGAGCAAAATTCGTCTCCCTCCGTTTGATAGATCGCCGCCCATCCGGTGTTCGAGCGGGGTTCGGGAACAGTCTGGAAGGTCTCTAGCGGAATCAACCTGTTCGTGATTGCTGTTGGTGGTTCCAAAAAGGGTACATCTCTAGTTCATTCTTATAGGAGCATGCTTAGGATCGTTTTATACCATGTATGTACGCGTTGGCATCCAACAACGATCCGTGGGAATGAACAGCCCTCACCGGCGTGTTCCTACAATTGGTATCAAAGCAAGGTTTCGTGGATTGTTGGCTCTACCAGAAAACGTGTAGTTGGTATTGTCTTTAACGTTTTCGCATGTAATGTATGGAATGAATATTTTTTTTGTGCGTGTATGTTGTTTCCCTTCGCAGCCCTTTTGGTTTTGTTGTAATCGTTTTTCCCACCAGATAATAAGTGTGGGTAGATAGGCGGTTTTGTATATAGATCCATGTATGTAGGGCTTTTCATGTTGTTTTGAGTTATACTGCGTAATTCTGAAAAAGACATGAAAAAGGAGGCGATTTGGAAGCAGTTCGCATAAGCAGAACAGCCACGAACGCAGTGGGGCAGCGAAGCAGAGGTGGCGCTGGAGGTAAGGGCGGACATGAGGCTTGTAGTGACGGCCAAGAAACAATTTTTGGTGATGGAAATTAGGTTTTCGGCTTTTGGGCCGAAAATCTAGGGTTTCCGTCGGCTGAAACTGTTTTGGCCATAACTTTTGCCTCGGTTGTCCGTTTTCAGCCCATGATACCTTTTCGGAAACGGGAGGACGAGATCTACACGAATTACAGCTACGCCGTAACGGCGAATGCCGCAGCCAAATTCGATCGTCTTCACGAAGTTTTCGCGACTTCTTCCCGAGGCGGCCCGGTTCCAGTTTTTCCATCGCGTGAGAGGCCGATGTCTAGCATCTGTCCGCGCCCCTTTTAATCCTGTAATAGTTGTCTTAGGCTATTGGTTAGGGTTTTAAGGGCTGCGTGGGTGTGCTTTTAATTTTCTGCCTTTTATTGCTTTGTGGATGTATTTAAATTAATGCTTGCCAAAGTATTATGTGATATGCATGATTATGTGACAGGCATGATTTAAATTTACAAGCATGTTAGGAATCATGTACTAGATTTGCGGAATTAATTTTCTAGAAGCATGCTAGGGCTTACGTGATTTGCATGTTAGGAGCATGCTAGGAATTTAATTATTCTATGCATGCTGTCAAAACCTTAAAGTTTAAATGACTAAGTATTTAAGTTGAATTATTATTAATTTATGGGCCTCCATAATTGATCTTTAAGTAAAGTGTTTGTTATACGCGGGATCCATGGGGTCTCCTCCCTAACGGATATTAACATGCACAAGTTTACTAGATAAGATTTCAATTAAAGTGATTTAATTTTAAGTAAAGTGTGTGGCATACGTGGGATCTATGGGGTCTCCTCCCTAACGGATATGTCACTCATAAGTTTACTAGATAAATTAATTCGTGATAACTGTAGGAGATTATTTGCATTAAATATGACTGCCCTTCGGTTGCATATTAACTGTAAATAGTTGTCCTTGACGTTAAATTATGGTCATTACTTAGATGTGGATTTTAAATATAACCCCCCAACGGGGTCCCTGTTTTAATTCACATGGCCAGTTCTAAAGTATCGGCAATTAATTTCATTCGTCATAAGGATAAGTTGATGAGATAATGAAATTATAGGCTAGCTGCCTGTTTGGTGAATGCATGTGTAAACGTCCGTCATAACATGGCTTGCATGTGCGATTTACTGAGCTGTCGTGATATGTATAACCTCGTGTTTTTTTTTGAGGTTTTCCCATGATTTTATGCTTATGTGTTAATGTGAATTACTGCTTACGTGTTTGCATGTTTCTGTTTGTTTATTTCAGTTATCAAAATGTCGTTCAATCCACTTATGACTGTTCTCAATCAAAACAAACTCGTTGGTCCGAATTATTTGGACTGGAAACGAAATCTGGACATTGTCCTTGCTGCGGATGACTATAAATTCGTCCTAAGCACCCCTGCTCCAGCAGACTTAACTGAGGAATCCACTGAAGAGGAAAGGGAGGCTCATCGGAAGTGGCATAGGGCTGATCAAATGAGCCGTTGCTACATATTGGCGTCAATAACCAATATGTTGCAATTGCAGGTTGAAAAGTTGCCTACTGCTGCTGACATGATGTTGAGCCTCAAGGAGCTCTTTGGTGAGACAGATAGGGCTGCTCGATTTGAGGCAATGAGGAAGATTATGACTTCCTTCATGCCAGAGGGAACTTCTGTGCGTGAGCATGTTCTCAAGATGATGGAAAATCTGAATGAGATAGAGCTGCTCGGGGGTCAAATCGATGCTGACACCAAGATCGATATGATCCTGCACTCACTCCCTAAGTCCTACGAGAATTTCCGTCTCAACACAATCCTGACCAAGAAGGACTATACTTTAGCCGAGCTTCTTGTGGATTTGGTTGCAGCGGAGGGACTCATGGGTAGGACTCCACAGGCGCTGTTTTCTGCGCAGTCTGGACCTTCTTCGTCGAAAGGCGGGAAGAAGAAAAAGCCTGCCAAGAAAAAGGGTGCTGCAAATAGTGGGAGCAAGTCGGTCGCGCCTTCTGGTGGCGTGAAGAAGCCAAAGGGGAAGTGCTTTAAATGCAGCAAGACAGGACATTGGAAAGCTGATTGTCCCCTTCTGAAGGGCAAAGATGGTACGTCTTCTACTTTGCTTGTTGAAACATGTTTCGCGGCTAGTTCTACCAGTATTTGGGTAGTAGATACAGGAGCCACTGATCATGTTTGTTGTACAATGCAGGGGTTCCTGCCACCAAGGCAGCTGAGTGAGGGCGAGATTATCATAAGCTTGGGAGATGCAACCAGAGTGGCAGCGGTTGCAGTGGGAGATGTGCATTTATCTTTTTCTGATTCAGTTTTAGTTTTAAAGAACGTTTTGTATGTGCCAAGTTTTAGAAAGAATTTAATTTCAGTTTCGAAACTTTTTGTGGATGGATAGTCAGTTGTTTTTAATAAAAGCGTTTTTATTATGAGAAACAAAGTTGTTATCTGTTCTGGCACATTGGAAAACAATCTTTATACTATTACTAGTGCGCATCAAACTGAAACCAATACTCAAGTTCATGCATCTTCATCATTAAAAAGAAAACAATCTTCTAAATCGAATCAAACATATCTTTGGCACCTTAGATTGGGTCATGTCAACCTTAGGAGGATCCAAAGACTAGTGAGCAGTGGTTTCTTGGACTCTCTACAAGTGGAACCATTCTCAGTCTGCGAGTCCTGCTTGGAAGGCAAGATGACCTCCAGGCCTTTTAAGGCCAAGGGAAATAGGGCTAATGAAGTGTTAGAATTGATTCACTCTGATGTATGTGGGCCTATGTCAATTCAAGCTAGGGGTGGTTTTGAGTATTTTGTGACTTTCACAGATGACTACTCAAAATATGGATACATTTACTTGATGCGCCGCAAGTCTGAATGCTTTGACAAGTTCAGAGAATTCAAGGAAGAAGCGGAGAACCGTCAAGGTAAAAGTATCAAGTCATTACGGTCTGATCGTGGTGGCGAATACCTTAGCGCTGAATTTAGGCAATATTTGTTAGAGAATGGGATTACATCCCAGTTGACTGCGCCTGGTACTCCGCAACAGAATGGCGTGGCAGAGAGGAGGAATAGGACTCTTTTAGAAATGGTGAGGTCAATGATGAGTTATGCTTCTCTACCCATCTCGTTTTGGGGATATGCCTTGGAAACAGCAGCGTACATCCTGAATTATGTGCCTTCCAAATCAGTTCCTAAAACCCCAATAGAATTGTGGTCCGGGCGAAAGCCCAGCATGAACCACATTCGGATTTGGGGCTGTCCAGCACACGTGTTGGACAAGGAAGCTGATAAGTTGGCATCTAGGACGGAAGTACGGCTATTTGTAGGATACCCTAAAGGAACACGAGGGGGTTGTTTTTATAGTCCTAAAGACCAGAAGGTAGTGGTGAGCACCAATGCCAGGTTTTTAGAAGAAGACTATATGCATAAGCATAAGACCCCAAGTGAAATTATTCTTTACGAATTAAGGGGAGACAATCAAGTACCAAGTGTACAAGAAGATATACCACAACAAACTGCACAGCGTGTTGACCCTTATGTCACCACACATGAATTGCCTCGGCGTAGTGGGAGGGTAACTCGATTACCCAGTCGTTTCTTGTTAGTGGGAGAGTCCTCGGATTCAGTCCCCAGTGATGAACAAGAACCTGATCCCTGTACCTATAAAGAGGCAATCCAAGATGTTGATGCAGATTCTTGGCATAAGGCCATGGATTCAGAAATAGAATCCATGCATGCTATGGAGGTCTATGACCTCAAAGACCTTCCCAAAGGCAAGAAAGCCATTGGGAGCAAATGGGTCTTTAGGCGTAAGAGAGGACCTGACGGGAAGGTTACTACCTTCAAGGCACGGTTGGTTGCAAAAGGTTTTACCCAGAAAGAGGGCATCGATTATGATGAAACCTTTTCACCAGTAGCCATGCTAAAGTCAATCCGGATACTCTTATCCATAACAAGTCACATGGACTATGAGGTTTGGCAAATGGATGTCAAGACAGCATTCCTTAACGGGAATCTGGATGAGGACATCTATATGCAGCAACCTGAGGGTTATGTGAAGAAAGGCCAAGAGCATCAAGTCTGGAAGCTAAAGAAGTCTCTTTATGGACTTAAACAAGCTTCCAGATCTTGGAATATTCGCTTTGATGAGGTGATCAAATCCTTTGGATTTGAGCAATGTCCAAGTGAAAGTTGTGTGTACAAGAGGTGCAACGGAAACGTAGTGGTATTCTTGATACTATACGTAGATGATATTCTTCTCATTGGAAACAATGTCAAGATATTATTAGACGTAAAGGTATGGCTTTCTGAACAGTTTCAAATGAAGGACATGGGAGATGCATCGTACATTCTTGGTATGAAGGTCACTCGTGATCGGAAGAAAAGAATGTTGTGCTTATCTCAAGCCGCCTACATTGATACTGTGCTTGCCCGTTTCAGCATGCAGAACTCCAAGAAAGGATTCTTACCTTTCAGACATGGAGTTGCTCTATCTCAGGATATGTGTCCTAAAACACAAAAGGAGATAGATGAGATGGCTAACATTCCTTATGCTTCGGCTGTAGGAAGTCTCATGTATGCCATGCTGTGCATGAGGCCTGATATCTGCTATGCTGTTGGCATGGTAGCTAGGTATCAGTCCAAACCTGGTCAAGGACACTGGATTGCGGTAAAACATATTCTCAAGTATCTGAAAAGAACTCGAGATTATAGTTTGGTTTACTAGTCTGACAATCTAGTTCCTTTGGGTTACACTGATTCAGATTTTCAAGGTGATCGAGATGAGAGAAAGTCAACCTCGGGTTATGCGTTTACCTTGGGAGGCGGAGCTATTTCATGGAGAAGCGTAAAGCAGAAATGCATCGCAGATTCTACCATGGAAGCCGAGTATGTTGCTGCTTCTGAAGCAGCAAAAGAGGCTGTATGGCTCAGGAGCTTCTTGTATGACTTAGGGGTGTCTGAGAGTATGCCTGAGCGTGTAATCATTTATTGTGATAACGCTGGTGCAGTGGCAAACTCAAAAGAACCTAGAGCTCATAAAGCAAGTAAACACATAGAAAGGAAGTACCACATCATACGAGACATCGTAAAGCGAGGAGACATAGCTGTCACTAAGATTGCATCGTTGGACAACTTGGCAGATCCCTTCACGAAGACTTTACCCATTAAGGTTTTCGAGAAACACGTAGAGGGCCTTGGTTTACGATACATTGCAGCTAGACTTTAGTATAAGTGGGAGAGCTTGTTTTTGCATTGTATACTAAAAGTTTAGCTTTAGTATAAGTGGGAGATTGTTGGATTATACTGTAAAGCAAACTTTTAGTACGCTTTTGTATCATTCAATTTCCTTATTAACTGGAATAAATAAATTGTTATTTCACATTGTGTTGCTTTTATTTATGTTTTATATATATTAGCATGTCCACTTATTTAATATTGTAGACAACATGGTGTGTGGAGATCACACAGAAGATCTTGTTGTCAGTTCTTTATTAAATATAAATGGGTTTCACAACTGAGATGGTTATGGACAAAACCATCGGTTTAAGTTGTAGTGTAAACTTGGAATTAGTTTGTCTTGACTATTAGTTTACACTAATGTGCTGCGTCACATTGAAAGGATCACAGTTGAGATATGTTCTTCTATTCTGACATTGAAGAACCAAGATCTCGGTAACTCTGTTAATTCTTAACCTTAGATGAAATAAATTAAATATATGGAATAAATGTTCGTTGCTTTAATTTACCATAAGTGAGAATCCTTAGTGATTCAATATGCTTCGTATTTTGGGCAACTACATTATTCGCATAGTAATTAATTTATTATCATTAAGGCACCATGTCCTGGACATCCAGGTTGATGACATCCCCTTAAGGAACTCAATAAGGATTATTGTATAAACCCTGCAGGTGGATTTAATCCGTACAATAATAAGTTTTGAGTGGTATTACTTAAGGAACTAAAAGATATTAATTAATTAAATTGTCAGAAGATTTAATTAATTAATGGATGTGGAACATCTTAAACATGGGGAATTAATTAAGTTTAATAGAAGCCCAGATTCAATTTGGGTTGGGCTGGGAGTGCAATATTAATTCTTTAATGGAATGAATTAATATTTTATGATTCGAATTATATTCAGGGCTGAATATAGAGATTTGGATCTATAAGGGAGCCCGAGCCCAACACCTTCTAAAGATCCCCGGTCTGGCCCAATTACCTGTTGGGAGACTTATTAATATGCGGTCTTTGTCAAACCCTAGTGACGTTTTTCAAAAGGAGGCGAAAACCACAGGTGCAAGCCGTCAGCTCTAGGGTTTCACGAAGAGCAAAATTCGTCTCCCTCCGTTTGATAGATCGCCGCCCATCCGGTGTTCGAGCGGGGTTCGGGAACAGTCTGGAAGGTCTCTAGCGGAATCAACCTGTTCGTGATTGCTGTTGGTGGTTCCAAAAAGGGTACATCTCTAGTTCATTCTTATAGGAGCATGCTTAGGATCGTTTTATACCATGTATGTACGCGTTGGCATCCAACAACGATCCGTGGGAATGAACAGCCCTCACCGGCGTGTTCCTACATAAACATAAATGAATCATAATAAAACAGCACAACGGCGCAAAAAACATACAAATAAAATCGCCTCAAATACA
This sequence comes from Andrographis paniculata, assembly GCF_009805555.1. NCBI lineage: Eukaryota > Viridiplantae > Streptophyta > Magnoliopsida > Lamiales > Acanthaceae > Andrographis > Andrographis paniculata. Next base: position 2,526,650 of record NW_026137593.1, read on the forward strand.
AAAAAAAACAATAGAATGAAGAAACCGTACAATCTCAAAATTGTTAACCAGAAGATTACCGTCGCTGCCACATCTTCCACGCTAACCACCGCACCTTTCGCCGTTGCCCGCCCACCGGAAAATTGCTACTGCCCGCCACAGGGGCGGAGCTATACGGCGATTGTCCCTCAATCCTCTTGACAGAGCAGAGTCTCTGTTGCCCCCGAACACGGAGGTCGGCGCCCGAAAGTTGTCCCTTCAAAACAATAGCGGAGTGGAAAAGAAATGGAAAATTCGAAAAAAAAAAAAAAAGAAAGAGAGAAAAAAGAGAAGGAAGAAGGAGGGGTGAAGGACCGCGGATGCTTTGTAGAGGCACAGGTTTTTGCATTTATTTTTTTAATTTTAAATTACAGTATTATAATTATTTTTTTATTTATATTTATAAATATAATAGTATTAGTCTTGTTATGGTTTGAACTGTACAACAAATACATATCTTATTATGGATAAATTATTATAACAAATAATATTTTTTTTAATTCTTAAACAATTTTATATAGATTTTTTAAAATTTTAATGAAAGATTAAATTTTTGTTACGGTTTAAACTATGAAACAAATATATATAGGATTATACTTTGTATTTATATGTAATTGTCATGGATATATTACTGAAATAAATAATAATATTAAATAATTGTATACATATATTTTCTTTTATATATAATTATAATATTTATTTTTTTGTTACGGTTTAAATTGCGTAACAAATATACATAGGGCGATATCTCATGTCAAATGTTACTGTTACAGATAAATTAGTGAAACAAATACATAAAAACGTTAACCAGTAATAGAAATTTTTTGTGATGAACTTTTTTTACAGACACTATACCGCTACAAAAAAGCCAATTTTTTGGTAGTTGTACTTGCCTTTGAGCAAGCATTCAAATTGGATCCAACCAATGATCTAGCTATCTTAACTTTATATATAAGAAATCTTTGGAGGTCGCTCAAAGAAAAAAACGGCTAAGAATGTCAAAAGTAGTGACCTCAAGTATGACATATTTAATTTACACTTGCCATTGTGGCCTGGGTGGGTGGGGTTTGCAAAACCTAATTTAATTGCCCCTCCACCTAAATCTAAGTTACTATCTTAATTGACAAAAGCATAAAGTGTTATTCCTTGTTTAGTTGAGATTTTGAGAACATACATATATGCTCTGTTGAAATTGTTCGATAATCGGTTATTTAATTGGTGTAATTTAATGTTAGAAAATTAAATTCGAAATCTACATAACCGATTAATCGGTGAGTGAGTGAAAATGCGATGAGTCGGTTAACCAAATTAATTGGATTAATTTTGATAAAATAAATAAATATTATATATTTATTGGATATGAAACTTTGTTAATATTTTAGCTATTTTGCCTGATCTCGAGACAAACCAAATTATGCATCCTTAAGTTAAACCCGGGTGGGGATATGGCCTAAGTCACAGGATTATCTGGATAAAATCTTATCCGACGAATAGATTTATTATAATCTCAAACAAAAAGTTTAATATTAGAATAAGTTACAATCGTTTCAAATGGAATGATTGAAATTAGAATCAATTACGACAACCTCAAATGGAAGGTTTGAAATCAGAATAAATTACATTAGTAATTAAGATCGTCATTGATCCCCTGCCTTTTTGGTTGAGTGGAGACACCTATATAAAGGGCATCCCCATTCATTCTAAAACACAACACCAACATCCTCTCTTCCTCTTCTCATCTCTTCTAACTTTTCGGCAACCTCCCAACTCAGTTTTTCCTTCATTTTGTACGCCGGAGCTCTGAAAACCTAAGGGGCCACTCTCATTGGTGACGAAAACTGTTTTATCTTTGGGTTAGAATACCGCCCGCCAGAGGCACAACCGGGGCATATCTAATTTTCAGAAAATGGATTCATTTTAACTCGATTACACGGTACATTTATTTCTCGCAATACCCTTTGAACTAACAATCAAAAATTAGATACTACTTTACGAGAATGTCAACCCTTGCCGAACTCGCTGGAACCGCTGCTGCCAGAGGATTTGTCGGAGCCTCTGCTGCTGTCGGAGAAATCGCCGGAGCCGCTGCCGGAGGAGTTTCTTCGATCCCAATTGGGCCCGTTCCCTTTATGGGTAGCTCTATCTTTTTGGGGTTTGCCCAAGTTTCCTAGGTTTGTGGTTGCACCATCTGCTTCCTTCGCGGCCCAAACTACTAGTTCTGAGTTTGGCCCACGGATGATGCCTTAGTACCAGTCCGACAGTCATTTACTGGAGTGGACTTCAAGAGGTGGCAGTAGAAGATGCTCTTTTACCTGACCTCGATTGGGTTTGTTATATTCGTGTTGCACGATGGCCCAACTATCCCAAAGCCCAATGCAGATCAACAGACGCATGCAAATTATCCATCTTGGGTACAAGGATACTACATGACAAGGAACAACATATTAGGTAGTCTCTCTAAATCTCTTTATAATATATATTGTAAAATAAATAGTGCAAAAGAGTTGTGGGATGCCTTTGAGAAAAAGTAAAAGTCTGAGAATGTTGGGTCCAAAATATTTGTTGTGGCCCGGTTTATGGACTATAAAATCGTAGACGACAAGTCTATCGTTGAACAAGTGGAAAAATTTCAATATATTTTCCACTTTGTTATCAATGAGAAGATGTCACTGCTAGAAAAGTTCATCACAAGTGCCATGATCCAGAAATTGCCTCCGAGCTAGAGCAACTTCAAGCGCGGGCTAAAGTATGAGCTAAAACAAGTAGGACTTGAAGTCTGATTATCCGAATTTAGATAGAGAAGGACAACATAAAGCAGCACAAGGCTAAATGCGAAGATATTTCCAAAGCCAACTTCGTCGGAGATCCTTCCAAAAAGCGTGTATGCCCGACTCAAATAGACAAGGACAAAGATAAGGCCAAACAATCCAAATTTACAAGTAATTGTTTTAACTGTGGCAAAATAGGGCACCGGGTTAAGGACTATAAGGCACCAACAAGGAAAAATCCGATTTCCCAACTAGTTAAGATGAGCCACCGGACTGATCGTAACTTCAACAATGACAATTGTCGTTGTTGTGTACGAAGCAAATAATGTGGAATGTCCAAAAGTATTGTTTATCGATACAGGAGCAACATGCCATGTTTGCTCCAATAAGAAAAGCTTCTCAACCTACAAAGAGACCGAGGAAAGGAAGCTGCACATAGGAAATCACGTAACTTCTAAGGTCCAAGGTGTGGGAGATGTGGTGCTAAATATAACATCCAGCAAAGAGTTGACCTTAAAGGATGTCCTGCACATGCCAGATATACAGAAGAATCTCGTTTTAGGATTGCTGCTATTTAGGCAAGGGTTTAAACTTGTCATTGTAGCAGATAAATTTATATTTTCGAAAACTGAAATGTTCCTTCTAGGGGTTGTCTTAAAAATAGGTTGTTTAAGTTGAATGTAATGGTTGTGCGCCGAACACCGCCTACTAATAATGAAAATATTGTTTCTTTCTTCATAGCTTATTGAGTGTTCTGATTTATGACATTGTAGATTAGGTCATGTAAATCTAAATTATATAAAAGATTGGTAAATATAAATTTACTAATATAAAAGAAGTGAACAATCAAAATAAATGTGAAATTTTCCTGGAGGCCAAAATGGCAAAATTACCCTTCCTTTATGTCGAAAGAAACACTAAGCAATTAGAATTAATTCACACTGATGAGTGTGATTTAAACTTTGTACAAACTAGAGGTGGAAATAAATATTTCATCACCTTTATTGATTGTATGCACAAGGTATTTCTATCTTTACCTATTAAGGGAAAAGAGCGAAGCAATTAAGGTCTTCAAGAACTTAAAAAACGAGGCAGAAAACCAACTTGGTTGTAAAATAAAAAAAAAAATTGAAGTGATAGAGGCGGCGAGTATGTGGCCCCGTTGGAAGAATTATGTAACTAAAGTGACATAATTCATCAGACAAAATCACCATATTCACCTAAATCGAACGGTATTTCCGAACGAAAAGACCAAACACTTAAGGAAATAATGAATGCCTTGTTGATAAGTTTAGGATTCCCTTAAAACTTGTGGGGGGAGGCAGTAGTGACTGCAAATTATATCGTGAACAAGATTCCACTTAAAGGGAAGGATGCTACTCTTTATGAACTATGGAAAGACAGTAAACCCATATATAAATACTTCAAAGTGTGGGGATACCTAGCAAAAGTTGAAGTTCCGCCTCCAAAGCAAGTCACTATTGGCCTAAAACTGGTAGATTGCATAATTATCGGATATGTACTAAACAATAGTGTTTATCGTTTTATAGTTCACAAATCAGAAATCCCTGGAATGATGGATGGAATTATGATAGTTTCAAGGAATGTCATATTCTTTGAAAATATCTACCCTTATAAGGAAAAGATTCAATTCGACCCAAAACTTGTAAATGAAGAATTACGGGGTGAAAAGATACAAATGGCTAGTAGCCCTGATCAAGAGGTTTCAGAACCTAGGCGTAGCAAAAAGACAAGGGTCGAGAAAATCTTTGGTCCGGATTTTTTTACGTATATGTTGGACAATGATCCAGCAAAAATCAATGGAGCACTATCTAGTCCTGATGCTTATTTCTGAAATGAAGCAATATATAAGGAAATAGACTCAATAATAAAGAAGAACATTTGACTATTATCAAACCTACCCAAAGGTTGTAAACCACTAGGGTGCGAATGGGTCTTGAAAAAGAAACTCAAGGCTGATGGGTCTATTGATAAATACAAAGTCTGTCTCGTAGTAAAAGTCTATAGACAAAACGAAGGGTTTGGTTTCTTCGACATATATTCACCAGTAACCAGGATAACATCCATTCGAGTGCTTTTCTCGATTGCGTCTTTGAAAAATCTTGAGATTCACTAAATGGATGTGAAGACTACTTTTCTAAATGGTGAATTAGAAGAATAAGTAAATGGATGTGAAGACTACTTTTCTAAATGGTGAATTAGAAGAATAAGTATATATAGAACAGCCAAAGCCGAAGGGGTATGTCGTTCCTAGCCAAGAGAAAAAGGTGTGCAAACTGACAAAGTCTTTATACGGACTAAAACATGCACCTTTACAATGACACCTAAGATTTGATAATGTAATGTTATCAAATGGTTTTAAAATAAATGAATGTGACAAGTGTGTCTACGTCAAAGAAACACCTTCCGGTTTCATCATAGTCTATCTATATGTAGACGACTTACTGATTATGGCTAAAGAGGTCAGTCTGATCAATTAGGTCAAACGTATGTTGAGTCGTAACTTCAACATGAAAGATTTGGGGTTAGCCGACGTTATCCTTGGAATAAAGATTCTAAGAAAAGACGATGGCATTGTTCTGACTCAGTCCCACTATGTGGAAAAGATACTGAGAAAATTCAATGCCTACAACAACACTCCAGTGAAAACCCCAATGCAGCTCAGCGTACACTTGAGCAAGAATAGAGGAGATCTTGTAGCTCAAGAAGAGTATGCCAAAATACCGAACGGTACTGCGATGTCAATTGGATATCCGATGGAGTTAGTAGCTTGTTTAAGATAAAATAAACTATTGTTCAGTTCGACACCACTTGTTTCCAAAGGAAAAACACACTCGCTTATTCCACCACGAAGTATAATACTTTCCAATAAAATGATGGCTATAGTTTAATGGAAAGCATGAATGTGACTTACCAAAACGAGTGGGCATACCATTCCACTAATTCTTCCCACAGATCTTGCCACTCCAACTCCACAAGACCTCATGGAGGTTTGAAATATTTGCACTCGAAAAACATGAATGATGTTTGTAAATAATAGATAAAAAGAAAAATTGTTTCCTTATACTCCTTAATCAATATTATAATACAGCTATACGATCACATATGCAGAAGCTGTAGCCAATTTTAACTGACCTTTATGATAAATAAATTAGTTGAAAGGTTCACAACCCACAATAGTGTACTTGTGCAAACTAATATCTGAAAAGAAAGATAGATTGTACATTATCACAAGGAATAAAACATTTTAATATAAGTAATGATACTACAAAATAAAGTAGAAGCTTAAAAGCGAAACTAATAAATATAATTTATTGAATCTTGTTGCTAGCAAAGAGTTGAACAACAGATTGATCTTTATCATCGAGTCCTACACAATGCAATTACAAACCAATACCAAATATCTTGGAACATTCATAAACCAATTCTAAATTTTCCTAAAGTTATCATGAAACAAGTACATATTGTACATAAATGGATAAGGACAAAACTATATTTATAGTTAATAATCTATACAACCACAAAAAGTTTGCACCATGTTATCACTCATATAGTTCATAATCTACTTCAAACAAAGATCAAAACAACACAAAAATATAAGAACTTGCAAGAAGTGGCTTAACTCTGGGAATTTAATATGCACAATCAAGAACCAAATCAAATAACTTTTATATTTGTGCATCTTTCGTGCTCTTTCAATTGTAGTCCTTAATCGTCTAAAGCTTCTGGAATCCATTCCTCCATTATTCAATCGAAATATAAAACATCACAATACAAATATATATATATATGAATTTAACATCTTAAATTCCTGATGCTCAAATCTAGCTAAAACCATTCCTCACACCATATGCATATCGATATGTATAAGCGACAAACACACACAATTGCATTTCTTCAAACTTTCAAAGAACAAAAAAGTCAATTTGAAACCAACGGAAGGAAAGATACTACAGATTGAGAGTACTCGAAAAATATCAGAAAGAAAATTGAGTACAAAAAATCTAAACAAACCGAGAGGATACGCGGTGATCAAAATACTTGCGAAATAAGTCCTCGGGGTGGATCAATATCGCTTCAATCTTGATGGCATCGATGGAGTTTGTTGGTGTTGTTGCTGATAAAAATACATAATAAGATGACTTATAAAACTGATTGCATCCGCAAATCAATTAGATATCCTGATCTGTTCGATCAGGTTTTTTTGGATTAATTTGGAAATGAAAAATATTGAAAAAAACCAGAGTGGAGCCAAAAAGAAAAAAGAAGATCCATAAAAAGTATATTTTGGAAAGCGCAGGTGATGTGCGCCGTGGTGGCCATAGCCGTTGATGGCACCTCACTCTAATTCCAAGTTCTGAATGTGAAGAAGTTTAGGAAAACTTACCCTTAGTTCTCATTGATATATTAGAAATATAAATTTATTTTTTAAAAATTATAAATATATAGTCTCCGAATTCGGTGCCTCAAAAATATATATACAATATTTATTAAAATTGAAAAATAAAGTGACACAAACAATTGTACCTTACTTTCTAAATTTTATTTCTAATTAAAAACATTTGCACCACCTTGGGCGCCTCATGTTTTACTTTTTAAAATAATGTAATTTATAATAAATAATGAGGTACGGTTTTGTGTACCAAATGAATATTTTATAAATATTGAAATGGTTTTTGTTATCTACGTTCTTCTACACCATTCCGTGTCAACGTATCCGCACCAATTCAATCTTTTTCTAGAAGTGTATTGTACCTCTGAAATTACAATACAACAAATTTTCTATAAACCTATGTTGTCTCTGTACACTCTAAAATTTGACCAAAGGGCCAGCCCAAGCGGGAGCCCAACCGAGGGAGAATACGGCCCACAAGAAGGCCCAGATCAGTAAAATGCGTGGTCAACGGAGAAACGGATAAACTATAATTTGAAAGAGAGAAGAGTTTGGGGAGGTTGGAGAAAAATAAGGGATAAGAGCCTTATCCAAACCAGGTTTAGGGAATAAAAAGAAGGAAGTGGAGGCGCCATAGAGCATGATCTCATCTTCTTCAACATTAATTATTTTCTTTGCAATTTAATTTCCGCAATATTTTTCAGAATTTTTACAGCTTTCTTCGATTAATTCCAATTTAATTTTTAGCTTCGTTCTTGTGTATTTAACTTCCTTTTTTTCGTTAATTATTCGAATATCGCGAGATAGCCCGGATCCTTTCTTGAGGAGGCCGGGGAACCCTTCGAACAAATAAATTCCGACAGGCTTTTCCGATTAAGCCGTCGGTGGCGATTTTTTTACGACAACAGATTGGCATGCCCAGTGGTACACCGACGTCTCGCGACTTTTACATGCAACTTCGGAAGAAAATTGATGTCGCCGACGACTGCAAAGATGTTTAAAAACAAAAGAATCGTCGGCGATTCGTCATTGTGGCCTGCGCAACATACTGCCCCATGCGATGAGGCCTCCGCTGCTACTGGAAGGCCGGACCAGAACATTAGCCTTCGAGCCAGCGTCCTTCAGAAGCAGATCCGTGGGGAAATTCGGTCGTCCCTTCACATATCCGCCCAAGAACTATCGAAATACATTAGCGACGTTCTAAAATCCGTCATTCGGAACGAGGTTGCGCTGCTTCTGGAGGAAGAAACTCGAAAAAGTAAGGTCCGAAAGGTCGATTCCAGCGAGCCAGAGATTTGGCCTCCCGCGGGCCTTACAACCAGCTTCGCAGCAGATCCGAAATCCCAGGCACTTAAGTATGACCATATTACTCTGTTCGGTAGGGATACCGGATCTGGAGGACCTCCGATCACCATCCAGAAGGTCGGAGAATCTCGAACATCGGCCGGGCAGGCTTCCTTTGGGCCGCCTTCAACCGAAGAATTTGGGACGACATTCGGGTCAGTCCCATCAGTACCATATAAGCAAAATAATCTGCTAAGTTCTGGAAATACTTTCAGCACCCTAGTCACCACTCCAGGCCTTCGAAAAAACCCAATGGCCGGACAAGAGACTTCTAATGCATGGGGGGCAGGGCCGACAGCGATACCAACACTTTCCTTGGTCCCAAAGCCTTCTGGAATGACTTGGGAACCAGAAGGATCAGTCTTAACACCATCCCAATACACTGGGGGGCAGGGAGCTGTTGGGGAAGGTCAATTTGCTGTTGGTTCCGGGCTGGAACAAACCTACGAATATTCTGCCCAACTAGCCCCTGAAAATACACCAGCGCAACAGGTCTCAATCTTTAGAGAACCTACGGAAGGCCCTCGAGCTCGTTTCTCACAACGGGGACCTACTCAACAAGCCTTCCCGCAGCCAGCGTTACACAATCCGCCATCCATTCAGGCAGCTTCCGAACAGCCTAGGGGGCAGACAGAGATGGTGCCGCTGCCACATCCTATCATAAATCCACCGGCAATCGAAAATGTGATTCATAGAATATATGGCGATCGGAAAAACAAGGATTCGATCGAGCAGTTCTTGAAAAAATTAAGTAGCGCAGAAACTAGATGCCAAGTTCGTGTACCAGAGGACCAGGTGGTGAATGCGGTAATAAATAACATGACGCACCAGCTGCGTGACAGCCTGGCTCTTCAGGAATGTCACGACTTTTGGCAGCCGATGTCCAAAGCTGTGAAGGCCGAGCATCCCTTCAAAGAAGCTCAAATGGCCCGAAATCAAAAGTTTTGGAGTGATAATCATTATGTGTTTGCCCAAGAAGGGGTTGCCGAGGTCGACGAGGAGCAAGATGAGACCTTCTTGGCTGAAATTTCGCAGGGGAAGAAATATACATGCCCGGCTCTTAAGCCGCCTTGACGGAATGAGGTGAATCCGAAAGTATCTTACTCATTCGACATCGCGAAGACGGAGCAGATTTTTGACTACTTGCTGAAAGATAACCAGCTCCGCCTTAAAGAAGGTCACAAAATGTCGATCGAAGATGAGCTGAATGGAAAATTATTTTGTATGTGGCATGGAGTATCTGACCATCAGATCGGGAACTGCATTTCCTTCCAAAATACAGTCCAAAAAGCCATCAAAGAAGGCTGCCTCAAGCTGGCCAAAAAATCTGACATAAAAATAGACACGGAGCCGTTCCCCACACCGATAAACGTTGTCGGAGTACGTCCAGCCAAGTCCAAAAAGACAAATTCGGGGTTTGGAGCAGATGGTAGGAGAACAACCCCTAAAAAACCAGTGTTTGAAAGGCTTGGTAGGTCAATCAAACCTCCGAGAAGAAGTTCGGTGTGGGACAGACTTTCCCCCATGAATACGATCGCGGAAGTAAGCTTTGAAAAGGGAGGCGAGGTTTGGCGAGTAACGTCCGTAGATCAAGTGGTAATCACACCCCATCGAACCTGTCATCCATGGAAGGCTCCAGACGATGAGAGCTGGACAAGGAACTGGAAGGAGCAGGTGATGTGACCTCCTACTAGGACTCAAAAAAGGAGCAATGACAACGCTTGGCCGCTTGCCTTTCCCGAGAGAATCAGGTTGGGGGGCAGCAGGTTGATGATCACGAAGGTCAGGCCAGAGGGCAGCAGGCCCAGGGCTCAAAAGGGGCTATCGTTGGAAGGCCGAAGCTTGGTCGGAAGGACCTTCGTCACCAGCTTCAGGCCAGAAAGGAATGGAGGCCAAAAAGAGTTCTTGCAATGGTTGAACACCCTAATGAACCTTACTTTACTGTGACACTCGAAGAAGTAGAAGAAGGTGAGGAGACCTTCTTGGCCGAGATAACACAAGGAAAGACATACGTATGCCCAGTCCTTAAGCCGCCTCGACGGAAAGACACTAGCCCAAAGCTTCGTCTTAAGGAGGGACACAAGATGCCGTCCGAAGAAAAACTGAATGGAAAATCGTTTTGCAAGTGGCACGGGATGCATGGTCATCAGATTGGTAACTGTATCGCTTTCCGAAAAACGGTTCAAAAAGCAATCCAAGAAGGCCGCCTCAAGCTGGCCGAAAAACCTGATATGAAGATAGACGCAGAGCCGTTTCCCACACCGATAAACGTCGTGGGAATGCGTCCCGCCAGGCCCAGAAAGACTAGGTCTGAGTTTGGAGCATGCGGCAGGGGAACAAGCGCTAAAAAACTAGTGTTTGAAAAACTTGGAAGGGCAATCAAACCTCCGAGAAGAGGTTCAGTGTGGGATAGACTGTCCCCTACAAGCACAGTCGTTGAAGTAAGTTTTGAAAAAGGAGTGGAAGTTTGGCGAGTGACGTCCGTAGATCAAGTGGTAATTACACCCCACCAAACTCGACATCCTGGAAAGGCTCCAGTCGACGGAAGTTGGGCACGAAATCATAAGGACCGGCCAAACCAGCTCCCTACCAGAACTCAAAAACGAAGGGCCCAACGATAGCGCTTAGCCGCTCGCCTTGAGCAGCAGGCTGGAAGGCAGCAAGTAGTTTGTCATGCAAGAGAGGCAAACATGCATCACCAACAATCTAGAGGGAATAACACAGAAAGATCGGATCTGGGTCGTCAGGACTTGCGCCATCACATCCAAACTAGGAAAGAATGGAGGCCAAAAGGAGTTTTCTCAAGGGTCGAGTTTCCCCAGGAGACGAATTTCACGGTGACGATTGGGGGAAGTCCGAATCCTGAAGACGAACCTAAGATTGACGCCCTCATGTGTGACGAGGCCTCGGAAATGGCTGTAGATATTATCGCTGATGACGGAGAGTTGGGACAGCACAAAACTGACCTCGAGATTGGGACAGTGGGCGTATTACCTTGGGAATTCAAAGCGCCTTCGTCCCAGCCTGATTTTTTCTAGGGGGATATCTTACTGGAAGAAATTGGCCCGTTGTATTGGGCAGAAGAAGAGCAGAACGTTTCGAAAAGAATCCCGGATCCAGTAGTTTTCAATAAATTGTCTGATGAGAATACACGGCACCTAAAACCATTATCCTTTACCATTCACCTCGATGGAAAAATGGTCAGCAAAGTCCTGATGGATGGGGGAGCATCAGTCAATATCATGACCTTGCCCACTTTGAGGAAAATAAGAAAAAACAGAAATGATCTTGTCTGGACAACCATACGAACGTCCGACTTCACTGGAAATACGCATACGGCAGCAGACGTGTAGGTGGAGAAAGTGACGGTCGAAACAATGACGAAGAAAATGGCTTATTTCATCAACGAAAGAAAGCCAACTTATTCAGTCATCCTCGGGAGGGATTGGATCCACACTATCCAGTGCGTCCTTTCGACATTGCACCAAAAAATTATGTTTTGGAACGGAGACCAAGTCGAGACGGTAGAGGCCAAGGTTGATCCAGTTATAGAGGTGCATTTCACAGAGGCTATTTATTTTTCCCTCGATGTATACCCGCTGTCCATGATACTGAAGGACGCTGGAATGAGGAAAAAATGCAATCTAACCATGAAGGGGTTCGAAATAAAATTCGAGGCCGACGCACGGCCTAATAACTCAGGTATTTATCATGTCTGACATCCTAATTTTACAGGCTTTTGAGGTGAGAGCAGACAGGTCTGACTGTACATTTATATGGGCTGGAAATCATGCCGCTCAACCTCTTGATAGGCAGACAGGGACATCCTCCCAGCTGCCTAATTACGATCAAGACGAAGAGGATGTTCATTCGCCGATTCGAAGAGCTGCTCCACCTTTCGAAGCGCGGGACCCATTGGAAGATATTAACTTGGGGGATGAGGCAACCCCTCGGATGACACGGGTCAGCGCCTTGCTGTCGAGAGGAAAGAGCGAATGATTGCTTTGATCTGGAAATTCAAAGATTGCTTCGCATGGGATTACTATGAGATGCCGGGGTTATCAAGGAACTTAGTCGAGCATCGACTCTGGCTATAATCAAATATATTTGGCTGAGGAGGACGCCCATAAAATTGCTTTCCACTGCCCCGGAGCAATCAGATTCTTCGAATGGATATTAGTGCCCTTCAGCCTCAAGAATGCCGAATCGACCTTCCGAAAACCCGTAAAGCCTCAAACCTTCCAGGAAGATGACATGATTTGGAAGACCATCCTTCTGGAATGCCTAAAAGAGGCGAAGCTCGGGAAGTGGTCCCCCACATGAAAAGGGTCGTTTATCATATCGGCCAAGTTATCTAACGGCGCATATAGATTGATGAAGCTTGAAGGCGATGAGCTGAAGATGTTTATAAATAGAGGACATCTTAAAAGGTTCTATCATTCTCTTTGGGAGCTAGAAAGAAGACACGATCAGACTATAGTTAACGATAACCTTCCAAAAGCCAGAAAAAATTGTTGGACAGGCCGATGACACATGAAAATACTCAGGTATTTAACAAAATCATCAGGACCGCATGTTGATTCTTGTCCAAATGATTTTTTGGGGGGCATTTGTACACTCTAAAATTTGACCAAAGGGCCAGCCCAAGCGGGAGCCCAACCGAGGGAGAATACGGCCCACAAGAAGGCCCAGATCAGTAAAATGCGTGGTCAACGGAGAAACGGATAAAGCATAATTTGAAAGAGAGAAGAGTTTGGGGAGGTTGGAGAAAAATAAGGGATAAGAGCCTTATCCAAACCAGGTTTAGGGAATAAAAAGGAGGAAGTGGAGACGCCATAGAGCATGATCTCATCTTCTTCAACATTAATTATTTTCTTTGCAATTTAATTTCCGCAGTATTTTTCAGAATTTTTACAGCTTTCTTCGATTAATTCCAATTTAATTTTTAGCTTCGTTCTTGTGTATTTACCTTCCTTTTTTTCGTTAATTATTCGAATATCGCGAGATAGCCCGGATCCTTTCTTGAGGAGGCCGGGGAACCCTTCGAACAAATAAATTCCGACAGGCTTTTCCGATTAAGCCGTCCGTGGCAATTTTTTAACGACAACAGTCTCATTACATACTCCAAATTTATGCCGTTGTACATAAAAATTTCAGAGTAATGTACCTGGACGTTTTATGTATCTACTGAAATTAGTAACTGAAATTTAAACAAAAAAAAAAATTACAGATAAAATCCATAAGTTCATATTATGAATGAGTCTATTTATATCAAATCCTTTCCCCACTCATCCCATCGCTTCAGAAGCACCTTGCCGAAATCACCACCGTCGAACCTCTCTATAAACACCTTCTCTACCACTGGAAGTTTCTTGTCACCCCTAAAATCTCTGATCTTGCTCGACATGTCAAAAATGGCCTTCTCCCCAAAGCAGAGTTTGAAAAATTAAATTTTTAAAATTTATATATTTGGTAGAATTGATATTTTAGTTTGGTATTTTTGAGTTTCGTATCTATTTTATTTATGCCTTGTTTGAGTTTGTACAAGCTTTGGTGTCGGGTCATTTTACTTTATCCTTGTATCATATTATCGGGTCGAATATGAGTTATTTTGATATGTTTGAAATTATAAATGATCTTGTTGTCTATATAAATACCTTTTATTTGCATTTTCGTTGGTTTATATTTGTAGTAAAATGATTGAAATATTCATTTTTTTTTCATATACCATAGGCAAATATTTCTCTTGTGGGGTGTTTTTTAAAGTACCGAAGGCGTTGGACGATGTATCTATCATGGTATTCGTTGTAGATGTATCTATTTTGTCGATCAGTTAAAATTTGGTTCATTTTTATATTGTTTGTAAATGTCTCCAATTGCCTTTGGTGTGCTATGATTGTTAGTTTACAAGCCGCATCTAAAACATTAGTTACCTCCTTAGTTATGTCATAAATTTAATCGGTGTTTGGTATACTCATGTAGACATGTTTTTATTTTAAATGATAGCAGACCCCAAAAGTGATACAAAGGGCTTATGTCCATATTTTCTATAGATTCCTTTTATACAAAGATGGTTAAACTAAAATTTGGGATAAACAAAAAACAATTGAAATCTATACAACTCACCCCGTTTGAGCATTTCCTTGATTGTTCAAAAATAAAGCTATTTTGGCATCGCTTGTGGGCAATTGTTAATATGTTTGAAATTTTTATTTTCAATATGTTTGACATTGAATCCCGATCATTTAGAATTGAAGAGGAAATTGAATTAAGTTTTTCCCCTTAATAATTCTATATAGTACTTGGATTACATGACATTATGGATAGTGCATTGTTGTACGTAATAATTGTATTATAATATGTTTACTATTTACATCATTGTACACTACATTAATTAAATTTTGCGCGTACCTTTCTACATACTATAGACAACAATTATGGATAGTGTATCAACCTTGAAAAAAGAACTAATAAATGCAAGAACCTCATATGATTTGTACAATCTGTATGTGATTTTTTATAGATAAATTGGGAAATAACCAAGATTTGTTGTAGGTGGTTGCCAAATTGGGGTACTTAGCTGCTGATGTTATATTTTGCCAAATACTTTGTTGATCTCCCTACATTCTAATTTAAGGTATGATATTTTAAGAGATTTTACGTATTTACTTGCATTTTGTTAATTTATACGTCCATATACATGATATGTAATCCGAGGTTTCTAATATATATCCATGTTCATATCTTATATATTTAGATCATCAGGCAGATGTAATAGAAGAAAAATATGTACCCACAAAAGTAATTAATATACTACGGTTTGTAAAACTTTATGGTTGGGTATCGAGAAACCCCTAAGTTTAAGTCATATGCTCCCAATGATGACATTTATTCTTTCATTTCACTAATTTACGTACTTCTTATTTGAATGAATGTACTCGTACTGAGAAATAGCCATTGTAAATAACTTTTTATATATTTGACGTATAATGAGAAGATATATACTCACCAAATTGCTCTAAACGAATTGATGGTCACATTCTATTTACACATGAATAACTAATATGTTCTTCATAGTGCAAAGAGATCCAATATGTCACATATGTAACATTTAATTTGTATATTTTCTAACATATTTATTCTTGTTGGTAGTTTCTTCATACTCTCAAAAATGCTTGCACGGACAACCGCAATACAAAGATCATACACCATCAGTTATGCATTAACTCCAAAATATTTATCACTATACTTCACCACATGATATGTTATGTCATACCTATCTTAAGTGACATTTTCATCTACTACTGAATACATGGTTAGATGATCCTATATGTCATTTCAAAATTATCCGTTGATGCACACTAACATTTGACAAAGTGGGGGTGATGAAATCTTCTCATAGATGTTTGATGTAGCAAAAATCAATGACAAATTTTTGATAAATATTTAAATACCCTTGTTTATAAAAATTATACTTGTATATGAATATGAATGATTCCATACACAATCATGCAACATTTTAAATAAATACATACATTTCTGGTCATAATGAATATATCTCACACACGTAATAACATACTCATATTTTTATTGTAACAACTATGTCAAAAAAATTAAATACCCACATAAAAAATGTGATTTGTGTAAATAATTTCAGGTTAACGGGAGGGTACACTATAGGTCATGTTATATCATAATGAGTACTTAAGGAACATAAAGGACCTCAAGTATTTTGTAAAATTTAATAAGAAAATATCTTGTGTAATGTACTGTCGTTTTTAATAAGTATTACTCATGGTGATATTTTATATAACTATAATAACCTATAATGTACATTCATTGTGAATTCATGTATTGTTGTTTTGTATTTTGAAAGAATTAGTTTGGACTGATACGTATCCCGTTATAGTAGTTGTCTACGCAGACTAATATACAAGAGAATATCATCTAATTTCCAAATCATTCAATAATGGTCTCATATGCAAATCAACGTTCAATGGAAAATCTTCGAAAATTAAAAGAAAATTTCAGATTAACTGCGTAATTACGATCAAGCATCTTCAACTCCGATCTTGACGATTGGATAGTGGTATATTGTCAAGTTATCCTAGTAATATACATCCTTAAGATAATATGTAATACATATTACAGAAATATCAATATAAGACATAAAATCGTTAACTCTAGAACAAAACTTGAACAAAAAATATGTAATGTCTTATTATATCTATTCTCTATAATATTATACATATATATTCATTCAATTGAAGTATCATAGCATTTAAATTAAATTTAATCCTTTAATAATCTCATCGACGCAAGTAAATAGAGGAGTTATTTGGTTATTTATTCAATTAAATATTTCTTGTTATATTGTGATAATATCTTATGTTCTTTATAACTTTATTTAGCAAGTATTGATTGGATTATTGCACTTATGTCCAAGTTTTATACTAATAAATAAGTCTCATTAACACCAGGTTCAAGTATGTTGATCGAGATGCCACTGGAAAGCAAACAATCATGCAATATTTTGAAGGTTTACTTATGTATACTTGTGTTTCGACACTATATACGTTTGTATACATGATAGATAAGCTAAAGTTTCTAGTATATACATCTGTTAGTAACTCATAACTCAGATGATATGATTATATGTACTAGAAGAACATATGTATACGTAAGGGAAGATAATTCGATGCTCGTGTTCATCATCTATATGCTCTTTGTTGAATAAAAAAAGTTAGATGTGTAGTATATGTACATTGCAATTAGACTTCATAATAATAAATATATCTCATTTAACCAAGTATCAGTATACGAACCAGAATATTTTTTCAAAATAAAATAATGATGCATGCTATGCTCAATATTCAAGATTGGGTGTAGTCATTTACTTAATACACTATAGAAAAAAATGGCTATTTGTAGCAAAATCTTATCTGCTACAAATGTTTTGTTACAAAAGCTATTTTTTGTTCCGCATATTTTCATAACAAATGATTTTTTCAGTTTGGTCAACCTTTTTTCTTTTGTTGCGGTATTTTTTTGTTACAAATTAAAATTAAAATAATTATTTATTTAAAATTTAATTATTATATAAAATTAAAAATTAAAATTAAAACATCAACCTTTTCCTTGATGCACCGCCCCCCGATCAATGTTTCTTCTTCGATCTTTTCCTTCGTCTTTTCTTCTTCGTTCTTTCCTTCTCTTTCTTTTTCTTTTTTCTTCTTCTCATTTCCGTACGTTTTCCTTCACCCTCCATGCTGTCCTCTGCTCTGCACCTTTGAACCGCATGCCGCCTCCACTTTCCTCGGCCGTCGACCGCGCACCTCCGCTCCCTTTGTCGACCCGTTGACAGCGAGCCTCGCTGCCCACGTCTTCAACCAACCGTAGTTCTTCCCTTCGATCGATCCACTTGCCTACTCATTCTTCGACTTCGACTCCAGGCGCTAATGGTGCGTCATCGTTTTCAGATCGACATTGATGTCCTTCCTTTCCTTCTTCGTGCCATTTTGAAGGCAGTTTATCTTTTTTGCTGCAATATTTTATATTTCAGATTTTTGTTAAAATAGATTTAAAGTGTGTACCGAAATCTTTTCTTCCCTTGTCCTTGCTGGTTGAAAGATAGTGTCTCATGGTTTTTATTTTATTTTATTCTTTTTGCAATGATTTATATTTTGGTTTTCTATTAAAATACGATTTACCTTTTGGGTTTCCTTGCTTCTAAATTTTCACCATGGTTTTGAGGATTTGAGTTAGTTTCTTATTTAAAATTGATAATTTTTGTTTGCATGTACCAAGTGGGGGGTTTTGTTGAAAATACTATTTCAGTAATGTTTCTAATGCTGAATTATGTGTCAATTACTTGTTGGTGTGATGTATTATTTTGTAATGGCCACTCCGTAGATTTTGGATGCTCTTGTGTTGCAAGATGAATTTGACCTTAATCTTGTAGATCGGTCTTCACATATGTGTTGGGTGTCAAGTTGGAAAATTGTGTTTATTTATGACACACATCTAGCAGCAAGGTACTAATTTGTTGGTTTATTGTTTTTCTATTCTTTCAATTACCTATTTGGGATGTTAAAATTGATGTTTTTCATGTTTAAACAAGTTGTTAAGATGTGCAATTTGGGAACAGATAGCAGTTTTTGCTCGGTTGGGCATGGCACAAATCTTATAATTGAAACTAGCAATGAAAAGCTTCAAGTATGTTTCGATGATCTCTTATTATTCGAAACTTATGCTTTTCTATGATTATTATGTGTCAAACTGTGAATGGATGAACTTTTGCACTTGGTAATAACTTACAATGCTTAAGCTTTACTTTCGGAGCCGTTTGATGATGAATCGTGCACACGCACACACACACTATTCATATTTCTGTCATTGCATTTTTTAGTCATTCAAATTTTTGTTGCGCTTCATCTGGAACTAATTTTTTTGGATTTAACTTAGTTTTGATTGGATTTCGAAACTTCATTTTTGGGAAAAATTTTATAAAATTTTCCTTTCTTCTCAACTATTCTTTTTTTTGCATTATACAATTGTAGCTTAATTGGCATAGAGAAAATAATCGAGGCTCTGCGGTATACCGCAACGCTATCAAAGATGTCAAGTTCAAAGTTAAATAAATAATTGATTATTTCATTTACTAATCTTCATTATTTTTACCCATTTTCTTAATATATATATATATTGTAATTCTATATATATCTATGTATAATATGTGATTCCTAAAGGATGATAAGTGCTCCCCATAATATCTGCAACTCATCTGGACCATTGTGTTCATTTAAAAAGCCCTTCAAATTCAATCTTTGAAAATGGGATGAATCATATTCATATAATGTTGCAGTCTAGTTCAGTGTGCTTTCAAACTTGTACTTTTCATATATATGTATATAAATTATTGTGATATTAATTGTGATAATTTAAAATTTCAATTAATGATTTGCATGATACATCAAGAGTAAAGAATGTGAGACCACTTAGGGGAGGGCTAAGGATCTGTTCACGTTGTGAACTTTGGCAACCTTGAGACTGTTATTTTTTCTTTACGATTTTCTCCTCAATTCTAGGTATTTTTTTTTCAAAATTAATCAAGTCACATGCATGCATTGCCATTAATTAATTTATTCATTTTGATTGAAACTTGTCATATTATATTATATTTTTGGTCTTATACAATTCGATTCAATTTGGTGTACGAAAAAGAATTTCAGTAGCTATAACTTGAAATATACAAATTACAAAAATATTTTCTTAGCAGTTGGAGAAACATATAATGGCACTCATTTTGTGTCCAAACTATTATAAGAGAATGGGCTAAATGCTCTTTTAGATGTCCATTATATGCCCTATTCAGTATTTTGGTGATTAAATGATTCAGTTTGATTAATCATCGGAGATTGCGGACTCTAATTGAGTAGGAAAAACCAAAAGAAATATGGATTTGATTAGTGCTTCATTTGAAAGCAAGGTTTACAAAAAAATAAGGATATTACGATATTCGCATTTGGAGTTCAACCTCATTTATTCAGACATCAGGTAACTGCATATTAATTACTCAGACATGTTTAGCCTAATATATTTTTTACGATTCAGAGGTGGCAATGTTGGCTTGAAATAGTTGGGTTTCTTGCATCTGATTAGATGAAGTTGTTTACTTGAGAGTTAGTGGTGTTGCTACGTATTTCTTAGGATTTATATTTGTCATGCAAAGAAGATCTGAGGCTGAAATTCTATTTTCTATGTTAATCCAAGATTTATGGAAGTCAAGCTTTTCAAGCAGTTAGGTACTAAATGATCCTAGTTGTTTTTTCTGGATCTTCTCAGGTGGTTTCTCAATTCAATTGTGGCAAACTAATTATATATCTATATTTGAGTTTTTATCTATTTTTAACAAGCTTATACATGACCCTCCAAAGTTCTTTGTTTAGTAAGAAGGATGATGCCAATAAGTATAACACTTCAACTCAACCTCAACAAAAGCAGCAAAATATTTAGGGAATTGAAGTGAACCGATCATAATAGGCTAGGGCTTCTCTCACAATTTAGACATTAGTTCTGGATGGTGAGCATTACTATTCAAAATACACCAAATTATGATGTATTACTTATAATACTGTTACAGACACCGTCTATTGGCCTATGTTAAGAAGCATCACTAATAATACTATGCATATAGAAATAATTATTTAAACGTATACCAAATTATTGAGTATTTTACTTGCTTTAGATATGCTAGAAAAGACCCATTTTCAGCTTCTATCAACAACATGAAAGGACTTGAACCTGTCTATGAAGAGCTCTCATGGCAGCATTTAGATCCAAACATTAACTTAGCACCAAATGATGGTAAATTAAAAAAGAACTCTCTAATATTTGTTCTCGTAATTTAAATTTTAATCAATTTCATATCTTTCACTTGGTCTCTGCATAAAAATGACTCATTGAATCTTATTGCTCAAAGCCATTGTTGGAAATTGGGCCGACACAAAAACAGAAGCCTGCGTCTGCCACTTGGCATTGCAGTGTGGCACGTGATTCTATGATGATTAAATTTTGTTTGTGGATTGATGCTGACTTAGTCTTGTCTGTTGGTTGAAATTTCATTTTATGTTTCCTTTTGTGTGTTTGTTTCTATGTTTTGTTGTATGTATTAGGCCGTATTGTGAAATAGTTATGTTCCTAGATAGTGCATAGTTGGTGCAAGTGATGGTGATACAAATTTTCTGAAATATTTTTATATTTTGTAATGTCATTTCGCAGTATTTTCTCACATCGTACAGGTTTTCCGATTCCGATACTAATTTTTTTCATATTATTGAAAAAATAGGATACTCTTTTTGTTACGAAATTGTGACCGTTACAAATATCGGTACAAACAATATGAATGTCGTTTAAAATAGTTTTCTGACAATCAACTGTTGTAAAGAAAGTTATAAGGTAACAAAAGTCATTACAAATGGATGAACATGTATTGTAATGATTCTTTTATTATGAGAAATGTCTGTTATAAATAAATCGAAAATACAATGTTGATGTTACAAATATCGTTACAACAACATTTCCCATGCACTTTTTAAGTGTGTTGACCACCCATTTTTTGTTATGAAAAAAGTTGGTACAGACACGTTTTGTAGCTTAAGTATATGCACCGATCAAAATCTGGTACAAAATCATTACAAATAGCTTTTATAACGAAAAATGGCCATTTGTAGCGGCTTTAATGGCAATTTTTTTAGTAGTGTAAATAATGCTCTGATACCAATAGATGTAACACCTAAAATAATAACATTGAAATGTCACATGCCAACACTAGAACAACACACAAAAGTGTAACATGTCCCGTTGCTAAGGCTAAAACATAATATAATTGAAAATTATAGTTTTTCTTTGTGGAAGTCTTACAATATAATTTACCAACACCCATAACTATTTTGAAGTTATGTAATCATAGAAACTCTTATAAGTATTAGAAATTATCGATGTTTAAAAAGTAAGGAGTGTGTGTAATCAAAAATTCAGACATTATCCAATACAAAAGTCTTGCATACTTGATTAAAATCCCACCCCTATGATACTTTAAGTGGACGAAGATCCGAGAATCAACTATGCATGGAAGAAGATAGTAAACATCAACTAAAGCTAAGTAAGGAACTAAATATGCAATGTATAAAATATACCAACAATAAATGATGGTCAAGCAACAACTATAACTAGCCAAAATTTACAGTTTACTAAATACATCAACCGACTTGCCAAGCAACGACCAAGTCTAGTCAAAACTATGGCTCATACAATATATCAATCGACTTGCCAATCAAACGGCCAAGTCTATCCAAATCCATGGCTTACAAAATTCACCAATCGGCTTGCTAATCAAAGGCTAAGTCTAGTCAAATCTACGGTTTATACAATTTTAATCGACATGCCAATTAATGATTCAGTCTAGCTAAATTCACGGCTTACATTATTTACCAACTCAAGGCTAAGTCTGGCCAAATCCACAGCAATATACAATTTATCAATAGATTTGTTAATGAACAGCTAAGTCTAGCCAAATTCATGGCTTACACAATTTATCAATCGACTTCTCAGTTAACAACTAAGTCTAGCCAATTACACGGTTACATAATTTATCAATCGACTTACAAATTAACAAAAAAGTCTAGCCAAATTCAAAGCTTTCATTGTTTATCACTCGACTTTCCAATCAACGGCTATGTCTAGTTAAATCTACGTCTTAAACAATTCAATCTATTACATTTCATCGTGTAGACAATATATTCACACAGCAACTATCAACAATTATTTTTCCATCAATGGAATCAATACCCAATAAAGAAGTTATTGTATACACTATATATCACATGAACTTTCATTAGCCATTACTACTATCATATTGCAACAAGTTCACCAAATATCACGAAGACATAAACACAATGACCTATTCATTTCATGCGTGCATAATTTAACACTTTACCTTACTTTTAAGAAGTTAACAAACTCAAGTGCCACTAACTTGTGGAACTTGGTTCAATCGGACTACACCTAACCACCAAACACAATTAATCAATTTATTCAAATTTTGCGCAAATCTTACAAAAGTCACCATAAATTCATTATTAGGCCAAATACTATGAAATTAATGTCAAATCAAACATAACATTCCTAAATTTCATGTTAAAGACTAAAAATTTGATTATTAATTTGACTCACACATCTAGAATTTTATCTTAACTCAAAAAGTTCGTTCAATTCGAGAAAACATAGCAGTTTTATTATAAAACTCACTCAAAAACTATTTTAAACTCAAATGGGATAAACATTGTCTTTAATTAAATCTACACATAGATATTCTAAATTTAAAAAAATATATATAAAAATAAGCTCCTGAAAAATCGGAATATTAGTTAAACCTACTAAACACACTTTCTATCAAGAAACAAAGTGTGTAACTTCATAAATTTATATATAATTTATTTAACACCCAAATTTAACAAACATGGTTTCTGATTAAAGCTTACACAAATATATACATTTAAAATGAAACAAAGATTTGAAAACAATACTAAAAAATCCGAATACCCGTCGAGTATTCTACAATGTTTTTCGGTCAAGAAGGCAAGTGTATAACTTTAGAAAATCATATAAAATCTTATTTTTCAAATAACTTATATGATATATCAAATTGAAGATAAAATCATGAAGAATAAAAATATTGTTTGAAAATAGTAAGCTTGTGGTTTAAATAACTGGAATAATGCAAAATAATATACATATCATGAAATCAACTTTTAAGAGTAAGGGAAAAGAGGTTAAGAACATTTACTCCAAAATCACATCAAACTTAAGTGGGAGAGGGGGTGGCGGCTAGGGTTTGCTAGGGGTGTTTTGGAGATAAAATGAAAGGTACAATATAGGTGAGGGAATGAGGTTTTAAGTTTAGAAATTCATGTTAAAATATTAGTGCATTCGTTAAAAACACACTTTACTAGGCAATATACCCTTTAATGCTATTTTAGCTAAAACATTTTTGTTCGACCTTAGATTTACACACTGTTTGCCACGTTGGAATGATATTTTGAAAACTTATCCAATAACATGAACTTTATGAAAATAATATATTAAGGCATGAATAATTTTAAGATATTCAATTAACAAATACATAATGGGCTAACTCGAATACGGATCGGGTATTACATGCTTCTCATTGTTCTTGCTATATTTTAGCTTCCTTCCAAAGTCTTGTTAAAGGTAAATCTAAATTCAGAATATAAAGTGGCAGCTTCTTCATTTTTTCATTATTGGCTTTCTATTTTTGAAATTCTGTAATAGGAATTGGATTAATGCATTTCTTTGCTTCGATTTTAATGTTTTAATTGCCATTTTCAGACTAGAAATCAAGAGAATGCTAGTGTGAAAATAAGGTGTGGCATAAAGAAGATCGGGCATGGGCTATTTAGTTTGGCTACTTATATTTTACTATATGAAATGTTTAGAAAGAAGGCATGGACAATACTTGAAATCGCCCTATCTTACTCCATTTGTTTACATTGTTTGTAATGGATGAAATGTGCATATAAACTGGTGGGATATCTTTTTGTTGCCTTCCAACATTTTGTCTTCCAAAATGTGCATACCACTGTAGTGATTGTAGCTCGAAAAATAAAAATGATACCATAATTTACTATTTAAATTATCCAAAACTTAAAGAATTTTCAATCGTAATTTTGGCCAAAAAAGTCTACGATTCACAAGAAACAAAAAAAAAATTAAATTAAATAAAATTAAACAATAACAATTAATGAGAATGTTGTGAATTTATATAGTTATACTTGAATTGCTTTCATGTCAGGAGATAAAGAAACATTGAATCTGCAGTTTCATAGCAACATTAAAATTAGTTGAAGCAATTTGAACCATTAAATAATTAAATCTTAGATTTTGTTCTAATCTAGTAGGTTATGCAATCTTCAATTTTATGTGATTTATTTATTTATATTAAAATTTTTGTAATTTAAGATTTAAAATTATAATTAGATATTTATCCATTTTTCGCAACTGACTCAATCTTTAAATGACATAAAATTTTCAGAATGTGAATGAATATATTTAATTCTCTGTGGATTCAACTCAGTATACTTACCAATTTATTACTCTAAACCATGTCGTACACTTGCGATAAATTGTAACAAAAAAATTAAGTATCACCTGTTGAACGATGATGACACAGCCTTGTCACCTAGTTGGGGGCTTATGTACAGTCTTGCGAGCATAGTTCTACAAGGATCACACATGAAGTAGGCTTGAGCTCGTTATAGCCTTCAAATCCGCATGCAATTGGAAAATCAAAAGAGACTAAAAAAATACAGTAACATCCCACCGAAATGGCTATGGATAATCAAAGCATGCCAAAAAGAGAATTCACACCTATGGTTTCACAAAGTTGTATTAAATCCTCAATTCTTTCGAGTTTATGAAATCATGAAAAAATTTGACGCAATTTTTAAAAAATGTGAAATTTGGCCCAACTTCGTCAAACCATACGTGGGTTTTGTACTGTTTTGTATGTAATTTATATAAAAGTTATAAGATATTTTGATATTATTGTGTAATTACTTGTACTATAATAGAAAATAGATACTTTTAAATGGACAGATAATAATAATAATAAAGAAAAATTCTTTCAATTGGAATAGAAAGTGTGTAAAATTATATATTTTCTTCTAACATACTCCTTTATCCGTTAACAATTTATTTATTTTTTTATTTTGGTCCGTTCCATAACAAAATATTCATTTTCTTTTTTTTTTTTTTAAGTAATTGTACATAACATTACAAATATGATTTCAATTTACTATATATTACAGAAATATCATACAATACTACTACAGTACTAATATTTTTAAAACTTCGTGCAAAAAGTAAATAGATAGATAGATATGGGACGGAGCGACTATTGAGTAAAATTTATATCACCATATATTTTAAATTTATTTTGATTAAGTATATTAAACGATATGTCAAATACACTCAACCGTTATCTCAACAATTTCAAAAAACAATTTCTGTGTTTTTTTTTTAACTTTAAAAGAAATATTTTAATGTGCTATTTATTAAGAAGAAATAGTATATTTCTGTAATTAATGTATAAAAATTAAAAGGTAGGGATGAGGACAACGCGGTGAGCATGGAGCGTTAGTGAGGAAACCCGGAGACGTTGCAGAATCCTGTGGGTCCCACTTGCATGAAATTAAGTGTCGCTGATGTGTCAGACTTGTGGGCCCGCACACGAACCATATATATCTCCCTCCTTCTAGACAGTAGACATGCATATCTATATGCGTGCGTACAGAAGGAGGAAACCGAACAACATTCCATTCTTCTTCGAACATTGCCTCACCTGCCACTGCCAGACCTCCAATTCGGTAACAATGCTTGCCTTCGGTTTTTACCTTTTCCTTAAATCCTTTTTTGTCCAACTTGCTTCATTCTTCTTGTTTCTTTGTTTGTTTGTTCGTTCCTTGTACTGTTTTGTCTTCGTTGAGTGTTGCTGCACATTTATTGACTGATGGAGGAAATGAGAAATGGAATGGGAAAGCTATTTTTAGGCCAAATATCTGACTGACTACTGTAGTCTATTATGTTTCTTCTTTTTATTTTAGACTTTTGGTTTGAGCTAATGTTTTGTTGGAAAACTTGGTATGTTTATATAAAAACTTGTGTTCAAAAGTTTGTGTTTTTTTAGAAAAAAAAAATAGTCTCATTCACTACTTTGGATTAATGTGCGTTTACCCGTGGACTTCAAGGTTCAAACCTTCCAATTAAAAAAGAAAGAAATTATGGATGCGTGTAAGCTTACCTGGATTTGAATGTATTTTTAGCAAGTGCAGTGAGTGAAAATCTACTTTCCCCCCTGGGATTACATCTTTTTAAAAATTTCAACTCTTAATTTATATCCACTCTTTTGACTCATCCTTGTCTTTTCCACTGCACATTGCTGTTTGTGTGTAAATTTGTCAACCTCAATGATTTTTGTCCTTGCAGCTTTACCTCCCTCATATTTTATTTTCGGCAAATTTGGGACTCTCAAGTTTTGATTGATATGCATTGTCCATCGCCATTTAATACAGGCTAATGCAATTTGTTCTCCCTAGTTTTCTTAATCCATCGTTGTTTTCTGTCTGTATGAGATGGATTCATAAGAATTTATTGATTGAGTGCCATTTTGTTTGGGGAAATCTAATCTTAAAACTGATTTATTCTTGGCTTTGCATTTCTGCAGGACTTGCATTGAAATTAAGAAATGGCTTCGGAGGCGCAAGGAATCTTCGATGCTCTGAACCTTCACAGCTCGTTCAGAAACATAGATAATTTTAAGTCGGATATTCATGTTCTGGAATCGAACATGGACAGGGTATCAGATGTTATGAATTCATCGCCATATTTGGGAAATTCAAGATCAGCAGCTATTGGCGATAATGCTGATGTTGGGCTTTCCAACTTGATCGCCCCATCACTGGCTTATACACAGACACAGGGTGGTCTTGGAAACGTTAATATGGAGAACTACATGAGCACTCCCTCGCCCTCACTGACCATGCCTTGGTACTCGAGCAACAATGGGATTAGTATTTTTTCTGCTGATGACATATTACGTCGTTTATGTCAAGGTGCGCAAAAGGAGACACAACAACCATTGCGATAGTGTTAACATGCTTTACAGGCTTTAGAAGATTGAAAATGCAAAATATTCATGATTTATTTTCTGTTCAAATGAAAACAGAGGCTTATAATCCGATATCGAGCTTCAATGTCAACCAAGAGAACATCCATCAGCAGCAGCAGCAGATGATTCAAGAATTAATGCTCAAGGGGATTACTGACCAGAATCCACAATTAATGGAAATGATTGAGCAGCGAGCTCAGTTACAACCACCATTATTGCATTCGACCATGCAGCATCAACCACCGTTCAAGAACCAGCTTTCGAAAAAGCAGATGGCAAGCTTTTTACAAGGACAAGGTGTCCAACAAGAATTTGTTTCACCTATGTTTGATGACGACATTTGTTCCCAAAAGCTCAATCAGTATCTTTACTGTTTCCGAAGCCAAATACAGGTTAGTTACTCTTTCACTGCTTGAATAAAAACATACTTTACACAGTATGCATCTTTATCTTATGGGTTTTTTAGCATTTTTCTTTTAGTTCATCGAGCTATTTAATTTTTAATATAATCCAGTAGTTCGTTCATTTAGGTTTAGAAGTTGGAGATATCAAGTTGTTTCCAATGTTGTTTGATTTGAAAAAAAAGATAAAAAATGTGAATTTTGTTTTATCTTACAGAATAATAATGACATAGGCTGCTGGAAGAATTTTGTTTCGGAGTTTTATGTGCCAAGTTCCAAGAAGAGGTGGTGTTTTTCTCGTTATGAGGACCGCGAGCTTCATGTTAACAGTGTTTTCAGCAAAAAATCAATGGTCAGTCGTGAGTCTGTTAGCGTAAATCATAGTTTTGTTTCCTTTATCCCCACTGGAAGCTGAATATGATTTTTAGTTTTCGTTGATGTACCTTCATCCTAAAATTCTCTTGTTCCATTGTTTCAGGCGAACTGGTCTTGTGACTTATGTTGTTCTAAACCAGGAAAGGGACTCGGTAAGCAATTGGCGACATCTTGTTATTCAGTAGCTTTTCCAAATTCTGAGCTTTCGATTGTTCATTTGCATGCACGTTCTTTCTGGGTTTCATGGATCACTTTTGAGTTGTCCCAATACATCCGTCTGAATTTTGTTGCGCGCATTCTTTTATTTCTTGCTGCCTCGGATTCTACATAATGTATTCCATCCGTTGTTCCTGTGATGAGCATTTTCTCTTTTACTTAACGGTTAGTATATGAACTGTATTCGTAACAGTTTAGAACAGCACATTTACGTTACTACACAGACATTGTTTAACAAATTAATCCAGCATTTTCTCCATGTGCTCTGTTAGAGGCAACTGTTGAGATATTCCCGAGGCTGTTCAAGGCGATGTTTGAGAGTGGCATGCTTGACGAGTTGTGGTTTCTAGATTCCCCTCGGGCGTGCAAAATCTCATCGGGGCTGATGTTGGAATACGGGAGGGCCGTTCAAGAAAGTGTTTATGAAAGGTTCCGTGTTGTTCATGAGGGTAAGCTTCGGGTGATGTTCAGAAATGACTTGAAGGTAAGAAATTTTGAGGCAAAATATTTTCATTTCAGGCTGCTGTGCTCGATTTCAATTAGCACCAAATTAAATAAAGCATCGACCCCATGGTTTGAGCTGAGCTATTCATGGTTCCATTTCTTTGTCTTTCTTTCATAGATACTGTCCTGGGAGTTTTGTGCGAAACATCATGAGGTGTATCTGGTTCGAGAATTTATTGCACCTCAGGTATTCGACTAAGTTGTTCTAAATCAAGCACGCATACAAAGCAAATATTATTAACCATATCCATCCGATGATGACTGGAATACTTACTTTGTACTTTCAGATTAATCAAATGGTTGAAGCTGCTTTGAATCCTCTGGAAGACATTCCGAATGGTTACCCTTTTAGGATGTCATCAAACGTGTCACAAGAATATAATGAAATGCAAGTGATCAATATATATATATATATATATGCTTATATTACCATAATTTCGTGTCTTTTTTGGTCCCCAGGCTTGATTCAGCAGGCGGCAACGAAGTCGAACAAATTTTAGTAGAATCGCCGCTTGTGAATGCCTTAGGATATCCGAAGAAATTCATTAGGTGCCTGCAGGTACGTACATTACATTACATGCATAATAAATTCTCAAGAAATTCACAGGAATCATTTTTGGATTAACTAACTAACTTGTTCAATTGTCTTCAGTTAGCTGAAATTGTTAACAGTATGACAGATCTCATCACATTCAGCCGTGGAACCCAAATGGGACCAATCCGTGAGTCCAAATACAATAAATTATATTGTTTTTCTAGTACAAGTTTCTTGCATTACTGACACTAGTTTTGAATTTATGTATATATAATTTGGATGATGTGAACCAAATCCAAACCTCATTCAGAGTGCTTGAACTACTACAACTACTACTTATCTCAAGCCAGTGCAATGACAAACCGACGAGGACAGATGGAGCTATCCAACAACAATCCACCAACATTGTCCGAGCCGAGACAAAATCCAACTGGCTTTCTAATATCAGAAAACAAGACGGCAGCACCCAGAGATTCAAGCTGCTGCTGCTACTGCTGCTATAACATCAACATGACCCCTTCACAATTGATCATGGATTCCTCCAACAGCCTGCAGGATGCTTTAAATCCCCTTGGACAGCAGCATATGCCGCCTTCCTATAATACCTTGCCAAGATCACAATCAGAAGACTATATCGAAACTCTACCTAACCAATCCCTATTTGATAAGTTGTTTTATGAGGTGATCCTTGCCAAGAAAGGGAAGAATGTGGCAGAACCAGAAACATTATCATATGGTATGCCCAATAACCAAGGGCTGTATTGTGCCGGTGAAAGCTCTACTGTTGCTTATGTCCCTATGTCTGGGAGTGGAAGTGGAAGTGGAAGTGCGGCATTTAAACACTAGCGGAGTCACCACAGAAAAGTTCAGCCAGAGGAGGGTCAGGCACCATGGCGCGCTGTGAGCTGGTGGTATGTAAGACTAAGACAGCCTCTTATTGTTATTGTTATTATTATTATTAGACTATTCACAGAGTGTAGTGTAGAGTTGTTGTTACATTCGTCTTTCTGAAATTAATTTGTTAGACAACATATTTTATTTTTGAGTAATTTAAAACAACAAGGAAAGGATGTTGGATCTGAAACCGAAATTAAAGAATATTGGAATCTATGGAATTGTTCTTACATACTACTGTTATTGAATTATTCGAACCAAGTGTCCTCTCATGAATTGAATTTGCTCTTAACTCTCAAAGGAGCAATATTTCTTAAGAAAGCTGCCCTCCAAGCGGTTTCCTGAAGATATCAGCAAGCAAACTGCTCTTCACTTGAGCAATTTAACAAGATCCCTTAACAAGTGAAAGCGAAGACAGATGTGTTTTGATCCTTAGAAACGGAGATAGTCAATTTATTATCACAAAACAATATTGTAGGACCATGCTTCTTGAAGCTCAAACTCTTCTTCTAAGCTACACAATTTGACTCCCAGCCAAAGATGTTTCTATGTACTCTGATTTGGTGATAGAAAGTGCACAATTGGTTGTTTATTCGAACACTACTAAATAACACCACCTCCAAAATTAAACACATAACCAGATATATTTCAAGAATCATCACAGCTTCCTCCCAAATCACTATCTGTATAGTCAACAAGTTTAGAGGGAACGTGAGCTTCATAAAATATGCCATAATCCAATGCCCTTTCACATACCTTAAAA
Organism: Andrographis paniculata; assembly: GCF_009805555.1. Classification (NCBI taxonomy): domain Eukaryota; kingdom Viridiplantae; phylum Streptophyta; class Magnoliopsida; order Lamiales; family Acanthaceae; genus Andrographis; species Andrographis paniculata. The sequence continues at coordinate 2,558,128 of NW_026137593.1, forward strand.
TGGCTTCCCCATGAATCTGTTAAGCAAGCTCACATCGAACATTATGTCAGGCCGAGTGGTTGTAAGGTACATCAAGTTTCCGATTAGGCTGCAAAACATTGTTGTGTCAACTATCTTCCCTTCTCCATTTTTGCTCAACTTCAAACCTATTATACAAGAGGTTGTTACAGGATTGGCATGCTCCATATTGAATTTTTTTTTTTTAAACCTCAGCTACATATTTTTTCTTGAGAAATAAAAACTCCAGATTTTGATTGTTCAACATTGATCTTAAGAAAATGATGCAAGTCTCCCAGATCACTCATCTCAAATTCCTTAATTATAGCCGCTTTAAAATTTTCAAGCGTCTTCAAATCATTGCAGTGAAGATAAGATCGTCAACATAGAGGCTCAAAATCATAACACCACTATTGCAACATTTTTGACATAGAGAGTATGCTCGAGTGGGCAGCTCTCAAAGCCAAACTTCAAAAGATAATTATTAATCCTTCTGTAGCATGCTCGAAGCACTGCTTCAACCCATAAAGAGCTTTTATGAGTTTATAGACTTTGTGTTATTCGCATTTTTGAACAAATCCAAAATATTGCTCCAAGTAAATTTCTTTATGAATAAATCTATTTAAGAAGGCGGATTTCACATTCATTTGGAATAATTTCCAATAATTTTGAGCTGCAAGTAAAATAATCAATTGAATCGTATTAAGTCTAGAATTTGAAGCAAATACTTCATTAAAGTCTTTTCTTTCTTTTTTCTTGTAGCTTTTCGCAACCAATCTTGCCTTATATTTGTTGATCCATCAAATTTTGTGTTTGTCATAAATACGCATTTTACACCAATAGGAAATTTATGTGGAGGCAAGTTTGTAAGCTCCCAAGTGTCATTCTTCTCAACGGAATTAATCTCCTCTTTCATAGCTTGCACACATTTCTCCTCTTTTGTTGCTTCTTCATACGAGATCGGATCTAGACCTGCAAACAAGACAAAGTACACTTGGTTTGGCCCATCAATCGCTTCAGTTTCATCGTAAAGTTCTCTCTATATCCTTGTTCTTCTCGCCGTTGGAGCTGAAGAATTTTCAGAAGGTTTTTCTTAACAATGTTTTGCTGCACTTGTTGAGTACCAACATCCTTGAAATTAAAAACCTGTCAATGTGAGAATTCTAATGATAAATCTAAAAAATCATAAAAAGCATTTTCATCGAATGTACATCTCTACTTCTCACAATTTTCTTTGTTTTTGGGTTATACAACTTGTAAGATTTTTGTTCTCACACTATACACAATGAAGATGCATTTTTCAGATTTATCATCAAGCTTATTCCTTAAAGAATTTGGGATGTGTACATAGGCAAGACTACCAAATATTTTCAAATGGTTAACATTCGGTTTCTTCCCACACCACACCTCATTTGGAGTACAATTCTCCAAAAATTTTTCCGGTGATCGGTAGATAAAATAGACCACACATGAGACTACATGTCCCCAAAATTTAGCTGGAATATTTTTTCTTTTTAGCATGTATCGAACCATATCCATGATGGTTTTATTTTTCTGTTCGGCAACACCATTTTGTTGTGGTGAATATCGGACTGTCAATTCATGCCGAGTCCTATCATTCCCACTAAATTCCTCAAACATTGAGGACATGTATTCCCCTCTACGATCACTTCGCAAGACTTTAATATGAGAATTATTAAATTTCTCATCATGTACTTTAAATCCTTTGAAGGATGTGCGTCAGATTTTTCTTTCACCAAATAAATCCAAATATTCCTTAGGAAGTCAACAATAAAAAACAAGAAATATTTTTTTACCTCCAAGAGATGGAACTTTAATTGGCCCGTATAGATTTGTGTGAACTAGTTCCAAAGGTGTTCTTGATTTCCAATCAGATTTTGATAGAAAAGACTCTCAATGTTGCTTTCCCAATTGGCACTCTTCACAAACTCTTGTACTCCACCGGCAACCCATATACAATCGATTTATTCGACAGGTCCTGTAAGCTCCCAAGTTAAGGTGCCCAAATATGTCATGCCACAACTTGGAGATTTTCTCATTAGCAGCAAAATTTCCAGCATTATTCAAGATATCCAACTCCAAAGCAAAAGATTATTTGCTTCCAAAATAATTTTTGCTATGGTTTGATTTTTCTTCTCCATAGTGCAAAAATTGCCTACAAAGTGAATATCAATCCCATTTTTCATTAAGTGTCCAACACTTAACAAATTGCTTTGTAATCCAGGAACATAAAATACCTCAGATATTTTTTCTGCTATTTCATTCTTTGCCTTGAATGAAATTTCTCCAACGCCTTAAATTTTGTATGCCTTGGCATCTCCAATTGTATCATGCCCATGATTAGTTTCGTCAAGAGTGGAAAATAAATTTTTATTTCCAGTCATGTATTTTCTTGCCCCGTTGTCCAAATACTAAATATCTCAATATTTCCATTTGAAGCAATCAACAAGGTTTATGTATTTTTTACTCCTTTCTCATTCACAAAACTATTCTCAGGCCTTTTTTCTGGATATGATTCCCATCAATCAAAGATTTTGTGTCCAATTTTATGACAATGGTAGCACTCCATATAAGATTTTGTACCTTTATAATTACCACACCCTCTTCCTCGTTGGGTGGAAGATCATAATTTCTCATCTTCACGCTGCTCTTTGTTTTCTGTAGGTAGTTTTCCACCCTTCTTTGTCCTTAACTTTGATTTCATATTCGTCCATGTCGAAGAAAAAACCACGGCCTCCCGTAAATTGGGACTTCAAAACATGATCTTGAGAAATGAAACTTTTTGGATTCCCTTGAATATTCTTACTTCATGGGCCTTCAATGTTCTTTGCAAAGTTTCTAATGTCATCGATGAGGGATCTTACGACTCCGCAATTGCTACCGCAATATTATCGAATTCACTTGATACGCTACGTAAGATTTTCTCGAATATCCGTTGGGTTTCAACAACTTCTGCATTTGATGCCATTAGATTTACAAGAGAATTTTCTCCTCTAAAATAATTGTCAATTTTTTCGTTATCTTTCATCTCCATTTTTTCAAACTCAGCTTTAATGATTGCAAGCAAACCCTTTTTACTTGATATTGCCTAGAGTATGTTGTTTGCATGATGTTCCATGCTTCTTGTACAGTTCCGGCCTTGGATAGTCTTTCATATACCAGAATCTTAATTGCTTGATATATTTAAAAGAGAGTTTTATGTTTTGTTGCCTTCAGTTTCTCAAAGCATTTCTTTCGGCAACAGTGAGTCGGGATTCATTATTTGGAGCACCTACACCATCTTTGAAAACACTTCATAAGTCTTGAGATTGAAGACATAACTTCATAAGATTGCTCCAGTAATCAAACTTTTTGTCATTGAATCGAGAAACGAGAGAAATTAGATTGTTGGAGATATCCAAAGCTCTGATACCAATTTGAAGGCAAAGAAATATAAATTCAAAAGAGAATAATAAAATTATATATGAGGAAAATAAAAAATATATGTGAAAGGAACTTTTTATTACTTCACACAGTTCGGTTTACATCTTTTTTATTCATCCATCCACCAATTTATATTATGATAATTCAAATCACCACCATAAATATATAATAGGTTACATTTGACCCATCAATCACTAATTCAAAAATTAAATTATTTACTGCGACTTTCCACATTATAAATAAAATAAAATAAAATTTAAATTATTTACTAATGACAATTAACTCACAAATTCAAATTCAAATGATTCATTAATAATGTTTAACAACAAATTCATTTACCATTTAATTCAAATTCAATTTAATTTTTCATCAATGCAATTGGCCATTTTCATTGGCGAGTTTGGAATTTTTTTTTTTTTTTGTGTGTTTTGCCATTTTAAATGGCGCACAAGTCTGCCACGCAGGCGGAAACCGCCATTTGAAATAGCAATTTCTGTTGACGATTTACAATGGCAATTTTGACCAACATACAAACTTTAAAGCGACACGATTCTCATAAGGTGCATGGTGTATTGACATCGACCTATGAGAAAATATTTTATATCTAAAGCTAGTCAATTAGGTTAACCTTGATTAACTTATAAAAGAGTAAGAGGAAAGAAACATTGAAGCTGGACAAAATGTTTAAGAAGGTAAGGACGCAAAGACGTCATTGTTGCATGCATCATGTGTTGTTATATTATATAAGCCAACATTGTTGCGCGGGAGAATTTTGACTGGAGCTTGTTGCTATTGCAGAATTTGTTTCGTTGTTGTAATATTCATTTTGTTTTTGGTTTGAGTTTGTTAGAAATTTTGACCGTTCAAGGCCTACGCAACGAGTTTCTCAATAATATTGAAAGTTGACCCACTCTTTAGTCCGGCCCATCGGACTCGGCCAAACCTTTTAAACCAAATCCTTTATTCCTTAAATCCAAGACCAAGCCTAATCCCAATTCGTAAGCCCATTTGGTAAGATTGGTTATTAGTTTGCTTTGAGTCTAAAACTTTAGGGGTTGAGAGAAAAGCTTTGGGATTATAATAGATAGAAACCGACAGAGTTTAGTGATGAAAATTAAACTTGTTCAAGAAGATTTCAAATAGAGCATTTATTGAGCATTATTTTTTGTCAAGCATTTAGTGGTTTCTTTCAGTGACGGTTTATTTACTGCAGCTATGGTTAGAACAGACCATTTGATAACTTCGTTTGCATTTATTTATTTATTTATTGTTGTTTGTTGTCTCTAGAATTTTCTTTGTATCTCTATATATTTGTAAGAGCCTTGGGAATTATAAGTAATCTGTTTCTCTCCAAATATATGTGCACACACAGCACTGACCAAGCAATCCATACCGTATTTGCTAAGTTATTTAATTATCCTACTTTGATAATTTCCAACAAGTGGTATCAAAGCCTAACGGCGAGAAACAACCCAGATACAGATATGGCATCCAGCAGTTCCCTTCCCGTGCCCAAGTTGATGAAAGATAATTACAAGATGTGGAGTATATAAATGGAGGCATTGTTGGGATCTCTTGATGTATGGGATCTAGTTGAATCTGGGTATGCAAAAGTAGAAGGTGAAAAAATTAACGTGGAGAAACAGAAGGAGTTGAAGAAAATGGAGAAGAAGGCTTTGTTCACAATCTATGAAGGTGTTGATGAAGCAAATTTCGAGTTAATATCCACTGCCCAGAGATCGAAGGAGGCATGCGATAGATTGAAGAAAGCTTATGAAGGAATTGATAAAGTGAAGAAGATTCGACTGCAGTTCTTGACGGCTCAGTTTGAGGCATTGAATCATGGTGAGACAGAAAGTATTGCAAATTACTTCTCTCGTGTTATAGCTATTGCGCATCAGATCCGAAGAAATGGAGAGGAACTGATGCTAAAATTAATCAAAAAATATTGAGCTCATTACATCCGAGGTATGATTTCGCAGAAGTAGCCATTCAAGAGTCCCAAAATGTGGAGGAGATGACGGTTGACGAGTTGCTGAGTTCACTCCAAGCCTATGAACACATGGTTTTGAGAAGGGGAGTGATAGTTCTTTGGAACAAGCTCTCCAAATGAGTCTCACATCAAGAAAATTGATGCATCCAGATGGGGCACACAATGTGGAAGATTTCAGCCACAAAGAGGAATAAGAGGACGAGCTCAAACTGGACAGAATGACCAGAATTGTGCTCAAGGAGAAAATCGAGGCCAAGGAAGGTGGCAAGGACGTGGTTGTGGAAGAAACTCTGGATGGAGGAATGACAAATCTGAAATTCAATGTCATGCTTGCAAGAAATTTGGTCATTATGGTAGAGAGTGTCGACAGAACACTAATTCTACAAAAGAAGAAGCAAATTTGGTTGACCAAGAAGAAACCAATGGTGGTCAAGTACTACTTATGATGGCAAAAGGAGAACCGGAAAGTGTGCAGGAAATTACATGGTTCCTTGACACTGGAGCATAGAATCACATGTGCGGGAGAAAAGATTTTTTCATAAAACTCGATGAAATGCAGATGGGAAACATCACATTTGGAGATTTTTCAAAATGCCCAATTGAAAGAAAAGGAGATGTAGCCCTCGAATTGCAATCTGGAAGGCTGGTACTTGTTTCAGATGGTTATTATATGCCTAAAATTAAAAGCAATTTGCTCAGTATTGGGCAGTTGCTTGAGAAGGGGTATGATATCAGAATGAATAATCTGATGATGAGCCTACGTGATAAAAGCAATCAAATTGTTCAAATGTGAGAATGACTAGGAACATGATGTTTCCTCTAAAGCTAGTGGGAGCTAGCAATTCATATTGCCAGAAGGTAACAATTCTGGACAACAGTACTTTGTGGCATCTGCGGTATGGACATTTTAATTTTGGAGGACTGAAATCGCTCAGTAGCAAAAACATGGTGCTGGGATTGCCCAGAATTGAACCAGCCAGCAATCCATATGAAGTTTATGTCATGGGAAAGCAGCAGAGACACCAATTCAGCAAATATGGAGCAAGAAGAGCCACATCACGGGGTGTATTCCGATGTTTGTGGACCAATTACACCAACCTCATTTGGCGGAAGAAGGTACTTCTTGCCATTTACAGATGATTACAGTGGCAAAACATGGGTGTATGTGATGAGGATGAGGAGGAGCAAGCGCTGCCGGAGACCTTTCCACTGCCGCCGCCACCGATGCTGTTGCTGCTGGAGAAGAAAAAAAAAGAGGAAGAGCAAACGCTGCTGCACCGCGGCCCTCACCGTTGCTGCCGCCACCAGAGAAGAAAAATGAGGAGGAAGAGCAAACATTGCTACACCGCCGTCATCGTCGTTGCTGCCGCCGCCGAAGAAGAATAAAGAAGAGGAGCAACCGCTGCCGAAGACCTTGCCACCGCTACCGAAGCCATCGCCGTCGGAGAAGAAAGAGAAGGAGAAAAAAATGTTGTCACACTGCCGCCGTCGCTGTTTCTGCCGCTGAAGAGAATAAAATGAATAAAAAGAAGAAGAAAAAGGAGGAGGAGGAAGAAGTAGAAGGTAAATGAAGGAGAAGGAAGAAGAAAGAAGGAAAAAGGCAGGAGAGGAGAAAGAGTTTGGGTTGAAGGGGAATTAGGAGTGAGGGTTAAAGGGGGGAAATTTGAATTATTTTAGAGGTTCAGAAAATTCCGAACTTTTTTTTAAAAAATAATAATATATATAATTCAAATACTTTTAAATTATTTAATATAAGTTCGGAATTTTCTGAATCTTTTAATTAAAGTAAAATATATATTTAAAAAATTTTGAAAATTTTAAGATTATTTAAAATGGGCTTCACAAATTACACGCATTTTCTATATAATAAAATAATACTCCAGTCTGTTAATAATCTATTCATTTTTTTATTTTGATCCATCTGTTAAGTATCTACTCCCTCCGTCCACAAACTAACGTCCTATTTTCCTATTTAGAATGTCCAACACTTATTGTCCTCTTTCTATTTTTATACACAAAATTTACTATTTTATCCTTACTTTAGTTACTATTTCATTTTCTATACATAAGATTAAGGACAAATTTGTCATTTTATAACAAAAACCCTAATTACTTGAAAATGTGTGTAAATATCAAATAGGACATTAGAAAATGGACGGAGGGAGTATCAATTTTCTTATTTTGGTAACTGTACTATCAACCTAACATTACAAATACTCTTTCAATTCAAAATATATTACACAAATGTCATTACCTTTATATCATACAATACTAATAAGGTTAGTTTAGTTTTTTTACCTTCATTTCTACTACATCCCAATATAATACTAATATTCATAAAATTTCGTGTAGAAAGCAAATAGATAGATAGATATAGGACGGAGGGAGTATATATAATTGGCTTCGGAATTTTCGAAGCTTCTCAACTTAATAAAATAATACTACCTCCGTCCCACATACCGTGTCTGCTACACTATAGACACGGTATATTAGGAGGGGTTTAATTAGTAGATAATTAAGAATGTATTAGTGAAAATAATTATTTTATAATATAAATAATTATAAATTAAGATTAAGATAACTAATTAATTTAATTAAAATTTTAAAAAAAAATTAAAAATTTTAAAATGAGATTAAAGTGTGTAATCATTTTCCAAAAAAGGAAAGTGACATTGTATGTGGGACGGACAGAAACGGCAACGTGGACATGGTATGTGGGACGGAGGGAGTATATAATATAGTTTCAGAAATTTCGAGACCATTTGAAAGGTTTGAAAATTTTCGAAGCTTTTCAACTTAATAAAATAATTATATAATATGGTATCCGAATTTTCGAAACCATTAAATATAAAAATATATATATTTAATATTGTCTCAGAAAATAGTCTCGAATTTCCAAGACCGACAATTTTTGTTAATTTAATATTTAATATATATGTATTTCCAAGACCAAATTAATAATTTATGGTAGTGTTTATTTTGAATATTTTTAATATAATATAAATATTTGATAAAGTATATATTGTTATATACTTTTATAGATAATTGCAAAATATAATTAATATTTTGGATAAATTTGTTGGGGTGCAAATCCAAGTCCCACATTGGAAGTGGTGAAGAAAATTACACACCTTATAAGTCCCAAGTAAACTCCACTAGTATGAGGCCTTTTGGAGGATATCTAAAAACAAATCCGTGCGGGCTCAGCCCAAAGCGGACAATATCACACTAGTGTTGAGTTGACCCAGTCCCAACAGTGGTATCAGAGCCCGGTTAGATGGTGAAGTAGACTGGGTGGCATTGGGCATTGGTTGTGGTGGTGGGCTCGCCCTCGTGACCTGCGGATGAGCCTTGTATCGAAAGTCTCCTGGCGGTGTCGGGTTGGTCCCGATCGAGGTGGTGTTTGAGAGGAGGATTGTTGGAGTGCAAACCCAAGTCCCACATTGGAAGTGGTGAAGAAAATTACACACCTTATAAGTCCCAAGTAAACTCCACTAGTATGAGGCCTTTCGGAGGATATCCAAAAAAGACAATATCATACTAGTGTTGAGTTGACCCAGTCCCAACAAAATTTTTACTCATTTTCGGTATGTTATTGATTTGTGCAAGAAAATAGAGTGATTTACGCTCATGCCAAATTTTCAGTCAAAGAACTATGTAAGTGTTTGATTCAAGCTTGCATGTTAAAAATAGTGATGAAGGGGAGGATTGTTGGGGTGCAAACCCAAGTCCTACATTGGAAGTGGTGAAGAAAATTACACACCTTATAAGTCTCAAGTAAACTCTACTAGTATGAGGCCTTTCGGAGGATATCCAAAAACAAATCCGTGCCGGCTCAGTCCAAAGCGGACAATATCATACTAGTGTTGAATTGACCCAGTCCCAACAAAATTTTTACTCATTTTCGGTATGTTATTGATTTGTGCAAGAAAATAGAGTGATTTACGCTCATGCCAAATTTTCAGTCAAAGAACTATGTAAGTGCTTGATTCAAGCTTGCATGTTAAAAATAGTGATGGATTACGGGAATTGAAGCGTAATTGACGTAATTGTTGGCGTGATGATTGAGAGTAAGTTATTATAGGAGCGATTGAAGACTCGAACATTTGCATCTGTAATTGTGCACTTGTTTGTTAAAGTGGTAAATAGGTTGACAAGTTTAGCCCAGGAATTGCATGATCAAATAATTTAATCTTTTCGTAATTGATTGAATATTTAGATTGAATTTTTCCCGTGGTATTTTCAATTGGAGAAATTAATTTATGGTTGTACCTAGATTGTTTTTTCATTAGGGATGTGTTCAATCGGTTGTACCATTGCCACCAATAAAATAAAAAAAAAAATAGGTTGACAAGCTTAGCTAGGAATTGCATGATCAAATAATTTAATCTTTTCGTAATTGATTGAATATTTAAATTGAATTTTTCTCGTGGTATTTTCAATTGGAGAAATTAATTTATGGTTGTACCTAAATTGTTTTTTTCATTAGGCTTTATGATCGTACCTAATTCGTATAACCAATTTATCAATTAAATAACAAGGTAATTAAAATTGATGATCGAATTTTTAACCCGATTTTTTATTCACTCATTGAGCTAGAAATTTTATCTCTTTGAAATCTAATTTTTATTTCTCCTCGCTTATTTTAATTACTTTGGTTAAATTTTTTAACATATCCCCCAATACTTAAAATTGTGGCAAAACATGAATTAAACTTCACAGTTTCTATTGATCGACATCGGCACTATTTGCTACACGACAATTGTTGTGTTAGAGATTTTTTTATTTGAAGCAACGAGACTACCAATATGTATTGATGTAATATTTTGAATACTAAATTAATTTTGAGTTAATATAAAAAAAATAATTAATATTTTTTAGGAAGACAAAATTATTGAATAGTAGATTTGGATTTAAAATTTTATTTCTTACCAAAAAAAACAAACATTTAATTTTATATATGTATTATAAATAATAAAATTTTAAATTGTAATAATTATTTTATGTAATATAAATAATGGTTGAGTTTAAAACTTTAAATATTAAATTAATTTTAAAGTAATATAAAATAAAAAATAGATATTGATGTGATTTGTTAGGTAAAAAAAGTGTAATGAATTTAGACTTTGAATTTAATTTACTCTTCAAAAGTAAATATGAAATTGAATCTAGTAAAATTTTAAATTTGAATAATTATTTCATATAATAAAAATAAATTATAATGCAATATTTAAACATTAAATTAATTTTTTATTATAAAATAATAAATAGAAATAAGTATTTAATTTGATATTTTATATAGAAAAAATTAATAAATATTATAATTATAATTTGAATTTAAAATTTATTTTTTTAAAAATAAAATAAAATATCCACTCGTAACGTTTATGACTTAGTTCAATTATATCTTTAGCTTTTTAGTAAGGATTAAAGTCCCTTAAAGTACTTTAAAGAGTAAAAAAACTTGAAAATTTTTATGTGAAATATTTTTCTAAAAATCTATGATTGTACCTTGTTTTTAATAGTAATTGCTTTTAAAATTTTAAAATTAATTTAATTACTTTTGTTATTTAATTTTTTTGTATTAATTTATAATTTGTTCAATATTTTTCAAATTAATTTCAATCATAAAATATTCAATATAAAAAAATGTAAATAAATATCTTTTCACTTTTATTTTTTCTTTACCCAATGAAAAAATAATTAAAATAATAGTACTATATTATAAACATTATATAAATTAAATAATTAAAATAATAGTACTATATTATAAACATTATATAAATTAAATCCTACTTATTAAATATATAATTTAATACTCCCTTAAATTAGTGTCCAAATAAATGAAACTAATTCTATAAATCAGAGGGAGTATTTGTTAACAAATTTTAATTTCATTTAAGAAAAAAATAAAAAATAATTGATCAAATTATATAAATTTATCAAGAAACAACAAAAATATATTTTTTAAATAAAATAATTTTAAAAATATTGTGGTTGTAGAAATTTAAATCCCTTATCAAATATGTTTATATATATATTTAGCATTGATTTACGTAAAATTTCTTATATTTTTCTTTTTTTTTAAAAAAAAAACTTATTAATCTCGCTTAGAGATGAAGAAATTTATCGAATATATCGAAATACCGATTTATTCATATCGTATTGTATCGAAAATTTTAGTACCGTATCAAAAATTCCTATACGATATCAGTATAAATTTTCAAAAAATTGAATATTTCGATATAATACTATAACAATGTTATTTTTATTAAATAATTTAATTATTAATATAAATAATTACAAAATATTAAAGAAACTTAAAAAAACTCTAATCTCATTCAAAGCCACCACTGCCACTGCCTTTCATTTCCCTTCCCTTCCCTTCCCTTTCCCCAATAATTTTTTCCTATTTCTCTCTCTTTTTCTTTTCTCTCCTTCTCATTCCTCCTTCATTTCCTTTATTTGAGCCTCCTATTTTTCTTTTTTCTTTCTTTCTTTATTTTCTTTTTTGGCCTCCTATTCTTCTTCTTTTCCTTCCTTCCGGGGCGAAGGCAACGATGGCCCAAGGGTGTTGGCCCCTAATAATTTAAAGTTTTTAACTTTTATATAATATAAATGTATAATTTTTAAATTTTGGATAATTGCCCCTTGTTAATTTAATAAAAACAAGCTTATTACAACGTATATTTTTAGTTCAAATATAATTATTTTCAAGTTTATAATTTCTTTTTCATGCTCTCTTCATTTCAATTCAAAGTACTGTTTTTATTTTCGTTTGTCCCACTTCAAGATATGTTTTTTATATTTTAGAAAAGATAATCATACATTAATACCAAAATATTATTAATTTTTACTTAATTTACAAGCATCCAATTACTTTATACACAAAATCAAATGGAAAAATTATCAAAAACTCTTACACACTTCTACTAACTAATAAAAATATTATTTCTTAAATTATGACAAAATCCCAAAGAACCCGGCCAAAAAGAATTAGTATATATTACCTCTATCTAGCTCTAAAGTCTCATTTATTTTTTTTGCGTATTGATCTTTAAATATTAATTATTATATCAAAATACAGTACAAATTAAAAAAAAATTGCATAAATACTTTTCATTAGTGTCTTATAATAGTAATAGAACATTTGTAAAAAAAATATATAAATATACAGATATTTTTAATATTAAATACAAATGACCCAAAAGATAAATGTGACCTTTAAAGATGACAGAAAAAAAAGTAATAATGATCAAAACAATAAGGCAAATAAAAAACTATATGTTATTTAGTTTTTTTATATTTATAAATTATAGGGTAAACTGTTTTTTTAGTCCCGTAACTGGACTCCTTTATTATTTTAGTCCTGTAAGTGGAGCCTGTCGCAAACTAGTCCCATAAGTAAAATTTTTTTGTTGTTTTAGTCCTCCGCCGCCGGAGACGCCCGCGTGGCTCGCCGAAGGTGACGTGTCCGCCAGGTGTCCCGCCAGGTCAGTGACACCTGGCGGATACGTGGATTTATTTATTTCTTTTCATTTTTTTTAATTTTTTTTATTGTAACAAATAAAAAAAATAAAAAAACTTACAAATAAAATTTAAAATAAATTAAAAATAAGTTTTAAAAAATTAAAAATAAAAAATCCACGTGTCCGCCAGGTCACGCTGACCTGGCGGACACGTTACCTCCGGTGAGCCACGCGGGCATCTCCGGCGCCGGAGGACTAAAACAGCGAAAATTCTTCACTTATGGGACTAGTTTGCGACAAGCTCCACTTACAAGACTAAAATGATAAGGGGGTCCAGTTACGAGACTAAAAAAATAATTTACCTAAATTATATTATATATTTTAAAGATATATATATATATATGAAGTATATATTTAAAAACAAAATAGGCTCTCACCAAAAAAAATTTTCTGGCTCTGCTTCCTTCTACTTCTGTCCTGCCGTCATTTTCTTGTAGACGAAGCCCGCCCATATGTTGGAATATTGATGACTTTGTTCGTTTGTTTGTTTGGTTTTTTCTTTTTTTTCTTTTCCTCTTATTTTTTCTCTGCTTGTTTTTTCACAATTTTTTCTTTTATTTTGGTTATAGCTGCCCTCATTTTATTGTTCTTTGACTAAGCAAGGTGGACTGTGGAGTGTATTTTTTAATTTTTTAAAAAATTTAAATTTCGGCATAACTTGTATATACTCGTATCATATTGATACCAAAATTTTCGATATAATCAGTATATACTCATACTATTCCGAAAGTCATGATATCGGTATTTATTTTTGACCCACCAAAAAATTTGGTAGGATATTGGTATTTTCAGTACGGGATACTATCCTATCCCACCTCTCTCGCATAAAGCACAGTTCCTTTCTTTCTTCTACTCTACTCGCCACACAACGCATGCGCTGTTTCTTCCGAAAGAGAACTCTAATTTCCATTTTCTGGTCACTGCCGTTTACCGGTGGCCCTCCTACAGTATGCTATAATGCTCCCAAACATTCTGACCAACAAACTTCTACTTTGATTCTCAATTAGAAAAGTTAATGGCACTTTACGTGGGATTTCTTCGCAACTCTTCCTGATTAATTATCTATTTTCATCGTCAGGTCCGTAATTTTAAAAAATACTACTTCAATCCTACTTTAAGTATCTCATTTATTTTTGCATGTTGACATTTGAATATTAATTATTATATCAAAAATTAAAAAAAAAATTGAAAAAATATTTTCAATAGTTTCTTATAATACTAATGAAAGATCATTTGTAAAAAAAAATTATACAAATATAAAGATATTTTTAATATTAAATAAGTAAAAGGTAAATGTGATTCCGTGAGAGAGAGAGTATAAAACCAAAGAAAATCAAAGAAATAAAAAAAATAATCAAAAAAGGGGAGCAAGAGACAAGATGATGAATCACGAAGAAAGAAAAAATGTGAATTTTGGCGTTTTGTTTTTTTGTATTATTATTTTATTATTTCTGCTATTTTTAAAAATTTTAAGCAAATTATTACTCTCTATGTGTCATCTTAATTGATATTTTTTTCTATTATTATTTATTCTATAATAATTGACATATTTTTATTTTAGATAAATTTTATTAGATAAAAATATATTTAACAAATATAAATTCCATTAAATAACTACATAACAGATAATATCATACATCACATCACATTCATTCAAAACCCTTTTATTTTTATATCTCTTCTAAAAAAATAAATATTTTTATCAATATTTAGAATTAAATATTTTTTATAAAATTAGTTTATATTAATTATAACTAAATAAATCATACTTTGTTATTTACTTGTATCATAGGAAGTTTTATTGTCTACAAAATTATACTCATATTGCATATATTTTTTTTTTTGATATAATTTTTAAAATTAAATAAATATTCTAATTTTTTAATCATATATATTAAATTTATTTTTAAAATTACAAATATTATTAATTATATTTAAAATAATAAAATAATATCATCTCACTATTATTACACTACTAGAAAAAAACCATTTTGTTGCGGTTAAAATTGTTGCGGAATCTATCTATTTTTGCGACAATTATTAAAAAATTGTCGCAGAATTGTCACGGATGTAGTTCCGCACGGGATTTTTGGTGCTAATTACGATTGTCGCAGAAGACTGTGACAAATTGTTACGGAAAGTTGCAACTATATTAATATTGATTGTCGCGTCTTTTTGCAACAACATGTATCAATTGTCGCGGAATACCCCAATGGTTATTCATTGTCGCGTCTTTTTGCAACAAAATGTCACAAATTTTTGTAACAATATAAATATTCATTGTCGCAACGTTTTGCAACAATGAAATAGTAATTGTTGCAACCTTTGTCGCAACTTTCAGCAACGATGAATTAGTAATTGTTGCAACCTTTGTCGCAATATTCCGCACCGATGAAATAATAATTGTCGCAACCTTCCGCAACAATGTAAGTATTAATTATCGCAACCTTCCGCAATCATGTATCAACAATATAAATAATAATTGTCGCAATATATTTTCGCATCTTTATGTAGCAATGTAATTATCACGATTTTTTTACAATTATTATGAATTATTTTTTGTGTTTTATGGGATAGAAATATAAAATAGTTTAGAGCAATCAAATAAACAATAATATAATCAAATTATTATTGATGTCAATTGACACGACCACACTTACACTATACTATTAACACCAATTCACATATAAGTAAACGATAAACATGCTATAATCCCTCTTAATTACTTACATATATAACAACCTGTTAACCTGCTATATATATATATATATTTTTCAGCAAAACATAACATAATTCAACAATAATATGTTAACATTCACCAAAAGGATCTCAAACCATATCAAAAACTACGCAATCGACATACTATTTATAATAACACCACACAACTTCTAAAACAGACATAATATAGAACAACGGAAGCAAAACAAGCCACGGTTCTGCCCGCAGGTCGTCATCTATGTACACGGTAACTCAAAATGTCTATAAGAGCGCCACGGCTACTCCAGTCTGACCATCACGTCATATATCATCAGGATTACGTACAATGCATAAACTGAGTGAGATTTATAAATCTCTGTAAGTAGAAATTATGCATGATGTGAAGTTTATCTCAAAATCCTCAATATGCAAAATGTGCTCTCGTTTGAAATCACCAATTTATTTATGAAATACTCTTCAGGGCCCCTAGACACACTGCTATACACCGGAAATAGCTCAATATCCACATATTCAAATCAAACGATGGCCTACACCAGGTAGCCTACACCGGGTTTCCATGCAAAGTTTCCGCGGGTCGCTTCTTCCCAGGTCGCCTCTTCTGAATGCATTGTTTATGCATTGTATGTAAAGTCACAATAGACGGTGGCCTACACCAGGTAGCCTACACTAGGTTTCCCTAGGTCGCTTCTTCCCAGGTCACCTCTCCCACCCTCGGTGTATAATCAGCGGTCTAACATAGTAAAACCATCTTATTTCATTTCAATGCATAATATGCATGCTTAATGAAAATGCAAAGCAACATATTTCACAATATACAGATATTATTGAACTCATTGGTTCAAACAACATCAATTTTGGAGCTCACAGACTCCTTTAACATCAAATATAGAGTTCACAGGTTCAACCATATCACATACATGGCTCACAGGCTGAAACCAATTTATATACGGAAATCGCAGGCTCAAACCACATAATCACATAATATTAATCACATATTACAGTTTTCTGATATTCACATATTATCAATCAAACATAAATAACTCACAAAAGAATATATTTATGCATTGTAGTTGCAAATGAATTTCTACTTACCTGAAATTCGCCAAAAACGTCAATAACCCTAACTCTTAAAGCCCTTTTCACGATTTCAGTATCGTATCTAACAACAGTTAATTACAAATATCACCCCAATTTACTAAATAATTATTTTTACTCAAAACTTCCTCTACTTAGTAAAATAGCAATAATTCATGAACACGGAAAAATACCTGAACTAGGCTTTTAACAAATTCGGCGTAATTTTTTTTTTTTTTTCTTCTTCGCGTTTCCTTTCTCCCTCTTCTTCTGCAATTGATATGGATGAGGTGGGGGTTAGGGATTATTACCCCGCCCCACCGCCTTAATTAATTTTATTATATTTTTTATTTTTTTATTTATATTATTATCATTATTATTATTATTATTATTATTATTATTATTATTATTTTATTTATTTATTTAATTATTCTATTTATTTTACTTTTTATTTAATTACTACAATTAATTTTCAAGTGATCTATATTTAACTTACACCACTAATATCCAAATAATTTACCCAACTTATTTGTATCCTACTAGAATCTCAGATAAATTATGATAATATTTTCTTATTGATGGACTAAAAGTGTGCGTATGTTTACACAATTCACAGGGAATTTATATTTGAAAATCAGTGAGTGAGAGTTTATAGAAAACGATCAGATATAGTAATTTTTGTGGTTGTAGACCCTGAGTAGTCATCACAATTATTTTATACTCTTTTTACTGGTGAGTTTCCAGGTCGAACACAAGGATTTTAAGTCATGAATTTCAACGGTGAAAATCTTGAAAAAGCGACGAAAAATATGCAGGAAGGGATCCGCTGCAAAAGCTAGGCTATATAAAGCGGTAAGTAAAGCAATAAAAAATGGAGTGAGCGGAAGTGAGTGAAGTGAGGGCGGAAGATGAAGTGCCAGCGGTAGCCAGATGATCGGGACATGAGCGGAAGTGGGGACCAGATGAACGGGACATGGATGAATGACGGTTACCGAGTGAACTGGACATGAGTGGGTGGCACATTATATGTATACATATGTATATATATATATAGATGAGCGACCGAGAGTGAAGGAGAGATGTTGTGTCTGAACTGTAAGTTACTAAATGGATAGATTTCCCTGGAGGCAATGAGCGAGAGATGCAGTTGTGTTATCGGAAATATATATATTTTACGGAAGCGGTGAGAAGGAAGTATTGTAATTATATAAACTGAATATAAAGAGTTCATAACGCTGGAATTTTTGACCTTAAGGGATTTACAACAAGACTTCAATGACACCCAGATTCAAGACATTATAAGAAAGAAACCCTACTGTCATTAGGAATTTCTGCGACCTAATAGACCACCGCATATGTCCCGTTAATTTTCCCAAAATCTGCCTCATTAGTGGCTTTACCCTTCTGTTACCTCTTTTTAATCAAAATTGAATTCAGAACAGCAGTTAAGCAGGTTGACAAGGCTCTCGCGTACTTAACTACATTGAACTACCTTGAGACCGCTTTTGGCGCATAACAAGGCTCAAATAATCAATTCTTCTCTAGCTCTAAACTAGTGAAATGAAATTCTCTAAATTCAAATTTTATATAAGTGTGTAAAAAATATGGAAGAATTGAGGTTGAAGAAATGAATGATATTTCATTATCTACTACGAAAGCATGAAAAGACTAAAGCTACAAAGCTGTAAATGAAAACAGTAATCTAATCTAAGAAAGCTGTAAAGACTTGGCCAAGGGAGAAGCAAAACTCCTACTCCCTTGGCCATTCCTGTGGAGAACTCCCTTACAGGGTTGGAGCTCTCAAAAACAGGAAGACGATTAGCTTGAGAAGTACTTGCTAAGAGTTTTTTTAATCGAAGTATCGATCTCTTTTACATAAAGACATCTGGCCCTATTTATAGCAGGTGAAACGGGACAGTTGCAATCAGTTGTTGGGCAGTTCCAACCGCTGGGCAGTTAGGCGGTTACTGGTAGTTATTATGTTGAAGCAGTTGCTGGCCATAACTCCCAGGGCGCTTGCTTTGATTGCACTGAACTGTAAGGGCGCAAATCTTCCTCGCTTGCCGAAGAGCTGGAGGGCATCATCGCAGCTAGGCTCGCTTGTGCTGGCTGGAAATGGAATGGCTGTACCGCTACAGTTGGAACACTTAGTTGGAATCTGTTGATAATCTGCAGCGGTGGGTGTCTGGGCTGTCGCTTGCAAGCGGGAGAGGCTGTCACTTGCGGGTGGTGAAGGCTGCCGCTTGCCTCTCATGCCTTAGTATTTTCCATGATGTATTCTCGGCGCTTGCGAACGGAGGTGGCTGTTGCTTGTAGCGTCTGTCTTAGCTTTTCTGGCACCAGACTACCGCTTAGAAAGGCAAAAATCGTTAATAATCTCAACAACGAATTCTGGATCATGCCAAGCGATATATATCAATAATGTATGCCATTAATGAGTCATTGTGATTGTTTTTATACAGAAATTCAAGTAATACACAGTTTTGTCAAGCTAAGAATATGCTCATATTTGGAGTTATCACTTATTAATAAACAGGTAAAGCATATACCAAATTATAAACAATTTAACATTCAATAGTAAAATAAATAACCTAACATCGCCAGTGACATATAAATAATATAAGTGCGTAAAATAAATAACCTAACATCGCCAGTGACATATAAATAATATAAGTGCACTCAAAGTATGAATTATACTCAACTAATTATAAATTAACACATAAATAATATAAACAGAAAATATAATTAAACAATTAATACTCAAGTAAACTAATGTATGCAACTCATGAAGTATATTTAAACTACCAAAAATTAACATTTAAGTAATTTACCAGCACCTAAAATATGAAATATATATTGGCCAATGAGTAGTGAGAAACTCGGATATCACATCAATCATTACATTTTTTTTTAAAAATAAAATAAAATAATACAAAATCTTAATAATATTGCGTCGGTGAAATTGTTCCATCATCGTCCTAGTAGTCATTATCATCCTCCTTCTCATTTCGGTGGTATCTTCCACTACCATTGGCATTAACACTTCGACTCCATAAGACGAGCCCGGCGAAGAATACTATGTACATAAAGTAAGCCCAATTAGATTATTTCAAATTTAAATATACCTTAAAAATTTCGAACCACATATCTTTTCGGCTATCAGGAACTTGTTTTATATACATCCAAGGTTCAGGAAAATTTGTAGGAATATATTGCCTACATTTCAATCCAAACAAACTATGAAGGGTGTGTTTGTTTGGAGGTTTGGATTTTGAGTTGGGATTTGAATAGTAAAAATTTTGAATTTGAATAGTTGTATGATGTGATATAAATAGGTGTTGATGTGATGTTTTGAATGTAAAATTGATTTTTAGTATAATATAAAAAATGAAAAATAGGTGTTTGATTTGATGTTTTTTGGGGGGAAAAATTGGATGAATAGTAAAAGAAAAATCCAATCCCTCAAACAAACACACCCGAAATGTATTTATACTGTTGGAAATTTATCAGGAATTAAACCCTAACCTCAGGATCTGTCGTGTTGAATTAATTGAGATAAAAATAAAGCAAAATAAATCTGACCTTATTCCATTAGCGTTGGCGGATTTAGATTTACAAACAATGGAAGGTTTTTTGTTCTTCAAGCCTATTGCGCAACCTCTTATGAGAAAACCACTAGGGTTTCTGCCGTTACTACAACAATAAGATATGAAAAGTAATGGTTGTTGCGTCTAGACCTGGGATCACAACCCTATTTATATCCTTTATTATTAATTGGCCTCATCACCCAATTAATAAGTTACCGGATTTCTGCACATAGGAGGCCCACACTTGCTAAATACATTTAAGCCCAATAAATTTATAAATTACTTAATATAGGCTTAATCTGACTGATTGTCCAAATAGTTACATTTAACCCACAATTGGATTTATAATCCAATAATTTCCCACTTGGGTAAATGTATACTGAATAACCTTATGAGCTCATGAAAATTTTGCTATGAGATCCTTTAATGTATTTTACCAATCTTATCTATAAGTCACATCAGTGTGGATCAAAACGGCTGTCACTGCATTTATTGCAATAGGACCGATTAGTGGTCACAACACTAATATAACCTAAGATTCGATCAAGTGCGGATGCACAACATGGAAATTTCATGTAATGTGATCTTAACATGCCTATTTCCAACTGATCCACCTTAACTTTAATTCAGAACAACTGAATACTGAATTAAAACTGAATATTGAATACTTAATATAAAACAAAGTAAATTTTACTGTATTTGAACATTACTAATCAGCTCCCACTAAACCGAAGTATGAAAATATTGTTCCACTCTCAAACGAGAAACATGCTCACTATGGAACTTATGTGTAAACCCTTTAGCAATTAAGCGGATCCGCAATCATGGAAGCTATACAAATATGTTCATTAGTTAATTCCTGATGTGAAGTCATACAATTAAGCAAATAAAGATTATTATCATCAAATAAAGTACTAGTTCCAATTAATTTATATCTGAATGAACAATAATAACTGAATTTGTTCAAAATATAGATCAAAATTAAATTTCGACTAAAGATGGTACCGAAAAACATCTTATCCAAATTAAAATAATAACCAATACTCAATAATAATCTAAAGTTTTCAATGACTTCAACTATGACCTTCTTGACGTCACCCATATAGATGTATTTTTCACCATCAATTGATTTTTTACAATGGAAATAATATTGCATAGGCACACTGATGTAAGTTGTTATACTAAAATCCACCCCCCAGGTGTGTCTATGAACTAAAATTAAATTAATTTCAAGAGCAAGACCAATAGGACAAACATGTCCTCCGAAATGTCTAACTTAAGTGCCCTCAATTAGGTCTAACTTAAGTGCCCTCACTTAAGCAGCAACATTAGACGTGTTCAAAATGTACCCCTTGTGTGACATTTGATGTTATACCTCATGGTAATGAGAATTTTAAGAAGAATATTCATTTCCGTCTTATCGATATTGGTAAAGTATTTCTTAATTTCAACAAGGAATTCATATTATCATATATCGTACTCCGAAAAATTTATGGAGTGCTTTTTAATTATCATCAAACTGAGGCGTTGGACCTATCTCACTTCTCAAGTAATTGCTTTTCATCTGCAGTGCTTTTCGCCGTGTGAGTGGATTGGTCTACTCTTAATGCCAAGTCAAGATTCATGAAACCAAATGAATCAATATTGATTTTTTTCAGTGCTTAAAGTTGTCCCGAGACAATGTTGGGACTGAATAAATATACACATAAATATTCATGAAGCATAATGAAGCTCAAGAATAATGCGTTTTCATCCCAAGACACTAAGTGCAACATCAATGATCAATATTTGGATCAATAACATTGATTGCTAGTAGTCATCTTGTTGCAATAATCATATATGCACAATAAGTAATATTGTTGATGTATTTTTTCAAAAAACAAAAAGTAAAATTCAAAGATATGGAAAATATCTTTAAACTTGATTAATTAGCGTATGAGATTAGGAATCTCTAAACACTGTACAGTACATAAAGAAATTAACTGAAAATTAAAATGCTGGAAATTTAAAGTGGTGATCCCCGAATCTGATTTTTCTTTTGTTGAAGTTGATTGAAGATGCCTTCTCCAGAAACATCCAAATCCTTAAATACTCCTTGAGAAACGGTACTGGAAACTGTCGCCCGAACAGTTACAACGTCTCCTTTTCAACCGTCTGCTAACCCTTCTCCTGCTGACATGTGCCCTCAACCGACCATAGTATCATTCTCACTTACTCTCAACAGTGTCTAACTCCCTGGACCGACCGCAGACCTTCCGTCTCTTTGGCCCGACCAAAAATCTTCCGCCTTATTGATCCGACTGCAAACCTCCCGACTTGCAGACCACCCAACTTATTTGGTCCAGTCACAAACCTCCCAACCTACAGACCATCCAACTTGTTAGTCAAGCCGCAAACCTCCCGACTTAAAGACCATTCGACTTATTGGTCCAGTCGCAAACCTCCCGATCTACAAACCATCCGATCTGTTAGTTCAGTTGCAGACCTCCCGACTTAAAGACCATCCGACCTGCGGACCTCCCGACCCGAGGATCTTCCGACCTGCGGACTTTCCGTCCTGAGGACTTCCCGACCTGCGGACCTCCCGACCTGAGGACCTTCCAACCTGCGGACCTCCTGACCTGAGGACCTTCCGACCTACGGACTTTCCGTCCTGAGGACTTTCCGACCTGAGGACTTTCCGACCTGCGGACCTCCTGACCTGAGGACCTTCCGACCTGCGGACCTCCCGACCTAAGGACCTTCCGACCTGTGGACTTTCCGTCCTGTGGACTTTCCGTCCTGAGGACTTTCCGACCTGAGGACCTCCCGACCTGCGGACCTCCCGACCTGAGGACCTTCCGACCTGCGGACTTTCCGACCTGCGGACCTCCCGCCCTAAGGACCTTCCGACCTGCTATTTGCTTAGAAATATATCTATTTTACCTGAGTTTCCCACGGTGCCCCTCGGCCAATTCGATCAACTCGATTGCTAGGCCCATTTTTCTTTTTACCTTGGGCTTTTTAACCTAATTCTAAATTTCATACGTAACAACTTGCCCGCCGCCAAGGGACTTTCAAACGCCATTTCTCAATCGTCGTTTGGAAGTTCACAAATCACAACCCTACTAGGAAATCACCTTGGCAACTGCACCAGTTACTGCAACACTCCTGATTCTACAAAACTTTCCTTTCTTCAATACGAGCCTTTGTGAATTATAATCTCTACAACTCTAATCATGGCAAATCGATACATCCCTGCACTTCCTTTCGACGGATCAATCCCTGAAACCACTCTCGTGTCGACGAAAATGCGCACTCCAACTGTTCGCCCATATTGCACAACTGCTGAAGACTCCAACCGTATGCGAGAAGTCTTGGATGCAAGAAATCTGCTGGCGATCAACAACCCCAACTACAACGAAACCCGCCTCCATGACAACGTCAAAACGCACTTGACAGACCCCAAGGATCCCTACCGCACCTGGTACCAAAGGGTAGCAGAACATTACCAGGGTCAATGGAAAACTCAACAAATTGACCAAGCCATACGTCTGTCAACTCTCCCATGTCATTTACATGAGAAAGCCCTTCTGGCCATGGCAGCGTTTTGGCACCCTGTGGTTTGCACCTTCCTTCTTCCAACAGCCCCCATCGGCCCCACCCTTATGGATGTGGCCATGATCGCCCATCTGTCAATCGTAGGGGAAGACCCTGTAATGGGTGCCCTAGATGGGCAAGAGCCCAAGGAGCAGACGGGACCCCTGTAACCCTAATAGACCAGCAAGAAGCAGACGAGACCCCTGTAGCCAACCGAGAACACATAGCCTTTCTGCTCTTTTGGCTCTGTAAGTATGTTGTAGTTTCCCTTTCGAAATGTGTCCTCCCTTCTCATCTTGATCTCGCTATACACATAGCCTCGGGTCGGTTCTTTTCATTAGACACCATTTTCCTTGCCAATCTCTTTGAAGGGCTATCCAGGGTTAGTGCCCGCCTTACAGAAAATGATGGTAGAAAATTAGACACTGTTGCATCGGGTCCTTTCTTGTTCCTGGAACTATGGTTCCGTCTCTATTTTCCCGACGCTTTCCAACTTGGTCATCCTCCCATTGCCCCCACACTTGAGAAGTCTCTAGGAGTAGCCCTTAACCGACTTTGCTTAGGTCGTAATAACCTCCAAGCGTCTGATCCGATCATAACTGCCATCCTTACTGATAATCAAACTGATACCCATTTTTATATACATAAAAGGTATATTGGTTATGCATCTGGCCTGTTTTAACCATTCCCTGTTCCGTCACCTTTGGCTAGACCAGATCCACTTCCACATCCGACTTACCCCTTTTCCTGGGATGTTGCCCTTAAGCCCAGGTCTTTATTCACCAGTAAGAAAATTGATAAAAATGGTCCCAAAGTCTCTTATACATTCAGCTACCGGCCTCAATTTTTGGCCCGTCAATTCGGATGCCAACAAGGCTTGCCTGGTCCCATTGCTCATCCCCATTTAATAATTCAAAGTCCAGATGGTAGAGCTATTCCTGATGCAATCGTCCTATACATATCCCAACTCACAAATTACATAACTTCCAACTCTTACATTCTTTACAAATCTTCTCCAACTTCAGTTGAATCCTTTCGCGAGTGGTGGTCGGTTACTTGGGCCTTGATTGCCCCTGACAAGGATCGTTTGCTGGGCATCCTTCTTCCCCCACCTGCAATAACATTAGGGGCGACCCCTCTGACCAACACCCCAAGGAACTTGACTACTCAAGACACTGAGTCGGGTACTCCACAGAGGAAGAGAAGAGCCTCTCAGACTCAAACTATTCCCCCTTCTGGGGACAGTCAACCGTCCCCAACAAACCGCCCATCAGGTCGGCCCCCTATAAGGACCCGACCCCGTCCAGGTATAATTTCATACTCTCAACTTAACTTGATCCTTTCCTGACCATGGTATTAATCCTTATTTTATACTCAGGTGTGGCTTCGGCTCGGGCGACCGCCCAACCTGCTTCCGACCCACTAAAATAGCAATGCCACCAACCGACCAACTACCAAAACCTGAGCCTCCGACCAAGCGCCAGGCCTCGAATAAGAAGCCTTCATCTGCCGAGCAGGCAAACACAAGGGTCTCATCTCCTAGTGAGGCGACTGCTTCAGAGATGGGCAGGTTACCTTATGTCGCTTCAGACCCATCTCTGCCTACTATGGCACCTATGGCCATGCCTATGCCTGCTTTTGCTGCCTCTCAACCGCTCCAAACGCATCAAACCAAAGAGCAGCCAACTTGGGGGTAGCCGACCCAGGGGCAACGAACTTGGAATTAGCAGACCCAGGGACAGCAGACTTGGAAGTAGCAGACCCAGTGGCAGCAGACTTGGAAGTAGTAGACCCAAGGGCAGCAGACCCTCTTCCAGAGGCAAACAGGTGGGAAGACGAACCTGCACCTGTGCCACCAAGAGGTCTCTTACAGGAATTACCAGCAATCCCCTCCTCTGACTCACAGACCTCTGTCAACCTGGTATGTACTCAAACTCTTCATTCCAAATTAAAAACTGATGTTCACATGAAATTAAATATATCTCATTCCCATCGTTCAGGGACCCCGATCCAAACCTCAATGCCCATTGGAAGCAGCCGACGAGTCAATTATTGAAATACCAGCCGACCAGCCTTCCAAGTTCATGGCCATTCTGGCACCCTCAGTGACCACCATTCGTCCAGAGGTGAGAACAATTTTCACAATCAATTTTCACTATCCATGCTCCATTCAGTCTGAGATAAACATATTTTATATTTCAGGGATGTTCTGACCTAGCCCTGTTGTCGGCCGTCCCCATTCCGACGGACGTCCGAGCTATAATTGCACAGGCTGTTGACCAATCTTTCCCCAACCTGGGGTCAGACTTGCTTGACAGCCTTCTTTAAGCCATTGGTGGTCTCTTGTTTCAAAAGTCTTCAGAGTCGGCTGCTGCCCCCATTCTTCACCAACTGATGGAATAGCTATCCGAACTCCGGAATGAAGTTCTGTTCGTCCGACTTTTGATGGCTGAGACACCCTTGCCTGATTTGGATCGAATAAGTCTGGAGGCTTCCTTGACCAAAACCAAGGAATCCATTCAACAGGCAATTGGCCGACTAGAAGGCCTGAATAATGCCAAGGCACAAATAGAGGGGTCAATCCAGCAAAAGCAACCAGAGTTGAGGGCACTTCATCAAGAAAAATCAGTCCTGGAAGGCCATATAAACGATGAGCAGCGCCTAATTGATCAATACCAAAGCAATGCAGCCGACCTGGACCAGGAGCTAAAGATTCACGCCCGATCCCAATTCATAAAGCAGTACCAGTCGGCCGCTAATAACAGGCGACTCTCCAGGACAGAGGATAAATGGTCCCAAATAAAACTTGTCTTAGAGTCTCTTTTGTAAATTTTGACTTGGTAAATAAAATTTCTCTCCTTTTATTAAGGATCACCTTCCAAGATTCCAACCCTCTAGAGAAACAATCAATTAGCCTTCTTTATAAATACTTGCAGTCTTTGCAAACCAGCAAACAAGCATTTATCCATAAATCAAACCTTGAACACACCTGCCAACCAGTATTGAAATGCCTCCTCGCCGTCCTCATGTTTCTGTAAATAATTGGCAATGTGTTATCCAACCCTTTTTTTGTGGGCAATCATCCAGTTGGAGGTCATACTGAAGACCTGCTATTCATCCTCAAACAATTAGATTTCAAATTCAGGTTTTCCCAACGAGGCAGAAAGACCATCCATCGTGTTATTCGCCTGATGGAAACTGTGTTAGAAGGATATGAAACTCTTCGGGATATTCAAATTCGCCTTCCTGACATCGATCATCACATGGATTTGATTGAACACCATGTGACAGCCATACTTCCAGACCTTGGCTGGGATCACACCTTCTCCAACCAACGTGTAGTCTTTTCAAGATTACGCACTCTTGTTGATCGTGAACGCCAAGCCATAACATACATGAAAGCTCGGACCGACTATGATCTTGAGAAAATGCAGGACCAATGGGAGAAGTACTGACCTGGCTTAGAGGACCTTATTGATGACGAACCAGAATTCATTCTCAATCACTGGAACAAAGCTTCTGACTCGGAAGAAAGAAATCCTCTGCACGACTCAACATCTGAAGATGAATGAACCCTTGTTAGGTTCGAACCCCTGGCAAATGGGTTCTGAAAACTTACTGTTTCATGCTTTTTTGTAATATGAAAAGGCAGGAAAATACCTCTTCAGATATCTAGCATTAATACAGTCGTGTACCCTTTTACCTTCTTGATTTATGATAATAAAGGCACCATTTCCAATCTCCTTGAATTATGAATGGCCCCTCCCAATTCGGGGATCACTTTCCTAATTGATCAACCTTCTTATAAGTGGGAAGAATAGTCTTCCAGACCAAGTCTCCTTCTTTGAATGTTCTGTAAAAGATTTTCTTTCCATAAGTCTTGGCCCTGATCTCATTTTGCTTCACAATCTGATCAATTGCATGAAGTCGGTTGACATCCAGATTTTCCAATTGCTGCAACACCATTTGTTGAGACCTGCACTTCGGCTGACAACACAGCATCTTGTCCAAAAGTGAGTTGATATGGTGAAAACCCTGTGGTAGAACTTCTGTTATTTCTATGTGCCCATAAGGCTCGAGGTAACAACAAATGCCATTTCCTTGGGTTCCCCTCAATTGTTTTCTTGATAATTCCAATAATAATCTTGTTAGCTGCTTCTGCCTGCCCATTAGCTTGGGGATAATAAGGTGAAGAATGACTCAGACGAATACCAAACTCTGCCAAGAAGCTTAAAAACTTCTCCCCAGTAAAGACCAGACCTTGGTCGGTTGTTACTGAATGAGGTATACCATATCTATATATGATCTGATTCAGCAAAAAATCAATCACCTCCTTTTGATCTACACTTTTTAAAGCAACCGCCTTCACCCATTTGGTGAAGTAATCTGTTGCAAGCAGAATAAAACAATGATTCTTGGATGAGGGAGGATGAATTTTACCAATGATATCCATAGCCCAAGATTTGAAAGGCCATGGTTCACCATCTTGCAATTCTATGACTGGTAAATGAATTAACTGTTTGTGCCTCTGACATTCTTGGCAGCCCTTGGCCAATTGTATGCAGTCTTCAAAAATCTTTGGCCAAAAGAAACCTAAACGATGAATAGCCCATCTCATGTTCAGACCTGCTCTATGAGCTCCACATATTCCACTGTGTACTTCTGTCAACACCTCCAAGGCCTGCTCGGGACCCAAATATTTCAAGAGCAATCCTTCGAATGTCCTCTTATATAACACTTCTTCTACCAATTGAAACCGTAATGCTTTCAATCGAATTCCAATTGGTACCTTTGCTCCTGGATCTTGCAAATACAGGATAAGTTCTGTCCTCCAGTCGGTTCCTGTTTTCGTCTTCCAGTCGGTTCCTGTTTCTGCCTCATGGCCGACCTCTGCACATATATCTTTTAGAATTCCTTTACAAGCTTTTTGGGCTAAATCATCTGCAAATTGATTCTCCTTTCTAGGGACGAACTCAATTATCACTTCAGAGATCTTTGATAGCAACCGACCTACCAAATCCCTGTACCTCCGTAGGTGGGGATAATTGCAAACATATTTTTTGTTTACCTAGTTAATCACCAATTGAGAGTCCCCTTTTATAATGACCGACTGAACTTTCCTAGCTATCAAAGCCTCCAGACCCAAAATTAAAGCCTCATATTCTGCTGAATTATAGGTCATAGCTTCTAATTGCAACTGCAGATTAATCCTTTGGCCATCTGGCCCTTCTAACAAAACTCCTGCTCCCGATCTGTTTCTAGAGGTAGAACCATAAAAAAACATTAACCAATTTTGGGTGCTTACATAAGATACACACCCAGTCGGCTGCTCCTCACGACCTGCAAAATCTCAAAAAAGTCAGCTACTGCTTGGCCTTTGACCGTCCTCAAAGGAGAATGATACAAATTGAAGGGCGTTAATTTAATGGCCCACTTCATGAGTCTGCCTTGCATCGTAGGTCTTTGAAAAATCAACTTGATGAGATCAACCTTTGAAATAACTTCAACTCTTCTAGGCATCATGTAATGTTCAAGTTTGGTGCATGCAAACACCAGTGAATAACACATCTTCTCTGGCATTGTATAATTCAATTATGGTCCTGTGAGAGTCTTGCTCAAATAATAAATTGCCCTTTCCTTTCCATCATCTCCATTTTGAGCTAGTAAGCAACTGACCACTTCATAAGTATTCCCCAGATAAAGTCTAAGGGGCCGACCTTCCTTGGGAGGCATCAACACAGGTGGTTGAGCCAATGCTTCCTTTATGGCCTCTAAGGCTGTCTGTTGGTCTGGTCCCCACTCAAAGGTGCTTCCTCCTGCCTTCAATAATTTAGTGATTGGTCTGACCTTGCCAGCAGCATTGGAAATGAACCGCCTGAGATAATTTACTTTTCCCAACAGACTTTGAATTTCTTTAACCGTCTGAGGTGGTCGGCTGGTAAGAATTGTTTTGGCTTTGTTAGCATCGATCTCAATACCCCTCTCATGAACCAAAAACCCCA
Organism: Andrographis paniculata; assembly: GCF_009805555.1. NCBI lineage: Eukaryota > Viridiplantae > Streptophyta > Magnoliopsida > Lamiales > Acanthaceae > Andrographis > Andrographis paniculata. The sequence goes on from NW_026137593.1 coordinate 2,588,051, forward strand.
AAAAACTCCCAGTTGTTATACCGAAAGCACACTTAGTTGGGTTCATTTTCAATTTGTACTTCTTCATCCGACTGAAAGCATCCTTAAGATCTCTCAAGTGTTCCTCAAAACTAGAAGATTTAACAATTACATCATCAATATAGACTTCCATTGACTTACCAATAAGATCATGAAAAATTGGGTTCATGGCTCTTTGATAAGTCGCCCCCGCATTCTTCAAACCAAAAGGCATAACTATCCACTGATAAATGCCTAATGCTCCTGGACATCTAAATGCTGTCTTGTGAATGTCTTCCTCTGCCAGAAAGATTTGGTTATATCCTGCATAACCATCCATCAAACTAAGAATTCTGTGCCCTGCTGCTGAGTCAATTAGCATGTCGGCCATAGGCATCATATACTCATCTTTAGGGGTGGCCATATTAAGATCTCTGAAATCGATGCATTTCCTGATCTTACAATTTTTCTTAACCAATGGTACAATATTGGCCAACCAATCTGCATAACGGCAAGGTCGGATGAAACCCACTTTGAGGAGCTTCTGAATCTCTTCTTTGATCTGAGGCATCAAGTCAGGACTCATACGTCTTGGAGATTGCTTACAGGGCTTGAAATCCTTCTTAATGGGCAATCGATGTTCTATTAGACTTCACTCCAGCCCAAGCATTTCTGAAGAGTCCCAAGCTAAACAATCAATATTGTTTCTTATAACCTCGAGCATCAATGTTTGTTGCTCTTTAGACAAATAACCACTCATCCTGATTACTTTTGGAACCAGGTCGGTTCCTAAATTAAATTCCAGCAAAGGATCTTGTGCTGAAAAAGTTGGCTCTGTTTTCTCTAATAGATCAGGCCAACGAAATTGTTCATCTTTTTGGAAATGAACATCATGTATATTTTTGAATTTTTCTAATTTTTTTAAAAGATGATCTAAATAATATTGATTAATAAGTAAACTACAATCTTGTAAATCTGCCTCTTCTATGATAAATGTATTATACAAAGTAAGTCTGGTTTACTCTAGAGCCACATAGTACAACTGTTCTTTTAAAAGAACATTGAATTCTGGCCAATGAATTTAAAACCCTTCTTTGGGTAGTCATTAGCCATAAAAAACTGATACATTGGACGTACATGACCAGAATAGAAAACTGATTCTTCAACTTGTTCTGATGCTCCAAAAGGATTGTCATTTGCCTCAATTTTGAAGACCTGGTTGCCTTCCCAGAACATCAATTGTTGATGCAGTGTTGATGGCACACATTTAGATGCATGAATCCAATCTCGTCCAAGCAGGATTGAATATGTGGTATCTGCATCCACCACGAAGAAGACAGAAGAAATCTTCTTTGGACCGACTTCAATGGAGGCAACCAGCATGCCTTTTGGTCTGGTCGGCTGCCCTGTAAAGCTAGTCATCTCAAAATCCACAAGAGATAGATCATGAATTCCCTTTCCTAACTTCTTGAGAGTCTTTAATGGCATTACATTGAAGACGGCCCCATTATCTATGAAAACCTTTGTGATTGGTTTCCCATAAATATGAGCATTAACATATAGAGGCTTCAAATGAGACGCCATGCCTTCTGGAATGGGAGGGAAGACTATTGGAGGGACCTCTGATTGAAAATCAGGATCTGCAATTTTCGCCCATTCTGGCTCTTCTATAGACTCATCCACCAGACTTGCCCACAAAGGCTTTTCCTCAACCCAATTAATCTCTGTCATTTGGCAGGGGATACGTGGCCCTAGTCGAGATTTGACAGACCTTGAATCCTTCTCTGGAATTTCGTCTCCAACTTCAATTTCGGGTTGAACAGTCAGAGATTCCAAGCGAAATTCCTCCAGTGATGGGTTAATGTTAACCTTCTTGCAATATTGACATCTGAAACCTTCAACTCTTTCATCAGACAAGCCTTTACCCTTCTTTTGCATGGACCGACCTCCCTCGTTGTAATTAGTAGTGTCTCGTATGCTGGTTGGCTGTTTTGACGAGGCAACCCCAATGATCTGACCTTCCTCTGCCTCATTCGGCTGCTCAAACGAAACGACCTTGATGGACCGACCTTCCTCAGTATACTTGGCAGTGGTTCGGCTGTCATTTGGTTGCTTTGATGAGGCGACCTTGTCTCTGTATCTTGCAGTGTACCTGCATTTGGCATTCCAAATCTGAGTACGATTCATGCCTGGGAAGCGAGGATCCACATCAATTGGTAAAGGTTTCTTATTTCGAGTCCATTTGCTTCCGACCGCACCCGTCCTCCTGGTCGGGTGGTCCCGAACCAACGCTTGCTCCTTTAATTCCACATTAAAAGAACCATCTTGGTTGTCCCATTTTTTAGCCACTGTTTTTTCACAAACCTTGAGCTTCTCCTCTGGTCGGTCCCTGTTTGATGTATTCCCTGTTTCTTTTCTGGAAGTTGCTTGTATATTAACCATTGTTCTGGTTACTTTTGGAAATGGTTGCTACTCCACTCCCAAAGTAATATACTTGAGCCGACCTGCCTTAATAGCCATTTGAATCTCATTTCGAAAATGAGTGCATTGACTTGTATTGTGTGTGAAGGAGTTATGCCATTTGCAATACGGCCTCCCTTTGATTTCTTCCTTAGTAGCCAACCTCTGCCCCTTTGGAATTCAGATCTGACCGTCAGTTAGCAGAATATCAAATATCTCATCGGCCTTTGAATTGTCAAAGGTCGGTTGCCCTTTAGCTTTTGTTCCTGGTGCTGGCTTTAACTTAGAGCATACATAAGGTTTCCCTGAAATTATTTCAGCCGCCATCTCTTCTGTTTGATCATAATCAAAGTCGTATGCCTCTGTTTCCATACTAGCCATATGTTGGCCTTTATTACGCCTGAAATTCTGATCTCTTTCCCTGAAAAGTGATTCCAAACGTCCAGCCTTGGATGCAAGACTTTCCAAATCCTCGACATCGTGTGCTGTGAGCGCATCTCTTAGGCGACCATGCATATCTCGGACCACTAAGTTGGTCATCTCTTTTTCATTGATTATAGTAGGACAATGTCCCTTCATTAATCGCACCATTTCAATAAACTGTGAAGCTGACTCTTCTGGGTATTGTTTCATTTCCAATAAATCAGTCAAAGAAACCGTTGGCAAATGATTGAAAAATCTGGAATGAAACGCCATCTCTAAAACTTCCCAAGTTTGTATCTGCCCAGGTGGCAGACTTACAAACCATGAAAAAGTAGTCCTAGTTAGGGACAATCCAAACAGTTGTAACTTGAAAAAAGGATTGTACCAATTTCCCCCAATTGTGCTGTGAAACGCCCCACATGCTCTATAGTAGAGGATCCATCCTCTCCAAAAAAAGCATGAAAATCTGGTGGCCTGTAATTCCTTGGGAGATGATATTCATTAATAATCCTTTCTGGAAAGGTCTTTAATAAGCAGGTCAGTTGGCCATCTGAGGATTTAGACCGAACTGCACCCTCAATACATGAGCAATTTCATCACCCAAACAAAAATGTTGATGATCAGGAATGTCAATGGGATTTTGCACAGGAATAAGAATGGGATCCTGTACATGTCCCCTTGGCCTTTCCTCTCTTGTAATGTTTGGTTGCACATTTCCAACCCTTGGTTCCAAAGGAATATTATTTGGGAATGTCAGAGGAGTCTTTCCCCTATCTGTTCGGTTGAACGTTGTGGCGCTTGGAAGTGTGCTGTCCACATAAGATGGCCTGCAAAAAATTCTTGATGGTGACACCCCTGGCGGCGTCTGAGTGGGTTGAAGAGTAACCCTTGATAGTGCTTGATCTAACATGTTCTGCATGAGATTTTGTTGCTTGCGCAACATGTTCTGCATAACCACGGTTTGCTGATTGTTCATTTGTTGAACATAAGACAACCAACCGGTCGGTGGTTGGGGAATCTCCCCTGGATTTGGCATGACTGGTGGTGAAATAATTTCTCTCACCGGTGCTGATGATGATTGAGGTTGTGTGTCTGCCATATTGATTTTTCTGATGATTCGTCCGGACCTCAGTCGTATGAAACTCTCTGGTAATGTAGAATCAGCAATCTTGTCTTTCTACCACTGTGGTCGCCAATTTGTTGATGTATTTTTTCAACAAACAAAAAGTAAAATTCAAAGATATGGAAAATATCTTTAAACTTGATTAATTAACGTCTCAGATTAGGAATCTCTAAACACTGTACGGTACATAAAGAAATTAATTGGAAATTAAAATGCTGGAAATTTAAAGTGGTGATCCCCGAATCTGACTTTGCTTTTGTTGAATTTGATTGAAGATGCCTTCTCAAGAAACATCCTAATCCTTAAATACTCCTTGAGAAACGGTACTGGAAACCGTCGCCCGAACAGTTACAACGTCTCTTTTTCAACCGTCTGCTAACCCTTCTCCTGCTGACATGTGCCCTCAACCGACCATAGTATCATTCTCACTAACTCTCAACAGTGTCTAACACCCTGGACCAACCGCAGACCTTCCGCCTCTTTGGCCCGACCGAAAATCTCCTTATTGATCCGACTGCAAACCTCCCGACTTGCAGACCACCCGACTTATTTGGTCCAGTCACAAACCTCCCGACCTACAGACCATCCGACTTGTTAGTCAAGCCGCAAACCTCCCGACTTAAAGACCATCCGACTTATTGGTCCAGTCGCAAACCTCCCAATCTACAAACCATCCGATTTGTTAGTCGAGTTGCAGACCTCCCGACTTAAAGACCATCCGACCTGTTGACCTCCCGACCTGAGGATCTTCTGACCTGCGGACTTTCTGTCCTGAGGACTTTCTGACCTACGGACCTCCCGACCTGAGAACCTTCCGACCTACGAACTTTCCGTCCTGAGGACTTTCCGACCTAAGGACTTTCCGAGCTGAGGACCTTCTGACCTGCGGACCTCCCGACCTGAGGACCTTCCGACCTGCGGACTTTCCGACCTGAGGACTTTCCGACCTGCGGACCTCCCGACTTGAGGACCTTCCGACCTGCGGACTTTCCGTCCTGAGGACTTCCGACCTGCGGACTTTCCGTCCTGAGGACTTTCCGACCTGCGGACTTCCCGCCCTGAGGACCTTCCGACCTACTATTTCCTTAGAAATATATCTATTTTACCCGAGTTTCCCACGGTGCCCCTCGGCCAATTCGATCAACTCGATTGCTAGGCCCATTTTTCTTTTTACCTTGGGCTTTTTAACCTAATTCTAAATTTCATACGTAACAAATATCAAACAATGATCGATCTTTGGACTGATTCACTATTCACATAAGTTAAAACCATATAATCGTCCCATACATATTATTGCAGATGTATATTTTATTCTGTCAATTAACGACTGCCTTTGGGCAGAAGAATAATCAAATATATTAAAATACACATAAACACTTACGTTATCAAGTAAAAATCTCATATAAGAGAGGTTACCTTGCCACGTCAAATATTTGATTTTCACCGTCAAAACGCAACATGCATTATTAATGAATTTATAATTTTCTTAACTAAAATTATAATTAGAATCACGTTCGATGTATACGAGTCTGATTTCATAAAAAGTAAAGAATGCTTGTTAGGAACTGAATGCACATGTTTATAAGCTATTTAATGCTCCGTATATGAATTTATAAAATAAATTAGAAATCTTATAACAAGTTATCAAGCAACGTCGGCAATTTTCTTTGAACAACTTACTGACTCACCAGTGATAAACTTGTTTTGACACTTAAATGTTGACAATACAGTAGTGTGTCAAACAATACTCTGTTTTTGGACAGATCTATTCACACACAAATAACTAAATTATCATAATCACATTCAATGTCACTAAACATGTATGTAACTACTTAATCGTTGAATTGCCTTTAGGTCAATCAACAGTCTTAAAAGTTACGCACATAACCTTCTAATATATAAAATAAAGTGATCTACACAGCCAATGTTGTTTTGGCAATATAACTGTTTCAATCAATTCATAAAATATGTTATACTCCCTCCGTCCCAATACAATAGTCTTGTTTACTATTTTTGTCTGTCCCAATACAATAGTCTCATTTTCATAAATAATCATATCACCATAAAACTATCCCTACTTTTTCATTATTATTACACAATTGCCACTACTTTTTATACTAATATACTCACAAGGGCAAAAAAGTTATTTATCCTTACTTTTTTGCAACTACCCATATAATATTAATATTCCTTAAATCCTGTGCCAAACCCAATAAGACTATACCTTTGGGACGGAGGGAGTATTATTTATTGCTAATTAAATTCACCTTAAAGAAACTGATATGTATATCAGATCTGATGAAAATCATAATAACATTAATTAATTTCTGGATTTATTTAAAAACAATCAAGTAGTCCAAAAAAGTGTTAAATGCAGCGGAATTACAAAGTCAAAATATGCCACCCAAAGAGAGTATAAATTAATACAATAAATATTTATAGTCAAATTTGAACAAATAGATACTGTAAAAAAATACAGGATTCCATAAACTGATCCCATTGCATGAATTACAGATGCATAGTGATAATTGCATATAAATATTCACAATTATATATTGCCAAATCGCAAATTTATTTTTGACCAAATTTAAATAAATAAACTAAACTAGCAGCTGCCGCATATATATGTGCAATTCCAATTGCACACTCATGAATATGGATGCATGTTTGATCAATTGATTTACACAAAATATATGAATAAATAAATAAAAAAAACACCCAAATTGTACGGGCATGTTGCATTATTATTCACCCGCATATAATTCTACACTTAAACAAAATTTAATCATATATGTTCAATTCATAATAAAATTGCAACAGAAGCAAATTATCTCTAAAATATATGAGAATAATTCTAATTCCATAAATTATTTTAAGAAATTATGATAATAAATGAATGGCAGCCACTCGTATCTTAATCTGATTTCAAGAATATTTACGCTTTCAAGATTCATAATGAATGAGATAAACTTGATCCAAATTAAAATTAATAGCAATAATAATCCATAACTCTTTGAGCACAATCATTATCGTACACAATCCACATAAATTCAAAATTATTTACATAAGTTATACATAACTGCACACAAGAAACCCACATATATTTTATTCTCACTGATATCCCAATAAGTAGATCAGTCATTAAAGACAAAAGAGATTGAATATTGAGCAACGTTCATTTCAAATATGTCAATTCATGCATCTTATTTTGGTTTCGAATTCAGAGAGTACTTTCTTTCAAGAAAAGAGCTTCACAAATATAGCGGCAATGAGTTCGATTAATGCAAACGCAGTGGAATTCGATTACGACAAATCGACAAACGATAATAAAAATTCACACAAATGTAATTCAGATCCATTGATAAATAAAATATCTCAATACTCAACACGGAAAGACTCTGATACCAATTGTTAAAAATTTATCAGGAATTAAACCATAAGCCCACGATTCGCGTTGGCGGATTTGGATCTATGCAAAATGGAGGATTTTGTGTTATTCAAGCCTATGCCGCAACCCCTCCGGAGAAAACCACTAGGGTTTCTGCCGTTACTACCACGATGAGATACAAAAAGTAAGGGTTGTTACGTCTAGTCCTGGGATCACAACCCTATTTATATCTCTTATTATTAATTGGTCAGCACTTACTGAATACATTTAAGCCCAATAAATTTATAAATCACTTAATATAGGCTTAATTTGACTGATAGCTCAAATAGTTACATTTAACCCACAATTGGATTTATAATCCAACATATACCTCTTGTTAGAAATTATCTTTAAACTATAGGTAAAAAAATAATACTTAATAATTATAAATACTGAATATTGTATATGCTAATTATAAAAGCTCACTAAATATTATTTGATGTGATCCACGTTTGATTATCAGCAATTTCGGCATCCGTAGTTTGATTCTCGCTGGAATTATTACTTGTATTTATGACTCCAACAAATGATAGAGGGAATAGTGGTGGTTGATTATCATGTAGAAAATATTACGAAGATTCGAGTTACCAATATTTTTCACTAATAGTGGGTGAAAAAAAACAAATAAAAGGATTTTAAAATTGTATGAGAATTGTGGAAAATGAAATAAAATAGAGTGGATAGACGACGTGTGTATAAACTAATTGGAGGTTATTTAAGAAAAAATTGTAAAATTATATATAGTATATTTATAATTAAAGTTATCTTATTATTCTAATGGTTACGAGTTACCCATAATATTATTACATAATTTAAGGCATGCAGTTTATTTAAATACAAAATATTTTAAATATAGTATATGTATAAGTGTAATATATGCTGATTATGATTTACCATAATTAACATGAACTAAAAATTAACTATTACACTCATATTTTTGTTGTCGTAAAAAAATTGCCACCGACGGCTTAGTCGGAAAAGCCTGTTGGAATTGATTTGTTCGAAGGGTTCCCCGGCCTCCTCAAGAAAGGATCCGGGCTATCTCGTGATATCCGAATAATTAATGTAAAAGGAAGGTAAAATAAACAAGAACGATGCTGAAAAAAGAAATTAGAATTAATGGAAAAAACATAAAAATTTGGAAAAATTTACAGGAATGAAAAATTGCAGAGAAAAAATTAAAGAAAGAAGAAGATGAATTGATCCCTCGCGTCCTCCAACCTCTTTAGGCTTTTATTTCCCTAATCTTGTTCGGATAAGGCTCTCATCCCTTATTTTTCTCTAACCTTCCCAACCTCTTCTTATTTCAAATTATGCTTTATCCATTTACTTGTTGACCGCGGACCTATTTACTAATCTGGATATTTTTTCTGGGCCATATCCTCCCGGGACTTGGGCTGCACCTGCTTGGGCTGCTCGGTTAAATTTGGGAATGTACAATTTTTTACTTCCATAAATTAATTCTATTATTATATATTATATTATTAAAAATTATTTAGGTATATTCTATATAAGTTAGTTATATATATATTTTAAAGTAATATTATCTACAATTATATCTATTTGTATGATTTTTATAAATTTATCATTAAACAAAATCTAAGTAAATAGTTCTATATTAGGAAATAATATTTACTTACCATTTATTCTTAGTTATTATTTTTGTAATAAATAGTAAATAAGATAATAATACTATCAACCATATATTCCTATTTATTATTATGATTGTTTAATTGTATAATATACTTATTATATTAAAAAATTTAAAAAAAAAAAGACTTAGTAACCAGTATAAAAGAAAATAAAATTATGAATCATATTTTTGTATTTATTACTTTCATAATTTTTGTATATTTAGAATATATATTGTTAATTTTTTATAGATATATAAAGAAGTAATATGATCGATCATATAATTGTATTTTTTACTTTCATAAAATATTATGATTATATAACTTTGTTCTTTTTATTTTTTTCTTCAACATATTTATCCAAAAAGTTAATACACAATATATATTCATTAGTTTATATTTCTTACACAATTCTCTATACTGCACATAAAAAAATTTATTTTCCAACAATCTCACGAAACAAATACACCAATTATTATATATTTTTAAAATACCATATTTCTAAATAATATATATTCTAAAATATATAGTAATGTGTTTTGAGTTTAGATAAATTACTTTATTTTTAAACTTTATGACTAATTATTATATCAATTTGTAAAAATAAAAAAATTATATTATATATTTTTGATTCCCAAATGGACAAATACTATAATCTTTTAATAAAAACTATTTTTAAAAATGTGATAGGGAATACTAATTATTTCAACCTATTCTTTTTACTATTTAAGAATAAATATAATACAATTAAATAAAAGAATATAAGAAATTGTGATGAAACTTCACAATATTTTCAAGTATATATATTTTTTAAATAGAAGAGTAATTTCTTTATAGATTTTCAATTCTAACAAATTTTTTGACATACGGTTTTGTTATATATTAAAATATTTTAGGGTTTTTATTGGGCCTATAATTGGGTTCTAACATGGGTCCAAAGATAAACCCAAAAAGAAAGTAGGCCTTCGAATGGCCATTTATGGAAAACTTCAGTTGATCGGTCACTTGATTGGTCGGTTGGTCAGTTGCGTGGTTGGTTGGTTGATCAGTCGTTTGGTTGGTCGTTTGGTCAGTTGTGTGGTTGGTCGGTTGATCAGTCGCTTGATTGGACAGTTGGTCAATAGCGTGGTTGGTCAGTTGATCAGTCGCTTGATTGGTCGGTTGATTAGTCGCTTGATTGGTCGGTTGGTCAGTCGCCTGGTTGGGCAGTTGATCAGTCGCTTGATCTGGTCGGCTGGTCGGTTGGTAGCACGAAATATAACTGAAGACGGTTCTTCAGGCGGTTGCAACCACGAGGGGGTTTTTCCGTCAGTTACAACCAACTGCGCAGACGATCCGATAACTGATTTAGAAAACATATAACAAGCAATCCGCATCCGGCAGAAGGCATCTTCAATCAGCATCGATTTCAGTGAAATTCGCTTTGGGGATCATCTTTTATTTTCTTTTCAGTATCATTTTGCTTTCATTTTTCTCACATTTCGTACGGTATCTAGGAATCTTCAATTCCATATATTATTGTAATCAAATTCGAATTTATTTCCGATTTTACTTTTTATTGTTCGTTGAAAACGACATCAACAATTTGACGACCACAGTGGGAGAACACAATGCAAGATTGTTGATCCTACGTCAGACGAAAATTTTATATGGCAGATTCACAGCCTTAAGTCTCTTCCACTACGATGGGGGAAACAACATTACCTTCCGTGGTTAACACGGGGGAATTCCCCCAAGCACCCACAGATTGGGTGACATATGTTCAGCAGTTGAACAATCAACAGATACAAACCATGCAGGCAATGTTGCGAGAGCAACATAATTTAATGTAGAATATGTTGGATCAAACGTTGGCGAGGGTGACTCTTCAACCCGCCCAAACACCACCAGCGGCGTCACCATCTCGATTACAGACAAATTTTGTTGGGCCATCCTACATAGACAACACTATCCTAAGTGCTGCCGTTATGGGGGATAGAGGGAAAACGCCCTTGACTTACCCAAACACAATCCCGCTGGGTACTAGGGGAATTAATCAAGTAATGTTTGATGAGAGGTTGGGAGGTCGGGTTCACAACCCCATTCCGGTGTTTGATCATAATCCACCCAGGGCGGACCCAGAAGACATCGCCCAAGTACTACGAGTACATTTTGGCATGAATCCTCAAACGGTGAATAGGCCGATGTATCAAAGACCTTTTTCTAGAGAGAGCTATCAACGAACACCCTCTTCCGAGAAATTATAGGCCGCCGGATATCCAAGCCTTCTCGGGAGAAGATGGTTCGTCAACCATAGAGCATGTGAGTCGTTTCACGGCCCAATTGGGGGAAGTCGGTAACAATCTTTTTTATAAGTTACAATTGTTTAGATTATCCCTAACTAGAACAACATTTTCTTGGTTTGCTAACCTTCCGGCCGGACAAATCCAAACCTGGGAGGGGTTGGAAGCAGCGTTTCATGCTAAATTCTTTAATCCTCTTCCAATGGTATCACTTACGGATCTGTTAGAAATCAAACAGATTCCAGAAGAAACATCATACCAGTTCATCGAATGAATCCGTCTGATGAAAGGTCATTGTCCGACTGTGATTGAAGAAAGCGAGATGACCAATTTGGTGGTCAGAAATATGCATTCACGGCTACGGGAAGCTTTAACAGCACATGATGTTGGAGATTTAGTCAGTTTGATGACTAAAGTTGGTCGTTTGGAGTCCTTGTTCAGGGAAAAGGATCAGAATTACCGGCATCATAAAGCACAGTAAATGTCCAGTGTGGAAACAGAAGTCTATTTATCAGATGTCAAACAGGCCAGGAATGCGGAGGAGATGGCAGCTGAGATCGTACATGACAAACCATATGCATATCCCAATTTAAAACCGATTCCGGGGACGGAAGAGAAGGATCAAGCTACCTTCGACGCATCTAAAGCAGATGAAATATTCGACATTCTCCTAGCCGATGGGCAAATTCGAATCCCGAAAGGACAATGTTTGGCAACCAAAGAAGAAATAAAAGGGAGGCCATATTGCAAATGGCATAACTCTTTTACTCACTACACCCGTCAGTGCACGCATTTTCGAAAGGGAATTCAAAGGTCCATTAAGGCCGGACATTTTAAATATGTCACCATGGAGTGGAACAACAACCCTTTCCAAAGGTAACTACTACTATGACTTTTGTTCGTCTTTCATAGGACCGTTGGATGGAAGACGACGAAGACACAAGAGGAAGGGAACAAAAGCCCAAGGAGAGGGTAGAAAAGCCGAAAGATAAGTTCAAAGTTCGCGAGGGTCGGGTTGCAGAGAAATGGGATAAGGTGGACAGCACTTTTGAAGTGAAAGTGAAGGATCAGGCAGTGGTTCGCGATCAACCGACCCACAAACCTAGGCAGGTGCATGAAGGATCGAACAGGAATCGGAGGCCACTTCCGGTTGACATAGATCCGCGGTTTCCAGGTATTAACCGAACACAAATTCGTAATGCCAAACGTAGGTATGCTGCTAGACACGGGAAACAATCGTGAAAAGGACGACCGAAACCACCAGAAATGTCACCCGAACGAAGAAGTCAAGAAGGCTATCCACTCAGGCAGAGAGAAGAAGAGAGACCAATTAAGAAGGCTCGGTGTTTTCGTTGTCAATTCTGTAGACAAATTAATATCGATCCGGTGATAGAAGAAGTGAAAGAGAAACCATCTAACATGGTTTTTGGTTCATTTTCTCAAGATGAGATGAAAGGATTACACAAAGGGATTCGAAACACGGGAGGAACAGACAGTACGCCATTTCAGGTTGGGATGACTGACATGCGTCGGTTCAAAGAGGAATAATGGGCAAGTTTGAGTGATGGTTATATGGAAGAACCAGAATGGGCACAGATAATGATGGGTCCCAATTTGGTGCCAGAATTAACCCCGCCAATGATCTCTTCCCGCCTTTACCCGAATGTGTGATTCCTCATTTAAAGCCATTATACGTAAGTGCTCATATTTGTGGAAAGCCGATTAACAAGGTTTTTATTGATAATGAAGCTATTTTTAACGTCATGCCTCTGAGAACCCTCAAGAGGCTTGGAAAAGGAGTTGGAGATCTGTCTCCAGTAGACATTGAGATGACTAGTTTCACAGGACAACCGACCAAATCATAACGCATGTTGGTCCATCCTATTGAGGTGGGGGCAAAGGTAATTTCTACAGTGTTCTTTGTAGTGGATGCAAAGAATACTTACTCAGCATTGCTAGGAAGGGACTGGATTCACGCTTCCAAATGTGTTCCTCATCACTCCATCAGCAAATAATGTTCTGGGAAGGGATCAGGTCTACAAGTTGGATGCAAGCTAAAACCCCTTTGATGCCTCAGAAAGCGTGGAAGAATCAATGTTGTATTCTGAGTATGTCCCTTCTATCTCTCAAATAGCACTGTTTGATCAAGAAAAACTACGGAAGAGCTGCAGGCTTACCATTCAAGGTTATGTGTTTCAATAAGAAACATTATTCGTATTTAGTGGCTCTGATATTAGCGAGACTTTTGAAAACTTTTATTCTTACTTTTATAGAAGAATTTGATACGTTTGATGTTTTAATTAAACAATTTTATTTAAACCAAATAATGGTTAAATTACGTAGCTATGGGAGTTGGGATAATTGTGTTGCTGAAGATGAAGGTTTTCGTTGGCCAGATCTTCTGGAGAAAATAGAATTTTCCCTGTCTTCACAAGACCCACTTATTGAATACAACCTAGGAACCGACCAGGTACCTAGAGTGGTTCGGGTAAGTGGCTTATTATCCAAAGAATAGCAGGAATAGATGATAGCGCTAATATGGAGGAATATGGAATGTCTGGGATCGGATTATTCAGAAATGTCTGGATTAGCGTGGAGGTTGATTGAGCATCGGTTGCCCATAAAAAATGGTTTCAGGCCATACAAGCAACCACCTAGGAGAATCAGTCCTGAATTGCTCCCTCGGATCAAAGAGGAGATCGAGAAGTTATTGAAAGCAGGCTTCATCTGACCTTGTCGGTACGCAGACTGGTTGGAAAATATAGTTCCTGTAACCAAAAAAAATGGGAAGATCAGGATATGCATCGATTTCAGAGATCTTAATTTGGCAACTCCTAAAGACGAGTATGTCATGCCCGTGGCAGACATGCTGATCGATTCGGCTGCTAGATATAAGATTTTAAGTTTGATGGATGAATATGCTGGATATAATCAGATTTTTCTGGTAGAGGAAGATATTCCAAAGACCGCATTCAAATGCCCAGGGGCATTGGGAATTTACGAATGGACGGTAATGCCTTTCGGGTTGAAAAACGCAGGGGCTACATATTAACGAGCTATGAATAACATTTTCCATGATCTTATTGGGCAGTCAATGGAGGTGTATATTGATGACGTGATAGTGAAATCGGCCGACTTCAACACACACTTGGGTGACCTCGAGAATGCCTTTGCTCGGATGAAGAAGTACAACCTTAAGATGGATCCAACTAAGTGTGCGTTTGGGGTATCAGTTGGGAATTTTTCAGGTTTTCTGGTGCACGAAAAGGGAATAGAAGTGGATGCCAACAAGGCCAAAGCAATCTGGGAAGTTCGGCCGCCCCGAACGATCAAGGAGGTTCAAAGTTTCCTGGGAAAGGTAAATTATTTATGGCGATTCATATCAAATGCTGCAGGGAAACTAAAACCCATTACCAAGCTGTTAAAAAATAAAATAGCCAATTTGGTTTGGGGTTTTGAGCAACATGAAGCATTTGAAGTGATCAAACAGGCACAAACAGAACCCCCTGTATTGGTTCCTCCAAAAGGTAATCGACCTTTAAAATATAGACCTCTCAAAGCAGTGAAAGGTCAAGTGGTGGCTGATCTATTGGCAGAAATTTACTAGAGGTGAGTCTGAGGCCGAGGATAATGAACTAGTGCCTTATATAGGAACTAACCCTTGGAAAATGTTTTCTTTATGGATCTCGGGCAAACGGAAGATCAGGAGCAGAAGTAATTTTAAAAGGGCCTGACGCACAAAAGATCCTGCTACTGCTACAGATGGAGGAAGTGACCCACAATTCGGCTGAGTACGAGGCATTGATTTTGGGGCTAGAGATGTTGGTGGCAAAGAACATTCAGTCGGTCGTCATTTACGGAGATTCATAGTTGATCATTAACCAAGTCCTGAGGCAGTACGTATGCAATTACCCTCATTTACGTCAATACAGAGACGTAGTGCACCATTTATTGTCTAGAATTGCAGAAGTAACTGTCAAACACATCCCAAGAGCAGAAAATCAGCATGCAGACAGTATGGCCCATGTTGCATGTAGGCAGATTGATATTGGAAATATTAATATGTCTACAGATTGGAGAACCGATATTATTGCTTATCTGCAAGCACCAGACCCATCACAGACGAGAAGTTTATTGAATTTTTGGTAAGTTTTCACGTGAAACTTCACTATTCATCACCTTACTATCCACAGGCCAACGGGCTGGCTGAGGCAGCAAACAAGATCATTATCAATATCATTCGGAAAATGATAGAAGGAAACCCTAGGAAGTGACATACGTTGTTGCCCCAAGCTTTATGGGCTCATCGGAATAGTAAGAGTTCGTCCACATGATTTTCTCCTTATCAGCTCACGTTTGTCCAGGATGTTGTACTTCCAGCCGTACTGAACATACACACCTTTCAAGTGGCTCACACTAGTATGGACTACACGATGGAGTATCAGCAAAGTATGATGCAACAGTTGGAGATAGTGGATACAAAACGTATAGAAACCTTGGAACAAATGATCCGGCAGAACGAAGTACGGGTATGATATTTTTGGGAAGAAGGTATCTCTTCGAACTTTTTCGGAAGGAAATCTAGTATGGAAAATAATATTACCCACGTACATGAAAGTTGATCAGATGGGTAAGTGGTCCCCGAATTGGGAGAGGCCTTTCATCATTCACAGAAAAATCGGGAATGGAGCTTTTATTATTGTGAATGAGGAAGGGGAATTAGTACATGAAAATATTAACGCCAAGTATCTGAAAAGGTATTTTCCTGCCTTTTCAGAGCACTGCCGTTAATTTTTATTACAAGAAATCTAAGAACCCTTTTGAGGGTTTGAACCCACAGGAAAGGGTTTTATTCTTCATCCGAAAGGGTGATACAAACATGATCATCTTCTGGTTCCGAATCTTCATCCCAATTGGCAGTAACCATTGGTCTTGCATTTCTTGAAGGTCTTGTTCAGTGCGAACTTTCATATCTTGTAGAGAATGACGTTCTTGCTCAACAAGAACGCGCAATCTGGAAAGTGTTGATCTTTGCTGACAGAAAATGTTGTTCCAGTTAAGGTTAGGGAGAATGTCCATGACATGATGGTCTATCATATCCATATGATAATCAAGGTCAGATATGCGAGTGAGAATATCGGTGAGGGGTTCTTAGCCGGTGGATACACGTTCCATTAGGCGAATCGTACGATGTATGATTTTTCTACCCTGCCAGAAAATTTGAATTTAAAATTGAGTTGTTTGAGCACTTGTATTAGGCCTTCAGCATGATGGCCTGTGGGGTGTTTGCCCACAAAAAATGGTTGCAGAAAACTTTCCCAGTTGGTGGCAGGAATACGAATTCGGGTAGAAGCCATGTGTTGAACAGTTCGAATGTTTAGTGTGATTTGTTCTTTCGAGGTTTGATTTAAATATGCGATTCTTGTTTTAATTATGTGGTGCAAATTCGTGGATCAGTGATCAGAAAAAATAGGATAAAATTCAGGAGAAAAGTTACATTTATTTATATACAAGGTCTGACATTTTCTACATCTACAATAGGAGAGCTCTAAGGGCGGTTCGTAGGTCTGCCCATTTTTGTTTAGACCGGGCCATCCTCCGTTGCTAAAAGGCCACCTGGTGTTCTTGTACAAGCCTTGACCGAATGCCCGCTTGTAGTTGGCCATGGAGGGTTGCTTGGATCTGGCATTGTTCTGTTACCAGGCGACCCTCCTCTTGGATGCATCCGTCTAGAGTCTTCAGTTCCTTTTGAAGGCCTTCGAGTTCCTTCATTTTCTGGGAAATCTCGGCGGCCAAGTTGTGTCGTGCCTACTGGAGCTCACTCAACCGGGTGGAGGCTTCATTGAGGTCTTCTGTCTCTTTTGACAGGGAAGCCTCAATAGCCGCGGTTTCGGGCGTTGGTTGAGACGGTGCAGTGTCGGATGCTGGAGGTCGGATCAGGGGAAGGTCGGCTAGAAGCTCGGTGATCCTCTCCATCATCTGACTGAGGATTGGGGCTGCCGCAGACTCAACAGGAGTCTGCACCAGCAAGTCAATGGCCACTTGAGCTAGAGACTCAAGGTCTCCAGTACTCAAGTCGGCAAATGATAGGTCAGCGCAGCGCATCACTACCGGTCGGGCAGGCGCCAGCAACGGCACTCTTGTGAGAAAGTTGATCTCACGAGTAGCCTGTCAAAACAGATTGAAGTGATTAGAAACTCAAGGTACTTTAGTGGAGTAATATGGAATTTACCTGATTGAAGAAGGTCGTGGCCTCGGAAGGGGCCAAGAGAACCGGGGCCAGTGGTAGAAGACCAGGTCAGATCCTCGTCCTGGGGACCGATTCAGCGGCTGCAGAATGGGGACCTATGAAGCCCGGCTCCGAACCCTGAAGAAATAAAATTTCAAATTGAGAAGGCTTGGAATTGAAAAATGAGAAAATACAGAAGAGAGAAATGCTAACCACAGCTTCACGATTCTGGTTAACAAAGGCATCGCCCGACTCCGAGGATGAGACTTCAATTGGTTCGGGGTGTTGGACTGGTTCGGGATTTTGGACTAGTTCAGGATCTTGGACTGGTTCGGGGTTTGCTTGGACTGGTTCGGGGGCCGGCGGGGCTAGTTTTGGGTTCGGCTGAACCAATTCGGGAGCCACCGATGGATGGTGGACGGTGGCAATTGGTTCGCCCATAAGAGCAACCGCCGCAGGTCCCTAAGATAAAGAGTATGACTTAAGTTATAGACAAAAAGAATATAATCTTCTAATCATTTTATACTCACTGGGAGCATATTTGGTCGGGAAGAGGTGGATGAAGAGGAAACCTGCCTCAACGTCGGGTCCTCCTCCCGACGAATCACGGGCAATTCCGCTAGTGGATTGGTCTGTTGCAGATGTAGTCTGCTGTAATGACCACAACAACAGGCGAAGGAGGAACGGTCTGTATTCAAGAAAAAGGCGAGGTTAGTAAAAATATTTTTTAGAAGGTAGAGGAGTTTAGAAATTACCTCTTCGGCTGGTTGGTCGGCTGGTGGGTCGGCTGGTTAGTCAGCTGGTTGGTCGGTTGGTGGGTCGGCTGGTTGCTCCACTGGTTGCTCGGCAGCTGGAGGAAGCAACTCTGGAGACAAGAATCGTCAGAAGCACATAAGATAAAAGCAAAAATAAAGGTTGAGTTAGGTTAGTCCTTGCCGAGGTATCGACGCACATTGGCGGGCAACCAGGTGGGGTCCATAGGTAAGGACACCAAATAGTCCTCTACCACCTGCTGATCGTATGCCGGCTCTGTGGTGCCCTTGGTTCGGGCGCCTCTCCTTTTCTTCGGGGCACTGGGGCCTTCAGCATGAGCCGCCCGCCTCTTCTTAGGAACGGTTGCAGGAGGTGGAGAGCCTAAGGCAAAGGCTAGAGAGGGGATGAGTTTCCCTAGCAGCTGGTCAGAAGGAGGGGCCACCACAGCCCAGGTGGCCGACCACTAGGAAGGAAAGGCTTCAACCGACTGGGGGTTTTGGCGGAAAGGGAGGTAAGAATTGAACGTGAGATAAGAAGAAAGTTGGGAAAGATAAGGCAAAATTAAGGTAGGGATCACTCGCCCGTCGGGACTTTGGGTTATTAAGTGAGGTCGGGCGAGTGGACCCGGCAGACCTTGACAGCAGCCGAACTGTCGGGACAAAAATTGCGGCTGATAGTTAAGAGTATAAAAAGACTTATGATTTTTCTTATCAAACCTGGGACTGGAAAAAAGAGATCGGGGTTTGAGGGCCGAATCCCAGGAATGGGGATAAGTCGGATGAGGTAAGGGATCTGGATATGGATGGGGGTGATCGGTATCCGAATAGGGCCAAAATAGCTCGGTGGCGTACTATACGTAAGTCTCATAAACAAAAAATTTTGAGTTGCTACGGTCATCCGGAAAAATGGCCGCAGTTACGGGGTCGGAAGGATGGAGTGTGGAATAGTTCGGGGTGAGTTGGGCGAGGGCTAACCCTAGCAACCTTTAAGGGTTCGGAGATACGGGTAGCCGACCAAAAAAGACTTTTGGAAAATAAAGCCGTAGCCATAGCTCAAGGAACCAAAAAGGGCCAGAGGTGGCCGTGTCCGCCCTTTTAATGTCCAGGAGGCGGACACTGACTCTAGATAAACCCCGTATAAATTGGCCAAAAAGAGGGTTCCCAATGAAAAGAATTGGCCATGGGCCAGATGAATGGCTAGATC
This sequence comes from Andrographis paniculata, assembly GCF_009805555.1. Classification (NCBI taxonomy): domain Eukaryota; kingdom Viridiplantae; phylum Streptophyta; class Magnoliopsida; order Lamiales; family Acanthaceae; genus Andrographis; species Andrographis paniculata. Next base: position 2,607,579 of record NW_026137593.1, read on the forward strand.
TAATTGCGAGGTCAAAACTGATTTGGAAGGGGATAGAATTATATATTTGTAAAGAATACAAAGATAATTCAAATTTTGAATAAGTATATATGTAAAATTGACCAGGCAAAGAAACCCACGTACCTGCACAGCCAGAATAGAAGGAAGGCGGTCAGCTCCAAGGCGGTCGCTGGGGATGGGTGATCATAGCAACATCCATCAAGGTTGGGCTAATCAGGCCAGTTGGGAGAAGGAAAATGCCTAGTTGGGCAATCCAAAAGGCCACTATGGTCAGAAGGACTTTATCGTGGAGGTACAAGGGTTGAGTGGAGAGGTAAATGGCCTTGTCGATCCCCTGTCATCTCCACTGTTCACCAAAAATGGGGGATAACCTGGAATACCAGGATTGAAAGGCATCTTTCATATCACTAAGATGGGTTTTGATGTGGTCATTAACACGTTCAGGTTTAAAATCAGGGCTGTTAATGGCTAAGGGGGTGACTGAAGAAATGATGCTCCTCATGCGAGAAGCATCCTCGGAGGAAGTACAGTAGGGGTGAAGAGTTGGGGTAAGAACAACGGAGGAAACGAAAGGGACTTCTGGATCAAAGCCATCGAAGGGCAAAGCTGGGACGTACTAGTTGGCCATGGTCGTAAAAGGATGCAGCTCGAGTGATAAAAGAATAAGGAAGTTTAGCGAGAGGAGAAAGTGTATTTGGAAATGAGAAGGCGTAAGGAAGAAGACGAAAGTGGAGGGTTTTTAAGTGAGGTTTTTTACAAAATCTCGTGATTAGACAGCGTAATGATGAACAGACTCCCTAACAACGTCACATCTCACATTAATCGAGAAGTGACGGTAGGGAGTCAGGCGGGGGGAGACAAATTGTTATATATTAAAATATTTTAGAGTTTTTATTGGGCCTATAACTGGGTTCTAACGTTTGGGCCCAAAGATAAACCCCAAAAGAAAGTAGGCCTTCGAACGCCCATTTAAGGAAAAAGTCGGTTGATTGGTCACTTGATTGGTCGGTCGGTCAGTTGCGTGGTTGGTCGGTTGATCAGTCGCTTGGTCGGTCGTTTGGTCAGTTGCGTGGTTGGTCGGTTGATCAGTCGCTTGATTGGACGGTTGGTCAGTAGCGTGGTTGGTCGGTTGATTAGTCGCTTGATTGGTCGGTTGGTCAATCACTTGATTGGTCGGTTGGTCAATCACTTGATTGGTCGGTTGATTAGGCGCTTGATTGGTCCGTTGGTTGGGCAGTTGATCAGTCTCTTAATCTGGTCGGCTGGTCGGTTGGTAGCACAAAATATAACCGAAGACGGTTCTTCAGGCGGTTGCAACCACGAGGGGGTTTTTCCATCAGTTACAACCGACTTCGCACACGATTGGATAACTGATTTAGAGAACATATAACAAGGAATTCGCATCCAGTAGAAGACATCTTCAATCAACATCAATTTCAGTTAAATTCGCTTTGGGGATCATCTTTTATTTTCTTTTCAGTATCAGGTTGCTTTCGTTTGTCTTACATTTCGTACGGTATCTAAGAATCTTCAATTTCAAATATTATTGTAGTCAAATTCAAATTTATTTCGGATTTTACTTTTTATTATTGGCTGAAAACCACATCAACAGGTTTATTATTTAAATTCATATATTTGTTGCAGACATTCCTGATAAAACTAAAATAATTTTTGCAAAACTTAGGAATCACTTTTGTGATTATATAATTTAATATACTTCCGTGGGCATATGAAATAGAATTTAATGAAATTTTTTTTTGTTGCGGAATTATGTGACAAAAAGTATAAAAATTAATATATTTTATGTTATATATATTTGTTGTGGAAAGTTGCGACAAATAAAATTCTATATTTTATTTTTCTTTATTCATAGTATTATTTATTGATAATATATTATATAATTCATTAAAAAGATAACTATATTTAATATTATAAAATTTTGTTGCCAACATTCGCAACAATTATAAAAAATATATATATCAAATTTTAAAATCTATTAATAATTTTTATTAAAAATTAGAAAAATATACTCCCTCCGTCTAGGATATTTTGTCTGATTTACTGTAGACACGGGAATTTAGAAGGAATATAATTAGTAAATAATTAAAAATATATTAGTAAAAATAATTATTGTATAATAAAAATAATTATATATTAAAATTAAGATAACTCATTAGTATAATTAAAATTAAAAAAATTATAAATTAAATTTTTTAAAATAAGATTAAAGTATATAATTCTATTCCAAAAAAGGAAAGTGACAAAATAAATAGGACGGACGAAAATGAAAATGTGGACATTAGAAGTGGGACGAAGGTAGTACTATTTTCGTAAAATATATATTTTGGAAAAATGTCTTATTCCAAAAATTCATGATAACTAAAATAAAAAATAAAAATACTATCGCGAAATATTGTCGTGGCCATCCATAACAATATGTAAGGTGCATTTTATTGAAATTATTGTCGCGAACAATCGCAACAATGCATACAAAAGTAATTTTCTACTTAAAACTATTATCGCGAAAAACTGTAACAAATTTGAAAACAATATATTTATTCCTTGTTTGTCGCGGACAACGACAACAATGCGTCGTAAATTATATTTATTTAAAACTATTGTTGCGAAAAATTGAAAAAAAGTTAAAAACAATAAATTTATTTATTCTTTGTTGCGGCATTCCGCGAAAAATAGAAAAAAAGTAAGTATTGTAACAAGGATTGTTGCGGAGGTATGCGACAATTAATTTATATATAATTTTTATTAAATTTTCAATAAAAATTTTAACAATAGATCATTTCGCAACAAAATTTTCGGGACAATTCCATAATTTTCTAGTGGTGTTAATTAATTAAATATTATTATCTTAAATATTATTATCAGTAACGAAATAATTCAATTGAGTCAGAACATAAGGAATATATTTGTTCTTTGTTGTAATAATATAATAGTAACGATCATACAAATCCAATGTAATCAAATTAGATGGAAAATCAATAATTTCTTTACCCAAAATTTTCAAATTCTACTCTTTTTTTTTTAAAAAAAAAATATTACATTTCTTCTAACAAAATATTTAATCAAATACAATTTTAATATCAAATTCAAATAAAATTTTCTCAAACTTTTACAAAAGAAAGACACCCTAAATCAATGCATTGGCCAAAGGTTTTGGGTGTTTTATGTCCTCGTTAAAAAAATTTCTACACGTTTTCTGGTTATTATTATATAAAATATAATGTGTGTTTATATTTTTATTTCAAATAAAAAATATTATTATTTTATTTGCACAATTATTAACCAAAAATATTTATATTTTTAATTATTAACCATAATAAAACAAACTCAATGGTATGTTAATTATTTGATAAATATTATTAAAAAATAAAATATATAATGTACACTATAAGAAAAAATTATTTTTGTAACAAATTTTTTTTTTTTAAATTTATTTTTTCCGTTACTAATGATATTAGAGACGAAATTAGGAATGAAATTACATTAGCTATGTGAACTGTAGAGACAAAATTATGTTACAAATATATATATATATATATATAGTTTTTTTAGTGGTAGCCATTGATAAGAATTTTTTAAAAAGATAATATTATTTTTTATATTTTTTTAGTATAAAAAACAATTAAGACAGATAGAGTAAATAATATTTATATATAACACAGGGTTGTGTCTAGTATATATATATGATATGATATAATGATATATGATATGATTATAATTTCCAAAATTATATATTTTTATTTTATTTCAAATACTATAACTTTTAATAATATATTTCCTAAATAGAATGATACTTGTGAGAAGCCTTGCCATGTAAAGATATTGCGATAGATAAATTCTTTTGTTAATTCTTTTGAACAATATATATTATTAATTTTTAGCATTGGATTTTGTTATTAGTATTTTGGTTGATATTTCCAGGTAATCCAGACTGCATATGATCAAACTGTTGGGTCTGTGAATCTATGATCAAAATGAAAGAAGCTCATGATGTGAATGACTCATTCGTGGTTCTTCAGGCCCATACTCGTATAACTGGTCCCCTTTATTGAGGATGTAAAATCTGTTGAAACAGCCTAGTGTTGTGGTGGGACTTGATTGTAGAGGGTGTTTTTGGTGATGATTAGCTGAGTGTGAATAAATGAGCAAGGGTGTTCATAGCTAATGTGAGAACCTAAATCAAGTAGATTAGCAACTCTTGAGGGAGATGAACGCAGCTCTTATGTAAGCTCAACTTGTTCTCGATTTAGTGAAATCATGCTTGGGTTGGAACCCCCAAATGTAAGTCTCTTGCGACCGAACTGGGTTAACAATTGATTTAATGTTTTTAATTTACTGTTTTCAATGTGCTTACGTTGTCTGGTCTGGTTAAAACTTGTTTGTGTGTAATCGAGTTCATTTTGAGATATTGAGGTTCTGTTTTTATTGTTCGCTGGATTTGGCTAGGTTATTTGTTTGTTATTTGGTTTTGAGCGAATTTGGGGCAAACAATTGATATCAGAGCAGGTCTCATTGACGCTACTAAGGAGTGGTCCATCGCCATGGCAGGAAAGGAAGACATCTTGATAATAAGACCCCCTTTATTGGATGGAGAAAATTTCCAGCACTGGAAGAATAAAATGAATTTTTTCATAATGTCCATTGGAGGGAATGCCTGGGATTCAGTTCTAAATGGTTGGACTCCACCTATGAAGACAGTAATGCTTGAAGGAAAATGTGGAGATAAAGGTCATCAGATCCTTACTGCTACAATATAAAAACCAAGAGGACAATATACTACTAAAGACTAAGCCCTATGCGATGCAAATTCCAAGGCCATAAATGCAATCATTAACGGGGTCGATCAATCATTGTATTAGGTAATCTCAACCTATAACACAACAAAGGAAATGTGGGATGCACTGATAGACACGTTCGAAGACGATGAGAAATTTGGACGCTTTAAACTTCAGATGATTGAGAGAGAATTTGATAATCTCCAGATGGAGGATGAAGAAACTATTTTCGAATACAGTAATAGATTCAAGGGTGTGGTCAATCGTGCTCACAGTTTGGGGTTGGTTTATGAGGAAAGTAAGCTGGTATTCAAGATGATGCGCACCGTGTCTAAGAAATTCTACAATAAAGTGTCTACTCTTGAGGATTTGGAGAAAATCGAGACAATGTCCCTAAATGCTCTTATTGGGACGTTACAAACTTTTGAAATGAACTATATAAACGCTGATCCCAAACGTGTTGCGTTCACCTCAGAAGATACAACAACAAGAGACCCTGATGATGATGAGTTACTTTGTATTACAAAATGTATTTTCCAAATTATTCGAAACAGAAAGTCCAGATAGCTAAAACAAAAAATCACCCAAACTGGCAGTCTGAGCAACACCCGAACAACCAACAGACAATCTGCATAGAAAAATTATGTCATACCTAATGATGTAAAATGTTATGGTTGCAATGGTTATGGACATATTCGATCATAGTGTGCAACAACTAAAAGAATGGATAAGAAAACGATATGTATAACCTGGAGTGATGAGGAAAATGAAGGAGATGAAGTAGTTGCATTCACTCTTCAAGTTAAAGAGGATATCAAAGAAGATGACGATAACAATAGCATCATGGAGATGGATATAGAGGAGTTGGGTGAAGCTTACCAAGAAATAGTGGATGGACATAAAGTGTTGATTTCCAAGAATGAATATCTCAAGGGATGTGTTGGTCGGTTGGAAAGAAAAAATGAGATAGTGATAGAAGTCAATGAGGAACTCACCAATATGAATGATAAGCTTGCAGAAGATAATGAGAAATTGTCTCAGAAATCAGATGAGCAATAGGAAATAATCAAGCTGCTGGAAGAGAAAAATAAAAAAATCATGGAAGACAATGTTTGACTACCCAAGGGAAAATTAAAACTAGATGAAGTGTTGCATTCAGGAAAACCACATCGCGTTTACATCTGATGTTGGAACATCTGGAGGAAGTTTATCAATGGTGGAATGCTTGCTGGCATAAATTTATACGAACAGATATAAAGGGATTACGAAAAATTAGCAAATTATGGACATGACCGAAAGGTCAAGGGAATGTCTAGTCTTTGAGGGAACTGTTTCTACTGTAGGAAGTCTAGGCACAAAATAATAAATTGTGATCGAATTGTTCACGATCTGTATTTTGGAAGGAAAATTCGTTGACCATCTAAAGTACTAAAGAATGAGATTTTGGAAAAGTTGAAGTGGAGACCGAAAAAGGAACAAGAAAAATGTCCAGCTGCTCTTTCCACGAAGAATATTGAAATGGAGTCTGTAAATGTGATCATCTGCAACAAATTATCTAAGAAAATGACTCAAAATTCAGATGACGACGAACCAAGATCTGAACTAAAACGGAGCATAGAAGGATTGGATTTGACTAATGAAACTAAAATAGAGCTAAAGAAAGTGGCACAAACTCCTGATAATGAATATTCAACAACTGGTTTGAAAATTAAATCATTGTAATTTGAAGAGTCAGACTACAGACTGGTCAGATTAGTAGCAGACAAGCCAGATGGAGAAGATGGGGAGGTATATCTCTTCTTCCAAATCTTGGTCGCTTTTAAGTGCTAATTCAAGCCTTTTTTGCTTGATTGCTTCTCACGGTGGAGAGAAGAAGGAATGAGGTAAAATCACGAATTGAAGAGGTTATCATTTGCTCTCATCTAACATAGTTTGAAATTAGATTGATGGCTTGCTTGAGTTGCTTGCTTGTGTGCATTACTTTGGTGCTGATTGTGATGGATAATTAACCTCATGTGCATAGATGAGATGAGAGTATTTTACATTCTTGAATATAGGATCATGAATCACGAATGTGTGTTTTGTTTTGATTCAGCCTGTGGATCAAATCTTGTTGTCCTTCCATTTTTTGGATGATGTTTCCCAAAGGGGAAAAGTTGTGTAGTTCTGCTGGCATTTTCAGATCTGCTTGGCAGCTTTGTGGCTGGTTGAGGGGGAGATTGTTTGATTATATCATTGAAGGGAAGACCCCTCATTGATAGTTTGCTCTGTTGCGTATCTTCCTTGTTGATTGGAAAGCATCAACCAAAAAGGGGGAGTTCGTTAGCATTGGATTTTGGTATTGGTATTTTGGTTGATGTTTACAGGTATCCCATACTGCATATGATCAAACTGTTGGGCCTATGAATCCATAATCAAAATGAAAGAAGCCTATAATGCGAATGACTTATTACTGGTTCTTCAGGCCCATACTCCTATAACTGGTCCCCTCCATTGGGGGATGGAAAATATGTTTTAATAGCCTAGTGCTTTGTTGGGACTTGATTGGGGGAATGATACATTCCGCTATAAGGAATAAAGTTTGTTAGATTGCTTTTATAGAGGGTGTTTTTGGTGATGATTAGCTGAGTGTGAATAAGTGAGTAAGGGTGTGAGGGTGTTCATAGCCAATGGTGAAACATAGATGAGGTAGATTAAAAACTCTTGAGGGAGATGAATGCAACTCTTATGTAAGCTTAACTTGTTCTCGATTTAGTGATATCATGCTTGGGTTGGAACCCCCCAAATGTAGGTTTCTTGTAACCAAATTGGGTTAACAATTGATTTTGTATTTTGAATTTACTGCTTTCAGTGTGCTTACGTGTTTGGTCTATGACATGCACGATTTTGTATATTCAAGTACAGGGAATTTTAGCCGAAAAGTAAGGTGTAATGGACTATTATGAGCGATCAGATATAGAGAAAATTATGCAGTTGTAGACCCTAAATTCTTTATCATAATTATTTATACTCTTTAGTTGGTGAGTTTCAAGGTCGAACACAGAGATTTTAAATCGTGAAATTAACTCGAGTTTTAATCCAATGAAAAACGATGAGAAAGCGGTAAAGCGACCCGCTCAGGAGCGAGTCCAAGTTTTGAACTAGAATTAACTAAAACTAAAGAAAGAGGTAAAGGTGAGCGAAGGTGAACGAGCGATGGTGACCGGAGGTGGTGCAAGCGGTGGGTGAGCGGTAGGGAATATGAGCGAAGGGGTGCACTGTATATTTATATGTATTGAGCGGTGGAGGGTGATAAAGAGATGTTGTGTCTAGTTTGTGAGTTCCTTAATGGCTAGATTATCCTTAATGAAATGAGTGAGTGATGTTGGTGCTTAGACGAAAAATATATGTATAATACAAAGACGACAGGAGGAAGTAAGGTAATCATATAAACAAAATCATAGAGAAGTTAAATCGTTGATACTTGACCTTAATGGAGTTACAAAAAGACTTCAATGATGCCCATAATTAGAACATTATAAGAAAGAAACCCTACTTCACTAGGAATTCGTGCGACCCAATAGTCCACCGCCTATACCCCATTAATCATTTCAATTTCCGTCTCATTAGTGGTTTTATCCTTCTGTTACCTCTTTTTAATCAAATCAAATTCACATCAGTAATTAAGTAGGTCGAAAAGGCTCAAACGTACTTAAATATATTGAATTACCCTGAATCTGTTTGTGATGCAAAACAAGTCTTGGATAATCAATTCTTCTTTTTCTCAGCGATTCGGGGTCATTTATAACTCATATTTATATGAATGTGAGAACTGGAAAGGAGTGACAATAAAGAACAGTGATATCTCATTACTTACTATCAAAAACAGTAAGCTCTATTTCTACAAAAGTTGTAAATCAAAGCTGTAAATTAGAACTAAAGAAGCAGTAAAGTAGTGGCCAAAGGAGGAGAAAAGTCTCAACTCCCCTGGCCATTCCTGCTGAGATCTCCCTTACAGGATTGGAGCTCTCGGAAGGTAGCTATGAAATTGCACAAGAGTATGCTTGTATACTCCTCTCGAAGTATATCTTTACAGTAGACATCTTGCCCTATTTATAGCTAATTGAAGTAGTTGTTGCGAGCAATTAAGAAGGGGTTTCAACCGCTGAGCAGTTAGGCAGTTTATGGCGGTTATTCCGTTGAAGCAGTTGCTGGCCATAACTCCCAGGGTGCTCGGTTCGCTTGCTTTGACTTGTAGGGGCGCAGATCTTCCTCGATTGCCCAGATGGCTGAAAGGCATCAACACAGCTAAGCGGAATTATCTGTGTTGGCTGGTAGTGGAATGGCTGTTCCGCTGCGGGTTGGAGACTTAGGCATTATCTGCAGTGAGTTGTCGTCGCTTCGCTGCGGTAGGTGTCTGAGTCGCTGGCATGAGCGATGAAAGTGTCACTTGTTGAGCGGACGGAGCCGTCGCTTACTTCTCATACCTTAGCTTTTCTTGACCAGAATCGCCGCTTAAAAAGGCCAAAAATGTTAATAATCTCAACAAACCAATTCTGGATCATGCCAAGCGGAATAGATCAATAAAGTATGCTATAAATCAGATATTGTAATGATTTTCATACCGAAATTCAAATAATAAATAGTTTTGTTAAGCAGAGAATATGCTCATATTTGGAGCTATCAGTCTGATTACAAATTGTATGTGTGTAATCGAGTTCACCTTGAGATATTGAGGTTCTGATATAATTGTTCGTTGAATAATACTAACAAATTAAATAATTTTAAATAAAAAATAGATTCCATCAACCAATTAATTAAATTAGGAGAGCTACATGTCCCGTAAGGGATAGTCTGGTGGTGTGTGGAGTAAACTTGTGTCCGTAAAGCATGGGTTCAAACTCCGACGCCTTCAGGCCCACCTGCCACACATTTGCCTAGTGTGACTTGTCTTGTTGGGCAAAATTTGTAGGATATTAGGTTTGACCGGGAGTTTACCCAGTGTGCACTTTCGGGTAGCGGCTGCGAATTCCCACATTATAAAATAAAAAATAAAAAAATTAAGAGAGCTACATTAAGAAAGTTGAAGCATAAATAATAAATAATAAATAATCAACTTCTATAAGCCAGATCTATTATATATAAATATATATATAATATTAATGTGGTTTGCACGTAGTTCATTGTTTTTCTTTTTTTTTTAAATCATTTATATTTAAATTAAATTATGATCTAAATTTTGTTAGATTTGATTTATGATTCGGAATACTTTACTGCCTATATTTTTTTTATTGATTTAATTTAGAGTATTATAATATAATACCTTTTTTTATTTTATAGTTATGTTCAAATTTTGAGTCTTTGCATTTGAAAGAAAATTTAAGAATTCATATAAAAATTATGCTAAATTTTAATATATAAAAATTGTATTTTTATATTAATATTTTCATTTTTATTGTACATGTATGTTTTAATTATTTATTATTTTGTTTTATTTTCTATTTTAAATATTTTTTATTCTTACTGTGTATGTATTTTTCTAATTGATTTATTTTTTAAAATTATATTCTAATTTTTGCTTTTGCAATTTTGTAGATTATGTTAGGAGTAACTGTCACACACACAAATAGGAAAGTAGAACATAAAGAATTATGTGGTTCGGTCGATAAAGGTTATTGACCTACGTCCACGAGGGCAACCAAGAATTTTTTTTTTTTTATTACTGCAGTATGAGGCGGCACACTTTTCAAGTACAAAAGATGGTATATATAGACTAGGTTTAGGGTTAATCACAATTGGGCCCGAACTCCTAAGCCCATTAGGGTTAACTACCCTAAAGAAGCCTACTTAACAATCTCCCACTTGGAGGCTTCGAAACATCTACGCTCCACTATATTGTTGTAAAATCTTCAGCTTCACTTGATTGCCCCAGTCGTCTCATCATTTCTCATGAAGACCATCTGAAGTCATGCATAACTTCAGCTTGTCCAGTGTCACAGTCTTTGTGAACATATATGTTAGATTTATAGCGTTTGATATGTTCTTCAACTTCATCGTTTCTTCACTTATCAATCCTCTAATAAAGTGATATCTTATCCCAATATGCTTTGTTTTCCCATGATAGACCAGACTCTTGACAAGTTTGACTGCACTCTTATTGTCACAGTGTAACGAATAATCTGTCGGCCTTTTATCCAACTTTAGGAGGAAGTTTTTTAGCCAAATAACTCTTGGCTAGCCTCAGTAACTGTCATATACTCATCTTCTGTCATCGAAAGCGACACACTTTTTTTAAGTTTAGACATCAACTTGACTGCAGTTCCTCCCAATGTGAAGATGTACCATATAGTGTTCTTAAGCGTCTCTTTGCATCCTGCCAAATCAGCATCTATTATACCCTCTGAGAATCACATCTTTGCCTCGGAAACATAACTTCATCTTGGAAGTACCCTACGAATACCTTAGTATCCACTTGACGGCTTCCCAATGTTCTCTCCCCGGATTTGACTTGTGGTGACTAACAATCCCAACTCCATGAGCAATGTCTGGTCTCGTGTACACCATCACATACATAAGGCTACCAACAACAGATGCATAAGGGACTTTAGTCATATCTGCCTTCTCTTTGTCTGTTCTCAGAGACTGATCTTTGGTAAGCTTGAAGTGGCTTCCCAAAGGTATTTTTCTCGGCTTAGTCTTCTTGTTATTCATGTTGAACTTCTCTAACACTTTCCCGATATACTACTTCTAAGATAGTCTCAAAGTGTCATCCTTGTTTCTGATTATACTCATCCCAAGTATCTGTTTGGATGGACTTAAGTCTTTCATTTTGAATGCCTCAGACATCTGTTGCTTTAACTTATTGATTTCTCTCATGTCTGCACCGGCTATCAATATATCATCCACGTAGAGAAGTAGAATGATGCAGGAACCCTTAAACTTCTTCACAAAACAACAATGGTCCATTTCGCATCTCTTGCACCCCGTTCTCATCATGAAGTTGTCGAACTTCATTTTTCATTGCCTGGGGGCTTATTTTAGACCATATAAGCTCTTTTTCATCTTGCAGACCCAATTCTCCTTGCCAACAACTTAAAAATCCTCAGGTTATACCATGTAGATATTCTCATCGAGATCACCATGATGAATTGTTGTCTTAACTTCTAGCTGCTCTAGATGTAAGCCCTCTGCAGCTACAATATCGAGAACCAATCTGATAGTGGTCATCCTTACTACTTGAGAGAAGATTTTAGTGTAGTCTACTCCACTAAGCCATTAACCACTAAGCAAGCTTTGTACCTTTTCGACCCATCTGGTTCATCCTTGATTCTAATAATCCATGTATTTTGAGGCGCCTCCTTTTCGGATGGAAATTTACTCAAAATCTATGTCTTGTTTTTGTTCTGGCTTTGGCATCCAACTTGTCACCATCTCTCGTCAGATCATAAGCACTGGATCCAAACACTCTCAAGTATTCATATTTTATTGTTTCTCGTTTCCACTCTTCTTTGAGTATCTTGAAACCCAATGTCACTGATGGTCCTCGGTTGATAAGATAAGCAACAGTGTGTACTACATCGGCCCAGAATGCCTTTGGAAGTCCAGCATTCAGTCTCATGCTTCCGGCCCTCTCATTGAGTGTTATGTTCATCCTTTCTACCATTTCGTTCTGCTGAGGAGTGCCCGGGACAGTCTTGATCATCCGGATCCTGTGTTCAGCACAATACTCGGTGAACTCTATGATGATGTATTCACTTCCATTATCCGGTTTCAAGCACTTCACCTTCAGGTTAGTTTATAATACAACAACAATCTTTCATCTATTAAAAGCATTGAAACATCAAACTTGTTTTTAAGAAAATAGACCCATACCTTTCGTGTTGAAATATCAATAAACATTACATAGTAGTTTAATCCGCCAAAGGAAAAGACTGGTGTTGGTCCATATACATGAGAGCGAACCAATTCCAATTTCTGAGCTTTCAGTGTCTGCCCATCTTTTGCAAAAGAGATATTCTTCTTCTTGCCAAGCACACAGGGCTCACAAAACTCAGAATCCACCCTCTATAGATCTAGAAGCTTCTCTCTAACGACAAGCATCTTCATTTATTTTATGCTCACTTGGCAAGTCATTGGTGCCACATAACATACGGACTTTGCTTGTTGGTTACTGCATTCGTTTCATTTTCAGAGATTATATATTAAATAATTTGTATGAATCTCTATATATATATATTATATTTTTTTAATATTAATGGAAAATCATATTACTTTTTTATTAGAACATATCCAATTCGCTAAATATAAATATAAAATTTACAAAAAAAAAAGAGATGGATGTACGGGTTTGATTTATCACAACAAACAAAATTTGTTGAAGGACAATTACGTCATTTAAAATATAAAAAATTCAAATCCTTCAATTAATCTGCAAAATAAAATGGATTTGGAAAATATACACTACAAAAAAAATCACAAGTTGCGATGAAATTATTCCGTCGCAAGTAGTTAATTTTCCCTTGCAAATTCATATTGTGATGGATTATGCGTCCAAATGGGAACCGTCGCAAATAATTGGTTGTAATTCCAAACGACCAAACTGGATTCCGTTGCAGAAAATTGTGATGGAAGCAACAAAGGAAATTAAGTCGCAACATTGCAGGGAATTAATCTCTTATTGATTCCGTCGCAACATTATAAAACATTGCAATAGAAAAAATTTCTTACTAATTCCGTCGCAATAGTAGAGAATATTACATGTGAATAAATTTATTGCTAATTCCGTCACAACATTTATAGAACATAATTTTGCTGCTAATTCTGTAGCAAAATTTACGTCCCTATTAGATTGGATTTTAAATACACTATTCATCCCATTTTTTTCCCCCAAAAATATCAAATCAAACACATATTTTTTATTTTTTATATTATACGAAAAATTAATTTTACATTCAAAACATCACATCAACACCTATTTATATCACATCATACAACTATTCAAATTCAAAAATTTTATTATTCAAATCCCAACTCAAAATCCAAACCCCCAAACAAACACACCCTTATAAAAAAATTTGATTTCCTTTTCTAAGGACTAAAATCCATGCAAATATTCATTTAATCCCAATTAAAAGAAATTGCAAACTAGAACTACACTACTCAACTATCAATCAATAACTCAGAAGTTTAAATAACTTTTTGATTTTTTAAGTGTAGTTGATGTGTTGTTTTTATAAGATACAAAAATAGAGCCTAAATTGAAGGATACAACAGTAGGTGAAACATACAAATCTAAATAAAATTATGCACCTTAATATATATACTAAAAATGACATGTAGCTACACATATATTTCAAACAACCACACATTCACTTTGCTGAAACAAAATATAACTCTCCTGATTGTCATGTGGTGGCAGCCAATTGTCCACATTTTTGTACTTCACACCAAAGATCTGACAAAAAAACTGATTCTAGAACCCAAACTTTGAAACATCTGCATATAAACTTGGGCAGAAAAGTTAGAATAATTGTAAAGTACTTAAGGTTTTCTCTATTTCTAATGATCTGCAGAGAAGTCGAATGGTGACAACCATCAGGCCAATCCGTAATCTTATTCACAATATGATTTGTAGCAAAAACTCATCTAACAACATAAATAAATTGCTTCTTGATTTCTCTATTGAACAACTATTGGAAATTGGCAAAACATTTTGTACTATCATAAATAGCTAATTGCACAGTAGAAGATACTTGAAACTTAATTCGACTAAAATTTTCTAACCTTGAAATATGCATTCTTACGGTTTTCATATTCTTGAGTACACAACATTTGGTTAACAGATAGGAGTTAATAACAGTCTTAGAATATCATATCTCAGATAGCTCAAAATATTTATATATTTATGTGTGGATTCTAGACTACTCATTGACTAGGAGCATATTCTTCTGATTAATATCTCAGTTCCTAATCAACATGAACCAGGATAATACACGACCATTTAGAAATCATTTGATCATCAACATCATAATCATATTTACCGTATTCAAATTTTAATCAACATACAATTATTTACCAGAGTAGCAAAAACAAACCTTCAATAAAACAAGATGTGTCCGTGTTTGAGCTTGTCACATTGGAAAATTACCGAAAGCTCTTATTCACTCTTGTCAGATTCCAACTGCAATCACCACCCAAACAATGGTTTAGCTTATGGAATGAAATGACAGAAGGTTAAAGTTCTATTTCAATTAAATATGGTTCTAATTTAAATTTAATATGGTTTCAACCATTTAGATGAGCATGATTTGTGTATTCCAATTTAAAAATAAACTGAAACTTGTTGTAATTATCAGTCCAAATCTGGATGGAACTAACTGCTACACAAAAAAAAAAAAACAATAATAACTTACGAACTCTAACCAGCTCTCATTCATTCTTTCATACCATAAGCATATTTTCCAAACATAACATATATTCCTATTGAAGTAAAATAAATAAAATGTACATATCCTAGAACATACATATGCCTTAAAATTTTAAGGCTACATAAAATTACATTAACACCCTTTATCCAATAATTTATTTTCTTCTTCACTTTTCCCTAAAAGCTATATTAATATAATTATTTATTTTGTTATAAATATTTCATTCAACATTAATAACTTTATTAATAATATTATATAACAATATTAAATTTATTTTGAGTAGAATTTATTTTATTATTATAGTACAATAAAAATGAATGATAGAGACTTTTTTTTATTATTTTTATTTTTATAAAACTTTTTTTTATTATGTGAAAAATTAATCTTTGTTTTATTCGATAAGTTCTTTTCGGTCATTATGTTTTTTATTAACTATTATTGAAATAATAAAAAATAAAAGTAATTAATATATATGATTGTTCACTCTTATTTATTTATTTTACTCCTTCATGACCGTATTATTAAACTAATAGTCAATTAACATAGTAAAAGAATAAAATACTTTACTATTTGTGTAAAAAATACTACTAATATATTTTGGAATGCTATTGTACTAATAATGGATATAAGTTCTGTACTTTCTGAATTTAATTTATACTCCCTCCATCGTATTTATCATATCTACCTTTCTATTTTCATTTGTTCCACTTATTTTGTAATTTTTTTTAAAAAACATTATATATTTTTATTTATTTTTTTATTTTAATTAGATTAATTACTTATTTAATTTTAATTTATAATTATTTATATTATACCATAATTATTTTTACTAATATATTTTTAATTATTTACTAATAATTAGTGTTGATATTACTTACACTTGATAGACTTAGTATTTTTTGGTTGGTGTTGATGCCTCAGGAATGTTGCCTTGGGCCTTTGCAACTTAGACTACCTTGGTTTTTCTGGTATGTTTTGTTTGACTTGGACTGTATAGCCTGTATTAAGAGAACTACGTATGGCGTGATCCCGTTTGGGTACGTAGGCAGCCCACTTTGGGTGCAGCCATTCGATTGAGCGTACCCTTCTCCCAACATATATCACTTCGTCGATCAATAGTCTCCTTCGAGCGGATGCAGATGGTCGCCCGACTTTCCATTTCAGGTAGCAGGTTTCACTCTCTTACTTGTTTTTGGTTGCACTTAGTGTTGATATTACTAACACTTGATAGACGTAGTATTGTTTGGTTGGTGTTGATGCCTCAGGATTGTTGCCTTGGGCCTTCGCTACTTAGACTACCTTGGCTTGTCTGGTATGTTTTGTTTGACTTGGAATGTATAGCTTGTATTAGGAGAACTACGTATGGCTTGATCCCGTTTGGGTACATAGGCAGCCCACTTTGGGTGAAGCCATTCGATTGAGCGTCCCCTTCTCCCAACATATATCACTTCGTCGATCAATAGTCTCCTTCGAGCGGATGCAGATGGTCTCCCGAATTTCCATTTCAGGTAGCAGCTTTCATCGTCTTACTTGTTTTTTGTGACACTTAGTGTTGATATTACTTACACTTGATAGACTTAGTATTTTTTGGTTGGTGTTGATGCATCAGGAATGTTGTCTTGGGCCTTTGCAACTTAGACTACCTTGGCTTTTCTGGTATGTTTTGTTTGACTTGGAATGTATAGCCTGTATTAAGAGAACTACGTATGGCTTGATCCCGTTTAGGTACGTAGGCAGCCCACTTTGGGTGCAGCCATTCAATTGAGCGTACCCTTCTCCTAACATATATCACTTCGTCGATAAATAGACTCCTTCGAGCGGATGCAGATGGTCGCCCGACTTTCCATTTCAGGTAGCAGGTTTCACCCTCTTACTTGTTTTTGGTGGCACTTAGTGTTGATATTACTTACACTTGATAGACGTAGTATTGTTTGGTTGGTGTTGATGCCTCAGGATTGTTGCCTTGGGCCTTTGCTACTTAGACTACCTTGGCTTGTTTGGTATGTTTTGTTTGACTTGGAATGTATAGCCTGTATTAGAAGAACTACGTATGGCTTGATCCCGTTTGGGTACGTAGGCAGCCCACTTTGGGTGGAGCCATTCGATTAAGCGTACCCTTCTCCCAACATATGTCACTTCGTCGATGAAAATTCTCCTTCGGGCGGATACAGATGGCCTCCCGACTTTCCATTTCAGGTAGCAGATTTCACCCTCTTACTTGTTTTTTGTGAGACTTAGTGTTGATATTACTTATACTTTCTAAACTTAGTATTTTTTGGTTGGTATTAATGCCTCAGAAATGTTGCCTTGGGCCTTTGCTACTTAGACTACCTTGACTTCTCTGGTCTGTTTTGTTTGACATGGACTGTATAGCCTGTATTAGGAGAACTACGTATGGCTTGATCCCATTTGGGTACGTAGGCAGCCAACTTTGGGTGCAGCCATTCGATTGAGCGTACCCTTCTCCCAACATATATCACTTCGTCGATCAAAAGTCTTCTTCGAGCGGATGCAGATGGTCTCCCGACTTTCCATTTCAGGTAGCAGGTTTCACCCTCTTACTTGTTTTTTGTGACACTTAATGTTGATATTAGTTACACTTGATAGACTTAGAATTTTTTGGTTGGTTTTGATGCCTCAGGAATGTTGCCTTGGGCCATTGCTACCTAGACTACCTTGGCTTGTCTGGTATGTTTTGTTTGACTTTGACTGTATAGTCTGTATTAGGAGAACTACGTATGGCTTGATCCCGTTAGGGTACGTAGGCAGCCCACTTTGGGTGCAGCCATTCGATTGAGTGTACCCTTCTCCCAACATATCACTTCGTCGATCGAAAGTCTCGTTCGAGCGAATGCAGATGGTCTCCCGACTTTCCATTTCATGTAGCAGGTTTCACCATCTTACTTGTTTTTTATGACACTTAGTGTTAATATTACTTACACTTGATAGACTTAGTATTTTTTGGTTGGTGAGGATGCCTCAAAAATTTTTCCTTGTGCCTTTGCGACTTAGACTACCTTGGTTTGTCTGGTATGTTTTGTTTGACTTGGACTGTATAGCTTGTATTAGGAGAACTACGTATGGCTTGATCCCGCTTGGGTACGTAGGCAGCCCACTTTGGATGCAGCCATTAGATTGAGCGTACCCTTCTCCCAACGTATATCACTTCGTCGATCAAATGTCTCCTTCAAGCGGATGCAGATGGTCTCCCGAATTTCCATTTCAGGTAGCAGGTTTCACCCTCTTACTTGTTCTTTGTGACACTTATTGTCGATATTACCTACGTTTGATAGACTTAATATTTTTTGGTTGGTGTTGATGCCTCAGGAATGTTGCCTTGGGCCTTTGCTACTTAGACTACCTTGGCTTGTCTGGTATGTTTTGTTTGACTTGGACTGTATAGCCTGTATTAGAAGAACTACGTATGGCTTGATCCCGTTAGGGTACGTAGGCAGCCCACTTTGGGTGCAGCCATTCGATTAAGCGTACCCTTCTCCCAACAAATGTCACTTCGTCGATGAAAATTCTCCTTCGGGCGGATGCAGATGGTCTCCCGACTTTCCATTTCAGGTAGCAGGTTTCACCCTCTTACTTGTTTTTTGTGACACTTAGTGTTGATATTACTTATACTTTCTAAACTTAGTATTTTTTGGTTGGTATTGATGCCTCAGAAATGTTGCCTTGGGCCTTTGCTACTTAGACTACCTTGACTTCTCTGGTCTGTTTTGTTTGACATGGACTGTATAGCCTGTATTAGGAGAACTACGTATGGCTTGATCCCGTTTGGGTACGTAGGCAGCCAACTTTGGGTGCAGCCATTCGATTGAGCGTACCCTTCTCCCAACATATATCACTTCGTCGATCAAAAGTCTTCTTCGAGCGGATGCAAATGGTCTCCCGACTTTCCATTTCAGGTAGCAGGTTTCACCCTCTTACTTGTTTTTTGTGACACTTAGTGTTGATATTAGTTACACTTGATAGACTTAGAATTTTTTGGTTGGTTTTGATGCCTCAGGAATGTTGCCTTGGGCCATTGCTACCTAGACTACCTTGGCTTGTCTGGTATGTTTTGTTTGACTTTGACTGTATAGTCTGTATTAGGAGAACTACGTATGGCTTGATCCCATTAGGGTACGTAGGCAGCCCACTTTGGGTGCAGCCATTCGATTGAGTGTACCCTTCTCCCAACATATCACTTCGTCGATCGAAAGTCTCGTTCGAGCGAATGCAGATGGTCTCCCGACTTTCCATTTCATGTAGCAAGTTTCACCCTCTTATTTGTTTTTTATGACACTTAGTGTTAATATTACTTACACTTGATAGACTTAGTATTTTTTGGTTGGTGTTGATGCCTCAAAAATGTTTCCTTGGGCCTTTGCGACTTAGACTACCTTGGTTTTGCTGGTATGTTTTGTTTGACTTGGACTGTATAGCTTGTATTAGGAGAACTACGTACGGCTTGATCCCGTTTGGGTACGTAGGCAGCTCACTTTGGATGCAACCATTAGATTGAGCGTAACCTTCTCCCAACGTATATAACTTCGTCGATCAAATGTCTCCTTCGAGCGGATGCAGATGGTCTCCCGACTTTCCATTTCAGGTAGCAGGTTTCACCCTCTTACTTGTTCTTTGTTACACTTATTGTCGATATTACCTACATTTGATAGACTTAATATTGTTTGGTTTGTTTTGATGCCTCAGGAATGTTGCCTTGGGCCTTTGCTACTTAGACTACCTTGGCTTGTCTGGTATGTTTTGTTTGACTTGGACTGTATAGCCTGTATTAGAAGAACTACGTATGGCTTGATCCCGTTAGGGTACGTAGGCAGCCCACTTTGGGTGCAGCCATTCGATTAAGCGTACCCTTCTCCCAACATATTTCACTTCGTCGATGAAAATTCTCCTTCGGGCGGATGCAGATGGTCTCCCGACTTTCCATTTCAGATAGCAGGTTTCACCCTCGTACTTATTTTTTGTGACACTTAGTGTTTATATTACTTACACTTGATAGACTTAGTATTGTTTTGTTGGTGTTGATGACTCAGGAATGTTGCCTTGGGCCTTTGCTAGTTATGCTACCTTGGCTTGTCTGGTATGTTTTGTTTGAGTTGGACTGTATAGCCAGTATTAGGAGAACTACGTATGGCTTGATCCCGTTTGGGTACGTAGGCAGTCCACTTTGGGTGCAGCCATTCGATTGAGTATACCCCCTTCTCCCAACATATATCACTTCGTCGATCAAAATTCTCCTTCGAGCGGATGTAGATGGTCTCCCGACTTTCCATTTCAGGTAGCAGGTTTCACCCTCTTACTTGTTTTTTGTGACACTTAGTGTTGATATTAGTTACACTTGATAGAATTAGTATTGTTTGGTTGGTGTTGATGCCTCAGGCATGTTTCCTTGGGCCTTTTCTACTTAGACTACATTGGGTTGTCTTGTCTGTTTTGTTTGACATGGACTGTATAGCCTGTATTAGGAGAACTACGTATGGCTTGATCCCGTTTGGGTACGTAGGCAGCCCACTTTGGGTGCAGCCATTCGATTTGGCGTACCCCTCTCCCAACATATCTTACTTCGTCGATGAAAATTCTCCTTCGGGCGGATGCAGATTGTCTTCCGACTTTCCATTTCAGGTAGCAGGTTTGACCCTCTTACTTGTTTTTTATGACACTTAGTGTTGATATTACTTACACTTGATAGACTTAGTATTGTTTAGTTGGTGTTGATGGCTCAGGCATGTTTCCTTGGGCCTTTTCTACTTAGACTACCTTGGCTTGTCTGGTATGTTTTGTTTGACTTGGACTGTATAGCCTGTATTAGGAGAACTACGTATGGCTTGATCCCGTTTGGGTACGTAGGCAGCGCACTTTGGGTGCAGCATTCGATTGAGTGTACCCTTCTCCCAACATATATCACTTCATCGATCAAAAGTCTCCTTCGAGCGAATGCAGATGGTCTCCCAACTTTCCATTTCAGGTAGCAAGTTTCACCCTTTTACTAGTTTGTTGTGACACTTAGTGTTAATATTACTTACACTTGATAGACTTTGTATTGTTTGGTTGGTGTTGATGCCTCAGGCATGTTTCCTTGGGCCTTTTCTACTTAGATTAAAATTAAGATAAGTAAATAGTTTAATTAAAATTAAGAAAATTATAAAATTTAAAATTTAAAATGCGAGTAAAGTGCATAATTATATTTCCTAAAATAGAAAGGACAAATTATGTGGGACGGACGAAAATAGAAAATAGGGACAAATTATGTGGGACGGAGAGAGTAATAGATTAAATCTGTTGCAGATTTTCCAAAAATTATGCAACAAAGATAATATTCCGTTGCAAAATTGCGACAGAAATAACAACAAATTAAATTTGTAGCAGAGTTCAAATAAAAAAAATTAATTTTTTAATTTTATAAATAATTTAGTAATTATTATTTTTTATATTTTTAATTTAATTTTTAAAATTTTAATTTTTAATAATTAATTTTATTTATTTATTAAATATTTTTAATTTTTAATTTTTTTATATATTTTTATTAATTTTGATTTTATGGGGTATAATTTATAATTTTCAAAAAGTTGATGGTCCGAATGCAATTAATTTCATCACCGTCATCTACACAAACCCCTAAATTCACTGAAAAAACTCTTTTGGGGAGAAATTCGCTATTTCTTCTGGGGAGATTGAGCAATCCTCAGGATGAGCGCGTACATGAGCCGTTTGTTTCCCCGATCAAATTCAAGCTTCTTCCTGCGTAGCGGAATCGCCTGGATGCGAAAGTCGTGCGGCTTACCAAGGTTGATTTTCTGTAAGTACGGTACCTCTGTTGACCAAACCTTTGGCCTTTCTCATATCATTATATTGGTGCTTGATTAGAAATAATCAGTTTTTCATTTCAGGTATTTGACGGGAAATGAGCTTACTGGACAAATTCCTATGTGGATCCTAGAACAAAATAAGAATGCATTAAGTGACTTAGCTCAAGCTACATTCCTCTGTTAATGTGTATTTCCTGATGATTTTGCAGCATTGTAGTTTTGTGTAATATTGTTTCTCATATTGTTCATACTATTTGGCAAACAGCAATCTATCTCTTAACAATTTTACCTCTGAAAGTTCCACCCCGTCTGAGTACCCACGAGGGAGTGTTTAAGTCTTTCACAGATTTGTTTTTCTTTGTTATTTATGAATTTTCATGTTGCATGAAGATTTAACTGGTTCATTTTCTTCAGGAATTTGGTGGAGAGTTTTTCATCAGCAGCTACTGAACCGTAAGACGATATCTTTGTTTTAAATCTATCATTCAACTTCAAGGCTATGCATTCTTGAACTATACCATTAATCTTATGACAGCTTTATATAATTGTAGAGTTCATCCGTGCATGAGGCAGGAGTTTCCATGCTCAGACCCCAGAAAAAAGCGTTAGTACTTCCTATAATCCTGCACAGTTCACTTATTTTATGTTATTCAAATTGCAATATCTAAATGCATTGATTCAAAGCGAGAGTTATTGACACTTCAATTTTAGCCTATGACACTTTCAGGGTCAAATGTTATATATATATATATGTTATTAGCTATTCCTGTGAGCTCATGATGTAAGTTTCCACAGCGTGGAACTTATGGGCCTCTTATATCTGCCATATCTGTGAATCCTAGTAAGTTTCTTTTATCCTTAGCAATTTGCTTCACGATAAAACTTCGAAGATCCTACAAGGTTGAAGACTCTTGATGCCTCTATATTGCAGATTTTAAACCACCGGTATTCCACAAGATAAATACACCTGTTGTGGCTGGTGGAGCAGTGGCTGGACCATTACTTGTAGCTCTGATTCTAGTCATCTTGAGAAAGAAAGGCTACCTTGGAGGGAAAACTCCTGTCGATAAAGGTACTACGCTTCCCAGAAAGTTAGCTTGCTCGACTTTCATTTGAATACTTAATGAATATCCTCACAAGAATTTTGTATTGAGATCCATGTAATCGAGCCTAAGCAGATCATTCTTGTCTGAGCTCTTGAAATGCTATGTAGCTTTCGAGAGCCATTTACGCAAGCAATATAATTTTGTGGCATACAAAAAAGTTTGATGAAACGTATTGATTTGTTTGGACAGAGCTTTGAGGCCTTGATCTGCAAACAGGGCTCTTCTCGTTGAAGCAGATCAAGGCTGCAACAAAGAACTTTGATCCAGAAAACAAGGTAGGTGAGGGCGGCTCCGGCTCAGTTTACAAGGTACTGTTGTATTAGCATATGTGCTTAGTTGGTTTCGACAAAATTGTTGCACTTTCATGTCTTTTTCTGTTGATTAAATCAAAAACTGACTCTTCTCTAACGCGACGTAGGGGCTGTTGTCAGATGGAACGATAATTGCAGTGAAGCAGCTCTCCTCGAAGTCGAAAAAGGGAACACGCGAATTCGTTAACCAAGTAGGAATGATTTCTGCACTGCAACACCCGAATCTAGTAAAGCTTTACGGCTGCTGTGTTGAAGGCAATAACTTGATGCTAATCTATGAGTACATGGAGAACAATTTTGTATCCCGTGCACTATTCGGTGAGCATCATTTTCATATCAGCCGAGGCTCTGATTCGATTCACTTCCATGATGAATCCATCCTCTTACATTTCCTAGGAAAGGACACCGAGAAAAAGTTGAAGCTCGATTGGCCAACCAGGATTAAAGTTTGTCTCGGCATTGCAAAAGGCCTAGCTTTCCTCCACGAAGAATCGAGGCTGAAGATAGTCCATCGAGACATCAAGACTAGCAACGTTTTGCTCGACAAGAATCTGAATGAAAAGATATCCGATTTTGGCCTCGCTAAGCTCATCGAAGACGATAAGACTCACATCAGCACTCGAATTGCCGGGACTATGTATGTTATTCTTCCTCCTTTACTCCAAACACCCTTCACTTTTTCGAACACTTACCAACGGATTATCTGTCGTCTTGCAGAGGTTACATGGCGCCGGAGTATGCAATGCGCGGCTACCTTACTAACAAAGCGGATGTCTACAGCTTCGGCGTGGTGGCATTGGAGATCGTCAGCGGTAAAAGCGACACCAATTATCGACCGGAGGATTTCGTCTATCTTCTCGACTGGGTACAAAAAGCATCCGCATTTCCATTTCTCCATAGTCCATTTTACCGAGCTTTATTGATCGATCCATTCGTCTATAACCAGGCCTACGTTCTGCAAGAGAGGGCGTGAAATATTTTCTCCCACCGGTGCTGATGATGATTGAGACTGAAAATTTAAATGATGATCTCCGAATCTCTTGACTTTGATGTCGATTGAAGATGATTGAAGATGCCCTGTCAGCACCAGTGGGAGAAAATATTTCACCACCTGTCATGCCAATTCCTGGGGAGATTCCCCAACCACCTACCGATTGGTTGTCTTATGTTCAACAATTGAACAATCAGCAAAATGCGGCTATGCAGAACATGTTGCGCGAGCAACAGAATCTCATGCAGAACATGTTAGATCAAGCGTTATCAAGGGTTACTCTCCAACCCAATCGGACGCTGCTAGGAGTATCACCATCAAGAATGCAAGCAAATTTCGCAGGGCCATCATACGTTGATAGCACACTTCCAAGCGCTACAACGTTCAACCGAACAGATAAGGGAAAGACTCCTCTAACTTTCCCTAACAATGTTCCTTTGGGACCAAGAGTTGATAATTTTCAGCCAAACGTTATCAGGGAGGAGAGGCAAGGAGTACATATGCAAGATCCCATCTTCATCCTTGATCATCAACAAAATTCCCGTGTGGATCCTGAAGAGATTGCCCAAGTGTTGAGGGTGCATTTTGGTTTGAATCCTCGGATGGTCAATCGCCCTGCTTATCAAAGACCCTTCCCCGAAAGGATCATTAACGACTATCCACTTCCAAGGAATTATCGACCACCTGATTTCCATGCTTTTTCAGGGGAAGACGGATGCTCCACTATAGAGCATATGGGTCGTTTTACAGCACAATTGGGAGAAGTGGGAAATAATCCTTTTTATAAACTGCAATTGTTTGGATTATCTCTCACCAAAACAGCTTTTTCATGGTTTGTAAATTTGCCACCTGGGTAAATACAAACTTTGGAAGGTTTGGAAATGGCTTTTGATGCTAGATTCTTCAATCCCTTACCAACTGTTTTACTTACCGATTTATTGGAATTGAAGCAATATCCAGAAGAGTCAGCCTCGCAGTTTATTGAAAGAGTGTGATTGATGAAAGGATGTTGTCCTACTATAATCAATGAAAAAGAAATGACCAATTTAGTGGTCAGGAATATGCATGGCCGCCTAAGAGAGGCACTCACTGCTCATGATGTGGAAGATTTGGCAAGCCTCCCTGCCAAGGCGGGACGTTTAGAGTCTCTTTTCAGAGAGAAGGATCAGAATTTCAGGCGTAATAAAGTTCAGCATATGGCAAGTGTGGAAACAGAAACATACGACTTTGATTATGATCAGACAGAAGAAATGGCGGCTGAAATCATTTCGGGAAAGCCTTATGTGTGCTCTAAATTGAAGCCAGTGCTAGGAACTGAAGGAAGAGAGCGACCTACATTTGACAGTTCAAAAGCAGATGAAATTTTTGATATTTTGCTAACTGACGGCCAGATTAGAATTCCAAAAGGGCAAAGGTTGGCTACTAAGGAAGAGATCAAAGGAAGACCGTATTGTAAGTGGCATAACTCGTTCACACACAATACAAGTCAATGCACTCATTTCCAAAATGAGATCCAAAAGACCATTAAGGCAGATCGGCTCAAGTATATTACTTTGGGTGTGGAGCAGCAACCTTTTCCAAAAGTGACCACAACAATGGTTAATATACAAGCAAGTCCTAGATCGGGAAAGGGAAACTCATCAAACAGTGGCCGACCAGAAGAAAAACTAAAGGTCTGTGAAAAAACAGTGGCAGAAAAATGGGATAACCAAGATGGTTCTTTTAATTTGGAGTTAAACAGCAAGCTTTAGTTCGGGACCACCCGACTAGAAGGACGGGCTTGTTCGGAAGCAAATGGACTCGAAATAAAAAAACCTTTACCAATTGATGTGGATCCTCGTTTTCCAGGCATGAATCGTACTCAGATTCGGAATGCCAAGCGCAGGTATGCTGCGAGATACCGGGATAAGGTCTCTTCATCGAAGCAGCCGAACGACATCCAAGGCACTGCTAGATATACTGAAGGAGGTCGGTCCATCAGGGTCGTTTCATTTGAGCAGCCGAACGAAGCGTAGGTTGCTATTGGTTTGTTGGAAAGAGATCGGTCCATAGGGGTCGCCTCTTCAAAGCAGCCGACCAACACGCGAGGTACTGCTAATTGTCAAGAGGACGGTCGGTCCATAAAAGTCTCATCCTCAGGGGAGCCTAAGTATGTGAAAGGCGTCTCTGAGTGCAATGAAGGAGGTCGGTCCATACCGAAAAAGGGTAAAAGCGTATCAGATGAAAGAATTGAAGGTTTCAGATGTCAGTTTTGTGATCGGATTAACATCAATCCATCTTTGGAGGAGTTTCGTAATCTCTGACAGTTCAACCTGAAACTGGTACCAGGGACAAAATTCTGGAAGATCATCCAAGGTCTGTCAAGTCTCGACTAAGGCCAAGAGTTCCCTGCCGAATGACAGGAATTAACTGGATTGAAGAAAAACCCCTATGGGCAAGTCTGCTGGATGATTTTAGAGAAGAGCCAGAATGGGCAAAGATTTCATATCCTGATTTTCAGTCAGAGGTTCCTCCAATAGTCTTTCCTCCCATCCTAGAAGGCACGACGTCTCATTTAAAGCCTCTGTATGTTAATGCACATATTTGCGGGAAGCCAATCACAAAAGTTTTTATAGACAACGGAGCCTGCTTCAATGTGATGCCATTAAAGACTCTCAAGAAGATAGGGAAGGAAATTCACGATTTATCCCCTGTTGATTTTTAGATGACTAGCTTCACAAGACAGCCAACCAGACCAGAAGGCATGATGGTCGCCTCAATTGAAGTCGGTCCTAAAAATATTTCTTCAGTTTTCTTTGTGGTAGATGCGAATACTACATACTCAATCCTACTTTGACGAGACTGGATTCATGCATCTAAATGTGTGCCATCAACACTGCATCAACAATTGATGTTCTGGGAAGGCAATCAAGTCTTCAAAATGGAAGCAAATGACAACCCTTTTGGAGCATCAGAACAAGTTGAAGAATCAGTTTTTTATCCTGGTCATGTACTTCCAATGTCTCAACTTTTTATGGCTAATGAATACCCGAATAAGGGTTTTCAATTCATCAGCCAGAATTCAATGTTCTTTTAAAAGAACAGATTTACTGTATGGCTCTTGAGGAAGCCAAACCTACTTCTTATAATATATTCTTACGGAAGGAGCAAATTTACGAGATTGTAGTATACTTATTAATTAGTATTATTTAGACCAGCTTTTAAAAAAAGTAGAAAAAATCAAAAAGATGCATGATGTTCATTTCCAAGAAGATGAGCAATTTTGTTGGCCTGATTTATTAGAGAAAACAGAGCCAGCTTTCACAGCACAAGATCCTTTACTGGAATTTAACTTAGGAACCGACCTGGTTCCAAAAATAATCAGAATGAGTGGTTATTTGTCTGAAGAGCAACAAATATTGATGCTCGAAGTTATAAAAAACAATATTGATTGTTTAGCTTGGGATTATTCAGAAATGCCTGGTTTGGAGCGAAGCCTGATAAAGTATCGATTGCCTATTAAAAAAGATTTCAAGCCTTACAAGCAACCTCCAAGGCGTATGAGTCCTGATTTAATGCCTCGGATCAAAGAAGAAATTCATAAACTTCTTAAAGTAGGTTTCATCCGGCCTTGCCGTTATGTAGATTGGTTGGCCAACATTGTACCAGTGGTTAAGAAGAATGGGAAGATCAGGATATGCATTGATTTCAGAGATCTTAATATGGCCACTCCTAAAGATGAATACGTGATGCCTATGGCTGATATGCTAATTGACTCAGCAGCAGGACACAAAATTCTCAGTTTGATGGATGGTTATGCAGGATATAACCAAATCTTTTTGGCAGAAGAAGACATTCACAAGACAGCATTCATATGTCCAGGAGCTTTAGGTATTTATGAGTGGATTGTTATGCCTTTCGGTTTGAAGAATGCAGGGGCGACTTATCAGAGGGCCATGAATTCGATTTTTCATGATCTCATTGGTAAATCCATGGAAGTATATATAGATGATGTTATAGTCAAATCTTCCAGTTTTGAGGAACATTTGGGGTGTGTTTGTTTGGGGGATTTAATAAGATTTCTACTATTCATCCAATTTTTTCCCCCCAAAAAACATCAAATCAAACACCTATTTTTCATTTTTTATATTATACTAAAAATCAATTTTACATTCAAAACATCACATCAACACCTATTTATATCACATCATACAACTATTCAAATTCAAAAATTTTACTATTCAAATCCCAACTCAAAATCCAAACCCCCAAACAAACACACCCTTGGAGGATCTTAAAGATGCTTTCGGTCGGATGAAGAAGTACAAGTTGAAGATGAACCCCACTAAGTGTGCTTTTGGTATCTCAGCCGGGAGTTTCTTGGGTTTTTTGGTTCATGAAAGGGGAATAGAGATTGATGCTAATAAAGCCAAGGCAATTCAGGCCAGCCGACCACCCAGGACGGTTAAGGAAATTCAAAGTTTTTTAGGGAAGGTAAATTATCTCAGGCGGTTTTTAGGTAAATTATCTCAGGCGGTTTATTTCCAATGCTGCTGGCAAGGTCAAATCAATCACTAAATTATTGAAGGCAGGAGGAAGTGCTTTTTTGAGTGGGGACCAGACCAACAGATGGCTTTAGAAGCTATAAAACAATCATTGGCTCAACCACATGTGTTGATGCCCCCCAAAGAAGGTTGGCCCCTCAATCTTTATTTGGAAAATACATATGAAGTGGTAAGTTGTTTATTAGTGCAAGATGGAGATGATGGAAAGGAAAGGGTAATTTACTATTTGAGCAAGACTCTCACAGGACCAGTGTTAAATTATACTATGCCAGAGAAGATGTGTTATTCGTTGGTGTTTGCATGCACCAAACTCGAGCATTATATGTTGCCTAGGAGAATTGAGGTCATTTCAAAGATTAATCTCATCAAGTTAATTTTGCAAAGACCTACCATGCAAGGTAGACTTATGAAATGGGCTATTAAATTAGCCCCTTTCAATTTGTATCATTCTCCTTTGAGGGCGGTCAAAGGCCAAGCAATAGCAGATTTTTTGGCCGACTTCGCAAGCTATGAGCAGGAACCGACCGGGTGCATGTCCTATGTAAGTACCCGAAATTGGTTAATGTTTTTTTATGGTTCTACTTCAGGAAATAGATCAAGTGCAGGCGTTTTGTTGGAGGGACCTGATGGCCAAAGGGTCAGGTTGCAGCTACAATTAGAAGCCATAACCCATAATTTAGTAGAATATGTAATCTTGGGATTGGAAGCCTTGATAGCCAGGAAAGTTCAATCGGTGATCATAAGAGGGGATTCTCAGTTGGTAATCAACCAAGTAAACAAAAAATATGTTTGCAATTATCCCCATTTACGTAGATATAGAGATTTGGTAGGTCGGTTGCTATCAAAGATTTCTGAAGTAATAATTGAGTTCATCCCTAGAAAGGAAAATCAATTTGCAAATGAATTAGCTCAAAAAGCTTGCAAGGGAATCCCAAAAGATATCTGTGCAGAAGTCGGCCCTGAAACAGAAACTGGAACCGACTGGAGGACATAGATTATCATGTATCTACAAGATCCAGGAGCGAATGTACCTAATTGAATACGGTTGAAAGCGTTGCGATTTCAATTATTATAACGAATATTATACAAAAGAACATTCAAAGGATTACTCTTGAAATGTTTGGGGTCCGAATAGGCTTTAGAGGTGATGACAGAAGTGCACAGTGGAATTTGTGGAGCTCATCGAGCGGGTTTGAATATGAGATGGGCTATTCATTGTTTGGGTTTCTTTTGGCCAAATATTTTCGAAGATTGCATACAATTCGCCAAAAGTTGCCAAGAATGTCAGAAATATGGACAGTTGAATCACTTGCCAGTCACAAAATTGCAAGCTATGGTAAAACCATGGCCCTTTAAGTCTTGGGCTATGGATATCATTGGTAAAATTCATCCCCCATCATCCAAGAATCATTGCTTTATCTTGGTTGCAACAGATTATATTACCAAATGGGTCGAGGCGGTTGCTTTGAAAAACGTGGATCAAAAAGAGGTGATAGACTTTGTGCTGAATCAGATCATATATAGGTATGGTATTCCTCATTCAATAACAACCGACCAAGGTCTGGTCTTTATTGGGGAGAAGTTTTTAACTTTCTTGGCAGAGTTTGGTATTCATTTGAATCATTCTTCACCTTATTATCCCCAAGCTAATGGGCAGGCAGAGGCAGCTAATAAGATTATCATTGGGATAATAAAGAAAAATATTGAAGGGAACCCAAGAAAATGGCATTTATTGTTATCTCGAGCCTTATGGGCGCATAGGAATAACAGAAATTCTGCCACAGGGTTTTCACCTTATCAGCTCACCTTTGGACAAGATGCTGTCTTGCCAGCTGAAATTCAAGTCATCCGGACGTACAAGCCTTACTACTGATGAGTTTACTGAGGAATTCAACAAATTATGTTGCAACAATTGGAAGACTTGGATATCAATGGACTTCATGCAATTGATCAGATTGTAAGACAGAGTGAAATCAGGGCTAAGACTTATGGAATGAAAGTTTTTTATAAAACTTTCAAAGAAGGAGACCTAGTTTGGAAAACTATCCTTCCTACATATAAGAAGGGTGATCAATTAGGGAAGTGGTCTCCGAATTGGGAGGGACCATTCATAGTTCAAAAGGAGATTGGAAATGGTGCCTTTATTATTATAAATCAAGAAGGTAAAAGGGTACACGAATGTATTAATGCTAAATATCTGAAGAGGTATTTTCCTATCTTTTCAGATAACAAAAAAGCATGAAACAGTAATTTTAATCAGAACCCGACCCCAAAGGGGGGTTTACTCATCAGATGTCGAGTCGTGCAGAGGATTACTTTCTTCTGAGTCAGAGTCTTCATTTCAGTGATTAGGGATTAGTTATGGCTCTTTATCAATAAGGTCCTCTAAGCTAGGTCGGTACTTTTCCCATTGGTCTTGCATCCTCTCAAGATCATATTCGGGTCGAGCTTTCATGTCTGTCACGGCTTGATGCTTACGATCAACAAGAGTGCGTAATCTTGAAAAGACTGTCCGCTGATTGGAGAATGTATGATCCTAGCCAAGGTCTGGGAGTATGGCTGTCACATGGTGTTCAATCAAATCCATGTGATGATCTATGTCAGGAAGGCGATTTTGATATCCTGAAGAGTTTCATATCGTTCTAGCACGCTTTCCATCAGGCGAATAACACGATGAATGGTTTTTCTGCCTCGTTGGGAAAATCTGAATTTGAAATCCAATTATTTAAGTATGCATAACAGGTCTTCAGCATGGCCTCCATCTGGATGATAACCCACGAATAAGGGTTGAATAACACCTTGCCAATTGTTTACAGGAACGTGAGGAGGATCGTGTGGCATTTTGGAAATTTACAGGTGTGCTCAAATTGCAGTTTGTAGCTAAGCGTATGTTTGTTAATTTGCAAGGGACTGCAAGTGTTTAAATACGAGATGAGTTGGATTCGTTCCCTAGAGGGTCGGAATTTTGGAAAGTGATCCTTAATAAAATGAGAAAAATTTTATTTACTAAGTCAAGGTTTCCAAAATTTTACAGAAGAGATCCTAAAACAATTTAAATCTGAGACCATTCTGTCCTGGAGAGTCGCTTATTGTTAGCAGCCGACTGGCATCGCCTTATAAGTTGGGATCGGGCATGAATCTTTAATTCTTGGTCCAAGTCGGCTTCATTTTTCTTGTACCGCTCAATTAGGCGCTGCTCGTCGCTTATGTGGCCTTCCAAAACAGACTTTTCTTGATGGAGTGAGTGCTCTCAACTCTGCCTCTTTCTGTTGGATGGATTCGTCTAGTTGTTTTTTGGCATTAGAGAGGCCTTCCAGTCTTCCAGTCGCCTGTTGAATTGATTCTTTGGTTTTAGTCAAGGAAGCTTCCAGGCTTATTTGCTCCAAGTCGGGTAAGGGTGATTCGACTGACAGAATTTGAGCGAATAAGATATCATTTCGAAGTTCAGACAGTCGCTCCATCAGCCGATGAAGAATGGGGGTAGCAGCCGAGTCTGGAGAAATTTGAAATAATAGGCCACCAATGGTTTGAAGAAGACTGTCAAGTAAGTCTGATCCTAGGTCGGGAAAAGATTGATCAACAGCCTGTGCAATTATAGTTCGGACGCCTGTGGGAATTGGAATAGCCGACAAAGGGGCTAAATCAGAGCATCCCTGAAAGAATGAAGGTTTATTTCAGATTACATGAGCTACAAATATCAAGAATCAATTGTGAAGGTTGTACTTACCTCTGGACGGATTGTGGTCACTGAAGGTGCCAGAATGGCCATAGGTCTGGAAGGATGAGCGACTGGTACTTCAATGGCCAATTCGTCGGCTGCTGCAAACATAAGTTGAGGTTTGGATCTGGGTCCCTGAACGATGGGAATGAGATGTATTTAATATCATGTGAACACCAGCTTGTAATTTGGAAAAGAGAATTCAAGTGTCTACCAGGTTAACAGAGGTCTCTGAATCAGAGGAGGGGATTTCTTGTAACTCTTGTAAAGGATCCCTCGGTTGCACAGGTGCGGGTTCTTCTTCCCGCCTGTCTGCCTTTGGAGGAGGGTTGGCTACCCCTGGGTCGGCTACCTCCAAGTCAGCTGTCCTTAAGTCGGCTGCCCCTGGGTCAGCTGCTCCTAAGTCTGCTACCCTTTGGTCGGGTGCATCTAGGGCGGCTACAACAAGTTCGTCGGGAGCGCCACGGAAGGCCGCCTCAGAGATACTTCTGTCTTTTGAGGCGACCGCAACAGAGGACACCGCAGCAGAAGCGACCGCAGTAGAGGCAACCGCAGCAGAAGCGGCTGCACTAGAGGCGACTGCGGCAGAAGCAGACGCAGGCGTGGCCATTGGTGCCATATTAGAAAGAGATGGGTCTGAAGCTACATAAGGCAACCTACCCATCTCTAAAGCAGTCGCCTCACTATTAGATGAAATCCCTGTTGTTGCCAGTTCGGCGGGTGAAGGCGCCTGCATTAAGGTCTATCGTTTGGTCGGGGGTTTCAGGCGCGTGAAGTTGGTCGGTTGGTGACTCTGATGATTTGTTTGGATTTGAAGTAGTTTGTGCGGTCGCTCTGGCCGAAGTGGGACCTGGATATCATAATGATGGTTAATAAAATGTTAAGTACAGAAGTTGTATTGAATCAGGATTAAGGGAAAATACCTGGACGAGGTTGGGTCTTTACAAGTGCCCGACCTGATGAGCGGTCTCTCAAAGGCTGTTGATCGTTTTCAGAGAAGGGGATAGCTTGAGAAGCTCTTCGTTTCCTCTGCGGGGCACCCAATCCAGTGCCTTGAGCGACTAATTTCCTTCGGGTGTTGGTCAATGGGGTCGCCCCAACACCACCGCAGGCTGGGGCAGAAGAATGCCCAGCAGGCAATCTTTGTCAGGAGCAATTAAGGCCCAAGTAACCGACCACCATTCGCGGAAGGATTCAATTGAAGCTGGAGAAGTTCGGAAATGAATGTAAGCTGGGATACATAAGAAGTGATCAATTCAGGAATGGCTCTCCCATCTGGACTTTGAATTATTAAGTGTGGACAGGCGATGGGGCCAGGTAAGCCTTGTTGGCATCCGGACTGGCATGCCAAAAACTGAGGTTGATAGTTGAAGGTATAAAAGACTTTGGGGCCTTTCTTATCAATTTTCTTACTAATAAACAAAGACCTGGGTTTAAGAGCAGCATCCCAGGAGAAAGAGTAAGTTGGGTGAGGAAGTGGGTATGGTTCAGACAAAGGTGAAGATACAGGGAATGGCGAAAACAGGCCGGACGCATAACCGACGTACTTTCAGTACATGTAAAATCGGGAGGTACTACGGTCGTCAGTTAGAATAGTAGTGATGATAGGATCAGATGCTTGGAGGTTATTACGACCTAAGCAAAGTCGGTTGAGAGCTATTTCCAGAGATTTATCAGGGGTACCATATGCTCCTTGCTGATCGTTTAAGAATTTGGTCCAGCCCCATTCCTTAATGCTAGCCAAAGACCAGCCTGGATGGTCTGCGCTGGGCTCTTGTCCATCTAGGGCACCCATTACAGGGTCTTCTCCTACGATTGGCAGATGAGCGATCATGGCCACATCCATGAGTGTGGGGCCGATAGGGGCTGTTGGAAGAAGGAAGGCACAAATCTCAAGGTGCCAGAACGCCAACATTGCTAGAAGAACCTTCTCATGTAAATGACATGGGAGAGTAGATAGGAGTATAGCCTGGTCGATTTGTTGGTTTTTCCATTGAGCTTGAAAATGTCCTGCAACCCTTTTGTACCAAGTGCGGTAGGGATCCTTGGGATCCGTCAAGTGAGTTTTGATGCTATCATGGAGGCGGACTGCGTTGTAGTTGGGATTGTTGACAGCTAGTAGTTTTCTTGCTTCCAAGACTTCTCTCATTCGATTAGAGTCTTCAGGAGTAGTGCAGTATGGGCGAATGGTTGGAGTGAGCATTTTCGTCGTCACGAAAGTCGTTTCAGGGATTGATCCGTCGAAAGGGAGTGCAGGAATGTATTGATTTGTCATGATTTGGAGTCGCAGAGATTGAGAATAGCAAAGGCCAGTAGTGAAGAATTGAGAGTTTTGTGGCACACAATGTGTTGCAGTAACTGATTGCAGTTGCAGAGGCAATTCCTCAGTAGGGTTGTGGTTTACGAACTTCCAAACGGCGATTGAGGAATGGCGTTTGAAAATCCGATGGCAGCGGGCAAGTTGTTACGTATGAAATTTATAATTAGGTTAAAAAGCCCAAGCCAGAAGAGAAGATGGGCCTATAATTGGGTATGTTAGATTGATCAGGGAGTATTTCGAGATGATCGGGGGAGCTAGACGTATTTCTAAGGAAATAGGCGAGTCGAAAAGTCCGCGGGTCAGAAGGTCCGCAGGTCGGAAGGTCCGCATGTCGGATGGTCCCTAGGTCGGAAGGTCCGCAGGTCGGAAGGTCCGCAAGTCGGATGGTCCGCAGGTCGGAAACTCCGCAGGTCGGAAGGTCCACAGGTCGGATGGTCCGCAGGTCGGAAGGTCCGCAGGTCGGGAAGTCCGCGGGTCGGAGAAGTCTGCAGGTCGGAAAGTCCGCAGGTCGGAAGGTCCACAGATCGGATGGTCCGCAGGTCGGAAGGTCCGCAGGTCGGGAAGTCCACAGGTCGGAGAAGTCCGCAGGTCGGAAAGTCCGCAAGTCGGACGATCTACAGGTCGGATGGTTTGCAAGTCGGACGGTCTGCAAGTCGGATGGTCCGCAAGTCGGAAGGTTTGTGGTCGGACCAAGAAGTCGGATGGTCTGCAAGTCGGGAGGTTTGCGGCTGGACCAATAAGTCAGAAGGTTTGTGGTCGGACCAACAAGTCGGATGGTTTGCAAGTCGGGAGGTTTGCGGCTGGACCAATAAGTCAGAAGGTTTGTGGTCGGATCAACAAGTCGGATCGTCTGCAAGTCGGGAGGTTTGCGGCTGGACTAACAAGTCGGAAGGTTTGTGGTCGGACCAGCAAGTCAGTCGGTTCGTGGTAGGATAGGCAAGTCGGTTGATCCACAATTGGATAAGTGAGTTGTTGGTGGTTGTGGAGGTCGGGTGTTGCGGAAAGCGAGTGAGAACAATAGCGTGGTCGGCTGAGGACACGTGTCAGCAAAAGAAGAGTTAGTAAACAGTTAAGAGGAGGCGTTATAACTGTTCGGGCGACGGTTCCAAGTACCGTTTCTGAAGAATATTTAAGGATTGGGATCTGCAACTGACAGAGCATCTTCAATCATCTTCAATCGACATCAAAGTCAAGAGATTCGGGGATCATCATTTAAATTTTCAGTCTTTTATTTTTCCAGTTTAATTTATGTACCGTACAGTGTTTAGAGATTCCTAATCTCAGGCGCTAAATATATCAAATTCGAAGATAATTTCCTATTTTCGGATTTTACTCTTTATTGTTAGAAAAATA
Organism: Andrographis paniculata; assembly: GCF_009805555.1. NCBI lineage: Eukaryota > Viridiplantae > Streptophyta > Magnoliopsida > Lamiales > Acanthaceae > Andrographis > Andrographis paniculata. The sequence continues at coordinate 2,643,939 of NW_026137593.1, forward strand.
TATCAACACAATTATTGTTAGTTGATAATTTTTTTTATTAGGTGGTTTAACTGACTGAACATATTTGTTAGTTGTGCTAAATTATTTGGAAAAATAATTTTTTGTTATTAGTTGTTTATACGTAATATTTTTTTTATGTGAGAAATAAATTAGCAAAACTGAAAATTGCATTGTTATTCATATAACCAAAGTAGAGACCATTTGTTAATTTTATTTCTTTATATTTCTCACCCATTCTTTTTTTTTCATGATTTTTTTTTTTTTATTTTACATTTGTCCCTAGGTATTTATTTGATTTTTTTTTACGTAGAACTTTGAATATTAGTAATATACTATTCATACGTAATACAAATTAAAAAATAAAATAAAAATATTTTTATTAATGTTATATAATACAAATATAACGTTATTTGACTAAAATATTATGCAAATGTACAATATTTTTAATTTTAAGTACAATTAAATAAAAAGCAAATGAATATATTGATGAGGAAGATAGGTAATATTCTACTATTATAATACTATTAATAATATTTTTTTATAATTTTTATTTTAAATATAATTATCTATTATCATATATTACATCAAATCTCTGGAATTTTATTAAATTATATTTAATCTAATTATTCAAATAAAAAACCTTACATACAAACATATTTTAAAAATCTAACTCTTAAAAATCTTCCAAACTAAGATCATACAAGTAAATACACTATTTATAATTTGGATTTTAAAATAAAATTAACATTGTTCAATTTGTTTATGATAAAATATTATATAAAAATATTAATTAAACTAAAAGTTAAATTAAAAATCTAATTGAAATAAAAACCAAATAAATACTAAAATTTATTGAGAATGGAATTATAAGAACAATAAGAATAAAATTTGAATCTTCCCCCAAAAATATATATAAGTATAAAAAAAATATTTATAAAAATTCGAGTAGGCATCACTAATATTATATAAAGATCCGAAGAATATGTAATTGTATTAAAATTTTTAAAAGATAAAGTAAAATAGTAGCATCAAGTTAATGAAATTTGACATTAACTTCGTCTAAACATCTTAATTTTTTTATCGACACAATTTTCAACTAAATTATAATTTTAAAATTATTTATAAAAATATGAGTAGACATCACTAATACTATAGATCAATATATATATGTAGTTAAATTATTCATTTCGTTCGAACTCAAAGTACAATTTTTGTCGTTTTTATTTGTCTCATTTTTAAGTATTCATTTCATATTTTAATAAAAGTAATCATACACTAATACGAAAATAATCTTAACTTTTAATAAAATTAAAACATATTATTACACGTACAATTACTTTGTACATAAAGTCAATGGAAAAAAAATGTCAAAAATCTTTTATATATTTTCACCGACCAATAAAATATTATTATTTAGTAATCTACTACAAAATTCCAAAAAAGTACATTCGAGTAAGACCGAGGGAGTACAATTTAAAAGAATAAATTAAAATGACAATTACAAATATGAAATTTGATTTTGATTTTGTTCATACATACAATTTCCAATTAAATTTACAATTAATTTTTTTTTATATAAAAATATGAATAGATCTCACTAGTATTATACTCTCTCAGTTTCTGTCTGTAAAAAAAAAAAAAAAAAATTATCATTTCCTAATTCAGTGCTCCTTCCGTCTCACTTAATTTGTTCACTCTTTAATTTTATTTTCGTCACATAATTTGTCATTTTTTTACATATATACACTTTAATTATATTTTAAAATTCATAATTTATTATTTTTTAAAAATTTTAATAACTATTTAGTCATCTTAAATATTAATCTATAATTATTTTTATTAAATTATAATTATTTTCGCTAATACACTTCTTAATTATTTACTAATTACATAATAATTAAAATTTTGTGCCTAAACTAAAAGGGAAAAATTAGCTGGGACGGAGGGAGTAATTGTAATACCTATCTAACGTAATAAATATTCTTCCAATTTACAATATATTACACAAACGTCATTATTTTTATATTACACAATACTAACACGTGTATTCTTTTATTTTTTATTTTACTACAATCCAATATAATACTAATATTCAAAAATTTAAATATAAAAAATAAACGAAAAAATTTCAATGAGATGGAGAGAGTATATAAACTCATTTTTATAATATCTATATTTAATCAATAAAATCTATCAATATCCAATATTTAGAATATTAAATGTTGATTTTATAAAATATTTTAATTTATTTAAATAATTTTTATATTAAAAATTTATTTATTTAATAATAACAATTAATTTTCATAATTTAATAAAATTTAAAATCAGGCCGCATCCTAGCACGCCAACCGACTAGTAGTATATACTTGGGAGTGGAAATTGTGTTCACTAGTTGGCTTTTTAATTTTTTTTTTTTTTTTTAAATTTTTGGTTGTAGGGCACATATTAAATTAATAATAATTATAATAAATTACGATGCGGTTTTGTTTTCTTTTTTTTTTCTTTTTTTTTTAAAAAAAAGGAAAAAACTGGATGTGGACCCAATATTAAACAATATTTATTATTATAAATTATTTTGGGGAGTAAAAGAAAAAAAAAAAAAAAGTAAATATAGATTTAGATGACATCTAAAATATATGTTAATTAATTAAATTGATTAATATTTTATTAAATAAATTTTGAATTAATATAATTTACTTAAAACAAAAAAAAAATATGAAACAATCTGAAATTAAAAAATATGTAAATTAGTGCAGTAAAGTGGCAATGGCAATGATGTTTGAATATTGACTGACTAGCTTACAAAGAAGCAATCAGTAATTCATATTTAGGTACAAGTTAGAGGGTTGAGAAGCAAAATGAAACAAGTAACTCAAAATCATTTGTCGGGTGAGAGGGCGAGGGCGAGGGCGACGGAACAATCCTCCCAAAATGCGCGCGTAAAGTCTTTCAAGCTCTGAAATTCCGTAACACGACGACGACGACGATGACGAAGCTCTAATACGTTCCATAAGCATCTCTTTGATCCTCGGAATGCTGCTGCAATTCCCTCTACTCTCGTCCTCATCATCATCATCATCATCGGCAACTTGAACTTGAACTTGTAATTGTAACGCCGCTTCTATGGTATGGTCCAAAAATGAACTTATGTCTTCACCCGATAACGAAGTTAGATGCAGCCTGCCAAATATATAATAATTGAATTGAGATACACACACATGTCACTAAATTAGATGTATCCAAGGAAGAAACATACACATCAAAATCTTGAGAGAATATTGAAGTGAGTTGATCGCATATCTGCAGAGGCGGGATTGATGACGTTCCCAAAACTAGTATTGGCATATCCGATGGCAGTTTCTCCACCAACAAGCACAGTAGGATCCGAAGTTGATCATCAGCCTACAAACAACAAGCACAGTAGGATCCGAAGTTGATCATCAGCCTACAAACAAGATATATTAGCATAATTCAATTCAATTAAATTAATTATTAATCAAACTTACATTTTCCCACCAATGGTGAAGGCGGGGCAAATAAATTACTGACGGTGTTGTTCTCTTAGCTTGAATGAAAACCTGTTCCATTTTCCCCTGCGGTGTGGCCCTGCTTGACACTTGAGAGAGCAATGATTCTAGTGCCAGAGAGTGCACTGGAAATCTCTCTACTTGATGCAATATAGCAAGGGATATATGCTCCTGCAACAAAACAACATTGGATCCAGGATTCATTCATTCATTCATTCATAACTAACTATCGCTCACCAGCGCTGCCACATCGTCACCGACCAAGAGTAGCTTAGGCCGATAAATTGGAGGAGCCGGAATTGCCTCAACTAAAAAGGGAAAGATGTCGAGAACGACATCCATACACCTCTTCAACTGCCTCTTCAAACACGGAGACACAATAGATGATAATGGCCTAGAGTCGACATCTTTGGCGCTTCGATGACTGGCCGGTCTAATTTCTGACATGGCCTCCAAAAAATGGGATTTTCCAACATGGACGGAATCCGCATCAATTGAACATGCTTTGCCCTTTATATCATAAGCCTGAGGGTATTTTTCACGAAAAGCACGCATGGCAGCCTCCGTACATAACGCCTTCAAATCAGCACCGCAGTATCCCATGCAACTCCCCGCAAGCTCCAACCTTAACTCCTTTGAAGGAGGTTGTTTCCAATTTCTTGTATGTATGTCCAATATCTCACAACGCCCTTCACAACTTGGCAGAGGGATGTAAAACTCGCGGTCGAATCTCCCCGGACGCCTCAAAGCTCCATCAATATCATCTACTCTGTTGGTAGCTCCAATTAAAATTACTTGCCCCCTTGACTCTAGACCATCCATTAATGCGAGTAAAGTTGAGACAATAGAATTGTAACTTTGTTCCTGTTTGTCAGACCTTGCTGGAGCAAGTCCATCAATTTCATCAAAAAAAATGATGCAAGGCTGATTCCTTTGAGCTTCTTCGAACAACAATTTCAAATGTTTTTCAGCTTCCCCGACCCATTTACTCAGCACATCAGCGCCGTTGCGCATATAGAAGTGCACCTTTTGCCCCGCTACCTTGGATGCAACGGACGCTAATGACCTCGCAATCAAAGTCTTTCCCGTGCCAGGAGGACCGCACAACAAAACTCCTTTTGGTGGAGTAATGTGGAAACTTGTAAAAAATGTCGGATACAATAATGGTATAAATACCATTTCCTTCAACGCCTCTACACACCGAGACAAGCCACCGATATCATCAAAACTTATGGCGGCGGCTTCGTCAATATTAACGGGTTGGACATTATGACAACAAGTCATAGTTCCATCATCCCCGGAATCGACGACGTTATTCAAAACAGTTTTCTTCTTGCCCTCCTTTCGTGAACCCTTTTTAGCGGATGATGATTTCCTCTTAAAAGCATCTTTATTATGAGTTCTCCCGCTCCTGAGATTGTATCTCTGTCTACCATTGATGTTAGCTGCAGGGGTAGGGGTAGGGGTAGGGGTGCCAATGTCATTGATCTCTTCCACTCCCTTGCAACAAGTATCGTCTCCTTTAGTCTCTACATCCTCCTCGTTCGATTGCTTGCTCTTCGTATCAGCAAACTAGATAGAGAACAATATTACATAAATTATGGATCTTGAGCTACACGAAATTATTAGTATAACAATATTATGACATATATTGTAAAATAATAAATAAAAGTGTTTCTTCTATAGGCATATATACCAACCTACCTGTAGTTTTGTTGATTTTCTTTGCCGAAACAATTGTAGCATGTGTAAAGCCGGACTCTTGGTTTCCCAGCGACTTCCATCACGCCACATTAATTTTTTTGCTAAATTATAATGCGAAAATGGATAGCACATGGCTTCATGTATCGGTCTTGCATACGCCTTCTTCTCAACTCCTCTTCTCGCCGCCGGCACTTTCATTTCTTTTTATAGAAATATATAAAGTATTTAATTTCATTAATTATAAAAGGAAAGTGAGCTAATTTGAACAACACCACATTATAATATTTCTCTATATCATATATGCATGCTATGATCATAACTTGTAAAATATATATGTAATTCAGAATGGAAATAATGACCAATTAAATTTATGTAAATAGTGCACATAACTAATTAATATAAAATAACAACGCAATGTTCAAATATTTCTGCTGCTTTATGTCAAAAGCTCAAATTTAAGTAATAATAGCAAAATAAATTGTTTTTTTTTTTAAATGAAATACAAGTTCTATATATATATGGCTAGCTATATTATATATATTGGAAATTAATGCCCATTTATTTTACAAGGGAACTCAAATTCCTTATAAACCTCATCTTATATATGCTAGCAACATTATATTGGAAATTTTATTTAAAAAAAAAAACTTAATAAATACAATACTAAAATAATAATAATAATAAACATATATCTTTAGTATACAAAAAAAAAAAAAATTGTAATTAACTGAATAAAATACTAAAAATTTAATTTAAATGTGTAAATTTTTTTATAATGAAAACTACACATCTTGTAGACCTTAAATATCTATCTATATATATATTTACAATATATAAGTGCTACTATTGTTGTAGTTTCCTAATTTCTGTAATATTTTAAAAATATGATCATTAAAAAAATAAAATTGTCGTACAATAAATAAATATAAATCCTTTTATATGTATTAAATAAAATATATTGCTTAGTAAATTTTATAGATTAGTCCACCCCCCTCTCCTTTTTTTTTATATAATCCTCGTTCAGCCAAAATATATATAAATATTATATTTTATATCTTAACATTTTTATCCATCTAAAATTGCAAAAATAACCTTTTGTAGCTTACTGATTTTCTCTAATGCCCTTTACCTTAAACTCAAAACCACTACCCTCTGGATACTGCTTTGCAGAAAGACCCAAAAAAACACTTAATAATAATAATAATAACAATTATATATTATATTATATTATATTATATTATATTATATTATATGTGCATACCTCTAAGATGTTGTATCACTGGGACGACGGAGAGAGAATTAATTAAAGACTATGAAACAGAGAAGACGTAGGGCTAATCGGTAATGATCCAATGTTTGTCTTAATTTATTTATACTTGAGATTTTAGGGATGGATATGGATATGGATATGCTTTGTTTTTGGTGCTAACCATAAATAATTTATTTTATTTTATTTCATTTTAAATTGCCATAAGAAAATATTCAATTGCTTCTTTTAATATCTTTAATTATGTTAACATAACAAATACTATATTATTTTTAGCACAACTTTTCCTTTAAGTTTGCATCTATTATGGTTACCATAAATATTTTTTATTATATTTTTTTAGATTTTTGGTGCTATCATAAATAATTTTAATTATATTATATATTTTTTGTTTTTATTATATTTGAATCCATCGAAATAAAATTCATTATATTTAACCCTGTCATAAATTTCTCAACATGTATGTTGAAATATTAAAGATGTATTTATTTTGTATCTTTAATTTAAGGTATCTTTTATGTTAAGCATGAGAACGTACGGTAATACAAAATAATATTTTATATTAAATTGTAAAATTATTCGGTAGATGAAGTATATATTTTATACGAATATATATTGTATTTTTTATAATATTGACTGAGAAGTATTTTAATTTTTCTAGTTGGATTAAAATTTTTAATGCATTTTAACACTATTCATTTCGTAGGATTTTTGATTAAAATAAATTATTTTTAAAATATCGTATAAAATAGTACTATTTAAATAAAAATTTAAATTAAACATCCAATTTCAAAAAATAACCAAACACCTAAAAAAATCCAAAAATCACTATGGGTGTATGCTTCTACCAATTTTAAAATATATATATTTTTTAAAAAATTAATATATTATATACTCATTATTTTTATATTATTTACACAATTCTTTATAATTTTATATAAAAAAATAAAAAATAAAAAAACATATCTTCAAATAATTTCATTAAACAAACAGACCCTATTAGTTTTCCATTTTTTTAAAATATATATATATATATCTAATTTTTTAATCCAAAATTCTCAAATTAATAATTTTCATTAAAAAGGGTAACGGCTTTGTTTATTCAACAAAGTTTTTCAACACAATTTTCGAAAAATATTACTTTATTATAGACTTTTTATTTTTATATTACATACATAATTCTTCATATTTCACATAAAAAAATATCAAAATACAAAATAATCTCTTTATATTTTTAATAAATTTATCTCTCTTAAACATATTTAACAAATAAAAATTAATTTCATTAAATTTCTAACTTCTTACGTGTAGTGTAGGCCACTCAAAACTTTTTTATTTTTATCTCTTGTCAATAAACAAATATTTTTATTTATATTCAAAACTTTCTCATTTTTTATAAAATTAATTTTTAGTTAATTATAAATAAGTATATTTTTTTATTTATTTTTATTATATAAAATTTTATTATCTATAAAAGAATATTAATATTGCATATGTTTTTTAAATATATAATCCTAAAAATATTTAAATACAAACAACACTATTCATATAAAAAATAATAAAATAATATAATAATTATTATTAATAACTTACTAATTTAAACTACTAAAATATCATCTCTCTAGTCAAATAGATCATCCTTGTTGGAATCGAAGGAATATAATTTACCAAAACCGTTTTTATTTAATTCTAAAAATTCCAAGAACTTGTGGATTTGAGGAATTTAATTGAGAGATATAATATAGGATCTTGCTAAATGGGCAGATAGATTCTGCCCAGGCATAATGAAAAAAAAAAAAAATAAAAAAATAAAATTAATAATATATTATATTAGTAAATACTCCGTTCGTTTATAAACTAATGTCCTATTTTTTTATTTGGGACGTTCAATAACTATTGTTTTATTTTTTTTTTAAACACAAATTTTACATTTTTACCCTTTATTCATTTATTACTTTTAATATCTACCATATAATTATGGACAAATTTGTCAATTTATAACAAAAAGACAATCACCTAAAAATAGCCGGAGTGAATAACTTTTATACCTCTAATTAATTTGATTCTATTTTTAATAAAATTAAAAAAAAAATACACACACACTAAAAACTATTCAATTGTTAAACTTAGGAAAGATATACAATATCATTTTTATTTGTCCAAATAAAATATATATATTTTATTTTTTCTTAGTCAATGTGACATATTATATATTAAAATATTTTTAAATTTATATTTATTTACATAAATATCGTTACAATAGATTAAAAATTAAGAACAAAAAATCTCCGCACACAAAAGTACCTATTTTAGATATTACTTTTATGTCACCTAAATGTGTCGTCAGTTTTTTTTTTTTTTTCACTTACCAATATTCTTATTTTTTTTGGTTATATTGAGTGTGTTTGGTTCCCGATTTGAGTCTTGAATATTAAAAAATTTGAATAATTATATTACTCCCCTCATCCCAAAAGTAAATATGTATTTGCTTTTTGCACGTAATTTTAAAAATATTAGTATTATATTGAAATATAATAGAAATAAAATAAAATGACTAAAATAACCTTATTAGTATATGTGATATAAAGGTAATAACATTTGTGTAATATATAGTAAGTTGTAAGGGTATTTGTAATGTTAGGTAAATAGTACAGTTATTAAAAAAGGAAATTCATACTTTGTTATGGGATGGACTAAAATAAAAATATAAATATTTTGTTATAGGACGGAGAGAGTATTTGATATAAATATATATATATTAATTTGTTATTTTGAATATAAAATTAGTTTTTAATATAATTATAAAATAAAAAAATAAATATTTAATTTAATAATTTTTTTAAAAAAATAATGAATATTAAAATCCAATGTAGAATACCCAACCAAACACTCCCTTTTCTTTTGGTATTTTTTTTACCATAAAAATAATAAAAATGCTTCCTCCCTCTCAATCCAAATGAGTCATTTTGAGGATTTAAATGTAAAATTAATCTTTAATATAAAAAAAATAAAAAATAAAAATTTAATTTAGAATTTGTTTGTTTAGTGTTTTGATTTGAAAAATTTTTTTGATGCGAGATATAAGGAGGAACCATGTCGGTAATATAAAAAATAATAGTATTTTATATTGAATGTTGACTTTTTTGAGAGGTTAATATATATATATATATATTGGGAATCATATCACAAAAAATTCTTAGGCAAACAAACTCTTGATATTTTTTTGTAAAAAAAATTAGCAAATATTAAAATCCATTGTGGAATCTTCCAACCAAACACTCCCTTCATTTTTGTACTCTAAGTAACCAAAATGAGATTTTACAATAGATTAAAAAATAATAATATTTTATTAATCGTGGAATATAAAATAATTATAATATTTCGTCATTTATATTATATATATATATCAATTGTATGTGCAACGAATGAACGACGGTTAGAGTACTGATTTGGTCAACTCAGCACCGTGTTGATTTGACCAAATCAATAAAGTAACCTAAAATAATTAGTAAATATCACATTACATATAGCATAATACTAAAATAGCACATTAATTTGAAACAATTAGCAAATCGTCGTAAAAAAGATAACATATATTGTATCATATAATGTTCTATATATTATATTACTATTTGCTATTTTTTTTATAGATATTTTTTTATTAGATCAAATTACTATTGTGCTGAAATCATAATATAATTTGTTGAAATTAGAACATATTTTGCTACATATAATAACATAATGTGCTATTCAAATATGTGTTATATCAATATTTTTTATTTTCTTTAATGCTATTTTACTCAATCAGTATGATAATCGGAGCAACGTGTGATATATTTGTAATTTATGTACAAATTAACGAATATTTTGATATTAGTATGATTATTTTCACAATAAAAGGAAATTGATATTATTTAATAGAAAGAATGAAAATTATAATAAAATAATACTTTCAGTTGAAACGAAGAGAATAATACTATTGATCATTAATAATTTTATTAATAAATTGAAATCGAATTAGAATTAAACAACAATTTATTTTTTAATAGTTCAGAATTAGGTTTTGTCACTAATTAATAGTTCGACGGGCTCAAATTAAAATATTACATCCTTAGTTTTAAATATAGTGTAATATTTTATTTTGACACGATAATTTAGGTATAACATAGTAAATATGATAATTTGAAAATTAAATAAAATTATAAGAAAAGAAGTATATACATTTTTTATTTAAGTGATAAAATGAAATAAAATATGGTATATAATTACATGGAAATAATTATTTTTTATTACAAAATATTATAAGATATTTGAAATTAACTAAAAAAAAAAATTGCAGGTATTTGAAAGGATAGAAATATATATATATATTTTATGAAGTAATAATATAATAAATTGAATAGAAGAATTTAACCACTTAATTGTATCCACACATATAGCTAATTCGGCAATCCGTGTTTAAACACGTGGGATTCACATGGAAAAAAAAAAAAAAAAATTAAAGGAAAAATAAGAAAAAAGTCAAACAGTTACCACGTAGTGAACCAAAATACACGGTAAATATATATATTAGATTATATATAGATTATTGACTAAAAATAAATATGTATTATTTATAAGCATTGATTGTTATATAATAAATGTTGGTAAGCGTATATTATATATATATATGACGTGTGAGTATAATAATATATTATATATATAATGATTACTTATATACTAATATATGTATGTATTGATATATATAAAAAGAGTTAGAGGAGTAAATAAAATTTTATTTTAATCCCATTAGCTGAAAGATGAATCCCATATTTATAGGTATATTTATAGGTAAGAAGGAATACGAATATTGACGTAAAACGAGTCACGTCGCATCCATATATTACATATGTATACACTACATGTGTATTACATATATAACACTCTCTTGGATGATTTATACAAAGAATGTTCTTCGTTAAAATTTTATTATAAAAAAAAAATCTTGTGGGAAAAAAATCATAGTGAAGAAAAAAGAATACATCATTCTTGTATTAATGTGCTCCCCATGTTTTGTATTTTACTTGATCTCTTTCAGCCGATGCATTCTAATTCCTTGCACCAGTTTGTTGAATGTTGCAGTCGGTAGCATTCGTAAACAAATCTGCAAAATTTTTGGACGATCGAATTTGTTGCACATTAATTTCACCACTTTTCTGAAGATCATGAGTAAAAAAAAACTTCGAAGATATGTGCTTTGTCCGATCACCTTTAATATATCCTCTATTTAATTGAGATATACAAGTTGCATTATCTTCAAAATGAGGTAATATATCATCGTTAATCAAGCCACAAATTTTCTGAATATGGTGAGTCATAGACCTCAACCAAACGCATTCACGACTGGCTTCGTGAATTGCTAAAACCTCAGCCTGGTTTGAAGAAGTAGTTGTTATCGTCTGTTTAGCAGATCTCCAAGAGATCGCGGTTCCACACAAGTAAATAAAAAGCCAGTTTGATATTTTGTTTTATGTGGATCAGACACATAACAATATCAGCATAACGAATTAATTCATTTCGAGATTCACTTGAATAAAATAAACCGAGGTCATGAGTCCCCTGAAGGTAACGAAAAATGTGCTTAATACCATTCTAATGACGCTTTGTGGGGGATGCACTAAATTTAACCTGTAGATTTACTGAAAAAGATATATATGGCCTGGTACAATTTGCAAGGTTATATCAATGCGCCAATAGCGCTGAGATATGGTACCTCGGGGCCAAGTATTTCTTCATTTTCTTCTCTTGGCCTAAATGGATCTTTACTGGACCACCATTGGTGTACTTAGAAAGTGAAATTTATCCATATAAAATTGTTTTAATACATTTTGGGTATATGTGGATTGATGAATAAATATCTCATTATTAACATGATCCACTTGTAATCCCAGATAATATTTTGTCTTTCGAAAATCTTTGATTTGAAATCCTTTCTTTAGATATTCAACTGTAATTTGGATCTCTTCGGGAGTTCCAATTAAATTGAGATCATCAACATATATTACAATAATGACAAAATTTGATCCATTTTTCTTTATAAAGACGCATGGGCATATTGGATCATTAATATAACTTTATTTTATTAAACAATAACTGAGACGGTTATACCACATTCGCCCTGATTGTTTAAGTCCATACAATGAGTTCTTCAATTTGATGGAATATAATTCATTTGGGTTTAATTTGTATTCTTCAGACATATTGAATCCCTCAAGAACTACGTCTAAAAGACACATATCGAGCTTTTCTCGCACTGCTAGACTCACAAGGTATCTAAATGTTATTCCATCAATAACTGGAGAGTATGATTCATCAAAATCTACTCCAGGTCTTTGTGAGAATCCTTGAGCCATAAGACGGACTTTATATCTCACAATTTCATTATGCTCATTTCTCTTTCGTACAAACACTCATTTGTATCAAACTGGTTTTATACCATCCGGTGTTTGACTAATTGGTCCGAAGACCTCTTTTTTGTTTAATGAGTCAAGCTCTGATTAAATCACATGTTCCCAATTTGGCCAGTTATTTCTTTGCCGACATTCATGAACCGATTTTGGCTCTGGATCCTCATTTTCTTCCATTATATCAAATGCTAAATTGTATGTGAAGACATTATCAATAATTGCCTCTTTACGATTCCAATATTTTCTTGAAGTAACATATAATTGAGTTTTCAATAATCTCATCATTTTTTTCAAGATCGTGTTCTTCTGGAGCAATTATTTCATAGTTGAATTTCTCATTAAATTGAGGTTTTTCAATGTCATTCCTGATACTTTCATGATTATCATCATTCATTCATCTTTTCTTTCGAGGATGTTTGTCTTTGGAACCGATAATTTAAATATTACAAAACATAATGTAAAATGACATAATATGTCTATCACTGGGGGTTTGCTGGTTCTACGACAAAATCCGCTATATCAAGATGCCTTGTTTCGTAATCCAAAAGATCATCATCGGGATCGTTATCATTATCAACGTGATTAGTCTCGGCCTCCTTCCCCTTTTTCTGCAGTGAGGCTTAATAAAGATCGGCTAAGTATTTAGCTGTTCAGCAGGTATTGGCCCAATGGCCTTCAATGCCACACCGATTACAAATGCCAATTTGCCTATTTCTCTGTTTTGCCTTTTCGGCTATATTCCTACATTGGGGTTTACTCTGCTTCCTGTTAATGTCAATACCGCGGTGATTGTAAGGGGTATATCGACCGCATTGTCTCTCACGACCGTGACCATGTCCACGACCTCTACCACGTCCTCGGCCTCGTTCATAAAATGTCACGTTCGCTTCAGGGAACGGACTGGAACCAGTGGGCCGAGACTGATGATTTTTCATCAATAACTTATTATTTCGTTCAGCTAATAAAAGACATGCAATGAGTTGTGAGTACTTTTGAAAGTTTTTCTCGCGATACTTGTTGTTGCAGCACAACATTAGAAGCATGAAAGGTAGAGAGAGTCTTCTCCAATTTATCATTCTTAGTAACAATTTCTCCGCAGAGTTTCAACTGAGATGTAATCTAATGGATAGCAGAGTTGTACTCTGTTACAGTTTTAAAATCCTGCAGTCGCAGGTTAAGCAAATCATGTCGGACTTTGGGGAGAGTGATATATTTCAAGTGCCCAAATTTCTCCCTCAATTCATTCCACAAATCAAGTGGATCTTTCACCGTCAAATATTCGGACTGTAAAGGAATGTCCAGATGGTGACGGATGAAAATAATAGCATTAGTCTGATCTTGGCTTGTAGCCGCATTTTCACTGGCAATTGTATGAACAAGGCCCATATAAACCATATTCATTTCTACATCCAGGGACCAAGTTAGAAAATTATTGTCGGTGAGAGTTAAAAGAAAATTTTGCAAGATTTTTCATAATTTAGAAAATAGATAATACAGATAGATAAGAAGGAATACGAATATTGGCGTAAAATAAGTCACGTTGCATTCACATATTACATATGTATACACTACGTGTGTATTACATATATAACATTGATGCATTATTTTATTTATAATAAAACCAACATAATATCCGTGTATGCCACGTGTATGTTAATATTAAAATATATAATAATTAATTTAAACTATAATTATATTGAAAGTATTATTTAAAAAGTTCAATGATATTTTTATATAATGTATTCTTTTCGTCCGATTTTAACCGTCACATTTACTTTTCACATTTATCTTTTGTGTCATTATACTTAACATTAAAATATCTTTATATTTATATATTTTTTTGTACAAATGTCCTTCTATTAGTATTATAAGACACTAATAAAAATATTTTTGAAATTTTTTCTTAATTTGTACTATGTTTTGATATAATAATTAATATTCAAATATCAATACACCAAAAGTAAATAGAACCAAGGAATATTTCAGTTTAATACTTTTAATTAAAAATTTTGAAATATAATTAATTTTAAAATTTATAAAAATACTTATAAATTAAATTAATTATAGATAAAATTTTAATTTGAAATTATACATAATAAGATAAATACAAATATAAAAACAAGTTCTTTAAATTAATATAATAACTAATACAAATATTGAGTAAAATTGATAAAAGGTGAAAAATAAATTAAGTAAAATCGGCCTATCTTTTATTTATAAATATATATATACTTAATAGTGTGAGTACTCATGCGTTGCACGATTTATATAAAAAATTAAAATTATATTGTATAAATAATTTATTATAATATTATATATTTTTATAGGGAAATATAAATATAATTGGACGAGTTATATAAAATATTAAAATTATATTGTATAAATAACTTATTATAATATTATATATTTTTATAAGGAAATATAAATATAATTGGATTAGTCAATAGTTGAGACAAAAAATTTTATATGACAATTTTGTGATTGTGCCCATCAAAAGATAATAATAGTAAAATATATAAATGTTGTAAACATAGCTGCTACGTAGATATCATGTAGCTGAGACGTTGATGCTTCTGTATTACGTGTTTGTCAAACTTGCGCCTATAAATACCTGTATGAATTGATGAAATGAATGAGGCAGATCATTTATAAATTCATTCTCTCTCTCACAAATTCTCTCTGCATAAATACATATATATATTTATATTGTATATAGTATATTATAATATAAATACACACTATTATATATATCATTTAAAGCTTATATATCATATACATATATATTATATTATTATTATTATATAACACGTCATCAGCACGAGACTCTTGCCTATTTTATTTTTGGTAAGTTTTATTTTTATACTATTACCTATTTTATAAATTATGGAAAACCTTGCAAAATTTTCTTTTAAACCTCCGTCTCTCACCGACAATAATTTTCTGATTTGGTCCCTGGATGTAGAAATGCATCTGGTTTCTATGGGTCTTGTTCATACAATTGCCAGTGAAAACACGGCTACAAGCCAAGATCAGGCTAAGGCTATTATTTTCATCCGTCATCATTTGGACATTCCTCTACAGTCTGAACATTTGATGGTGAAAGATCCACTAAATTTGTGGAATGAATTGAGGGAGAGATTTGAGCACTTGAAATATATCACTCTCTCCAAAGCCCGACATGATTGGCTTAACCTGCGGTTGCAGGATTTTAAAAATGTTACAGAGTACAACTCTGCTATCCATCAGATTACATCTCAGTTGAACTCTGCGGAGAAAATGTTACTGAGAATGATAAATTGGAGAAGACTCTCTCTACCTTTCATGCTTCTAATGTTGTGCTGCAACAGCAATATCGCGAGAAAAATTTTCAAAAGTACTCACAGCTCATTGCATATCTTTTATTAGCTGAGCGAAATAATGAGTTACTGATGAAAAATCATCAGTCGTGGCCCATTGGTTCCAGTCCGTTCTCTGAAGTGAACGTGACATTTTCTGAACGAAACCGAGGACGTGGTAGAGGCCGTGGACATGGTCGCGGTCGTAAGAGTCAACGCGGTCAATATACCCCTAACAATCGCCGCAATTTTGACATTAACAGGATGCAGAGTAAACCCGCAATTTTTGTATTATTTTTAGTTTATATTAATCAATTCTAATATTTATACCATGCATATAAAATAAAAACATAAATCGCAAAAAAGACGAATAAGTAAAATAGAATCCAATGCATATATATTTTTAAATTATTTATTGTGTTTTTTTACTAATCAATTGCTTATTCGAATTGATTTAGTTAATACTATTTTAATAGATTTTTCAATTTAATAGATTATCTTGAAACAATTTAATCATTTTATGTGAAGGAATATTTGAAAAATTCATATATAAAATTATGATAAATTTTAATATATAAAAAATTTATTTGTATTGTAGTAGTTCTATTGTTATTGTGTATATATTTTTGTAATTATCTATTATGTTATTCTTATTTTTTATAAATCAACTTTTTTTTGTATTTGTTATTTTTTAAATTGATTTGATTAAAATTATTTATAAAAAATATTAAATATAAAAATAAACCGTGCATACTACGGGTTACATGCTAGTATATATAATATATATATATATATTTGGCAAGTCATTTCAATTCCTCAATTCCCATAATATTTGGAATTTTAAGAATTAAAAAAATACTACTTCATCCGTCTCATATTTATTTATCCATTTGTTTTTTTATATAGAATTTTAAAAATATTAGTATTATATTGGAATATAATAGAAATAAAAGTAAAATGACTAATCTAACTTTATTAGTATTGTATGATATAAAAGTAATGGCATTTGTGTAATATATTATAAATTGGAAGAGTATTTGTAATATTTCTAAAAAATGAAATGAATACTTTGTTAAATCCAACCACTCTCTCAATTTAAATTTATTTATATTTATTTTAAATATTTTAAAAATAAATTTGTTATATAATATATTGTCCCACATAGCAATTTAATATTTAATTTTATTTTATTTTGTATCTATAAATAAGATTTATATTTGGTTTAAATCAAGCAAAAAATATACGCTCTCCGCCTCAATTCAATGTATAATTTTTACCATTTTTGTTTGTCACACTTCAATACATTAATTTTCTTTTAATTGATTTTTTTTCCTTTCGATTTGTTCCCATTTTTTTTTCTTTTCTTTTTTAATTTTCTATTATTACTTTTATCTCTTTTTTTTTCAAAATAATTTAAAATTCAAAATTAAATTTGGAACCGTTATTTTTTCTCTTTTTTCTTTTTAATTTTTTATGTTATTTTTATCTTTTCTTAAAAAAATAATTTCAAATTTAAAATTGAATTTGAAATGTATAAAATTTTAGAATTATATATATATATATATATTAAAGAGGTAACTTGGACAAAATTAAGTTTCAACTAATGAGTTATGTTTCCTATAATTTTTATATGAGTGAGTTATACATAATTGTTATCTATAAATATAAATTTTATCTCAAATTTCTTGCAACTATAAGATTATTTTTTGAAAAATTTTGTTTTTTTCTATTTACTATAAAGGTATCGTATCAATAATTATAATATTTTGTTCCACATTGATTTTAAAAAATAAATCATAATTGTCATATCAATATATATTTGGATATTATATAACTAACAATATTTTATCTCACATTATTTTCAACAAAAATTAATTTCATAATTATTATTATAAATATGATAATCTATATTATCAACATAGTATAAATTTAATATTTAAGAAAGATAGTATTAAATTAATTATTAATTTTTTTTATAATAATTGATCATACTAATAATAGTATATAATGTTATATTTTGTATCAAACTATTTCAAAAAATAAAAATTCATAATTTTTAATATCATATCATATTAACTATATTAATATATATTTGAAGAATGTATAATCTACACAATATTAAGTTTTTTAATTTTTAATTTTTTTTTTCTTATTAGTACATATATATATATATATATATAACATCCCCTAGTCCCACAAAATTATCCTCCTTATAGACACAAATTTTTTTTAAAAAAAATATAATTAGTAACTAAATAAGAAATGTACTAGTAAAAATTATTATTGTATGATATAAATAATTATGTATTAAGATAAAAATAACTAATTAATTTAATTAAAATTAAGAAAATTATTAATTATAAAAATTTAAAATAAAGAAGATACATTATGTTGAACAAATGAATAATTATTTATAAAATTTATATTATTCTATTATTTTTAACAAAATTAATCAATATTAAATAATTTTATTTGGACCTCTAGTTAGACTATAATTAAAAATAATATAAATTTAAATATTGATAATAAATCAACGAAACAAATAATATTAAATTTATTATTTTGATAAAAGGTCAAATTATAAAATTATATATACAATGATTTTAATAAAAATGAGTCATACTTATAATTTCTCATAAAGTTATATTTTGTTCCACTTTGTTAAAATACACTGTTAAATTTATTTGTTGTTATTATAAAAGGTTTTTTTTTTTTTTTTTGAATTTTAATTTACATGCATTGTATTTAATATTTTTTCACGTAAATTTTATTTTAATTTGAATAATTTATGATCCACTTTTATTTTCTTTTATTATTTTTTTAATTGAATAATTAAAAACTAACACATAAACACACCATTTATTAATTAATATATGATTTTTTTCATTAATTAGTTCTTATATTTTTTTAAAAAAGTAAATGAAGTTAATACAAATTTAATTAAATACCATATGATTTAAATTTTAAATTAATAAATAAAGTTTACTAATATATCTAATCTAATATAATCCATATATATATATATATTAGAATAGCGTGGGTCCCACTATTTTCAATTCCTAACACCATAATTTTTTTAATTAAAAAAACTTATAAATATTTTTGGAAATTTATAATTTTATGAAAAATTAAATTAATTTAAAATTTTAATTTTCATAATGTTAAAATAAAACTAATTAATTTAAGATTTTTTTGACTTACAAAATTAATAATAATAATTTTTGTATGGACAATTACTGAAATTGATACTTTATTTTTGGAAAAGATTTTTAAAAGATTTATAAAAAAAACTATTATCCTATATATATATATATTATATATCTCAACTTATCATATATTACTATACTTATATTTTATATTTTTTAAGGATGTGGTGTGTCTCTCTCGCCATAATATATATATCGATATATATCTTTTTTATTAATCTTCAAATATATATATATATATTTTTTGTTTTTTTGTTCTATCTATAAAAATTCATATTTTAATTTCAATTGTGTCTTCTTAATATTATGGCAAAAAATATGAAGAATAATTTAGTGGAGATAAGATCGAAGCCGGAGGAATAAAATCAAACTTTTTAAAAGAAAGATAAAAATAAAAAAAATGGGAAGAAGAACATGTGTCAACGTACATGGTATTTTATAAATTTTTATTTTGTACTGTATATAAATAATTTGATATAATTTTTTTGGCATATTTTATAGATTTTTTTTTTGTTTTATTGTTCCCCAAGTAATTAATATATTAATTATATTTGATAAAGAATTAAAATTAAAATTGATATATTTTTTTATAATATCATTTATATTTAATAATTTAATTTCTTTACGAAAATATTAGGATTTTCGTACTGTCATTTATGCTTCTTTATGTTTCTACATTTTTTTATTAAAATTATTAGAAATACAACAATATATGTTGTATAGGATTTCTAGGATTTTTTTTTACTTCTCATTTATTTATTTAATATATATCTTTGATATATTTTGTAAATGTTATAAATTAATAGTTTTATATGTATTATACGTATATTTATTTAAAAAGAAAAGTAAAATTAGAAATTTATTTATTTTTATTTGAATATTTGTTATTATAAATTTCTTGAATATTTTAATATTTAAAGTAAACTAAAAAAAAGATTTAGACAAATCCGTGTAATAAGGTGAAAATATTAAATTCGTGTATAAATATATTACAAAATAATTTGTATTATTTTTAATTTCAAACATTATTAAATATTCTTAATATATAATTTATTTTGTATCTTACAGTATATTAGTACTATTAATTTATTAATATTATTATATTTTATTTTATTAAGTTGGAATTTACAATAATATAAATTAAAAAATTGTGAAAATAATTAGAGAATTTTATATTTAAAAAGTGTTTTTTAATGAAAAATTATGTAATTTTGTGATTTTTTATTTTAAAAATATTTTGCATTATTTTTGAAAATTTGTAATTTGAGATTTTATGTAAAAACGTATTTTTTAGGATTAAAAAAAATAGACTTAGGTAAACATTTTTTTTATAGATATAAGAAATTACATATTTATGGGAATTTTTTTATTTTTATTTAATTTTTTTAAAATGAGAAATACATATTCATGGGCAAATTTGTTTTAATAGTACAATTTTGGTTTTCTTAAGTTTTTTGTAAATTATAATTTTGTGAAAACTTACTCTCATTATTGAGATTTTTTATTCAAAATTATTAGTTATTATTGGATTTTTTTATTTCTTTTTTATGGAAAATGATTATTTATGGGCGAAATTCATTTTTAGGTAGTGTATGATAATATTAATTTAAATATTTCATTATCCTTTTCTCGAGACAAACGAGAGTTAGTGATCGAGAAAACTAAAACTCGATTATATTGTTTAGTTTTTATTAATTTATTAATATCGTGATCTGTAATTCTATTTTATTTATATAATAATTTTTTAATTTTTTTAATATAAATTTTCAATTTTTTAAAAAATTTTATTAGTTTATTGATACTGTAAAATTAATAATTTTTATATGTTTTATTAATAATTTTTTATTGTAATTTTTATTAATAAAAATTCATATTTATGGGCAAATTTTATTTCATAGTATAATTTTGGTTTTTTTTTCCCTTTTTTGGTAAATTATAATTTTGTGGAAACTTGCCCTAATTATTGAAATTTTTTATTCAAAATTATTAGTTATTATTGGATTTTTGTTTATATATATATATATGGAAAATGCTTATTTATGGTCAAAATTCATTTTTATATTTTGTATGATAAGATTAATTTTAAATATTCTACTATTTTTTTCTCGAGGCAAACAAGAGTCAGTGATCGAAAAAACAAAAACTTGAATATATTTTTTAATTTTTATTAGTTTATTAAAATTGCGATTTATAATTCTATTTTATTTATATATTATATTTTAATTTATATTTTTATTCTATTAGTTCTTTGATTCTGTAAAATTAATAATTTGTATATGTATTATTATTTGATATACTATATTTTTTTTATTTCTATTGTTTTTATTTATTGCAATATAAATGTTCCGTTTATATTAAATTTACTGCTAATCAATTATTCAAATATTAATATGTATATTTTTCTATTTAATTTAGACTCAAACGAAGATGATGTATTTCTCTAAGATGAATACAAAGATATATATGATTATATTATTTTATTTTATTTATTATCTTCTATTTTATTATATCATTCTTTTACTCTACTAAGTTATTAATATTATAAAATTGATAATTTATATATATGATTGTTTGACATAATATATTCAATTTGTTTAATATATAATGTTATTTAATAATTTTATATTACTTTTAAATATATATATATTTTTTTATCGCTTTATTGAAATATTTATTTAGTAGTGGTTTATTTTATTTATTTATTTTTTAAAATCTGGGTATAAACACGAAAGCAAAAAATATATACCTACTTTTTACTATTATTTCAATAAAGTTTTATTTTGTTTTCGTCATAATTTAATTAATTTATATACTATTTAAGTAATACGTTGTTCAATGCTTTAAATATTTTTTTATTATATATTAATAATATGATATATTTTTCAAATATTTTTAAAATGCCGAAAGTATATCATATTTTATTATGGTGAATGACTGACATTGTAGTATTGTAGACCAATATAACATTATGTTATTTATTGATATTGTAGATTTCATTGATATGGATCCAAAGATAATTTAAATAATATTTGTTTCATGACATTAATATTTTTATTATTAATTATATACTATTTTTTAAATATTATTAAGATGACGAGGTTATATCATCGTTTATTAGAGTATTCTTGACTATATAATTTGTTTTAATACTTTCTCCGTCTAATTAAAAAGTATACATATTTTTATTTTGGGACGTCCAATTATAAAGTAATCATTTCATTAAATATCTCATTTTTTCCCACAAATACCTTTACTTTATATCACATAATTACTTCATACTAAAAAGTAAGAGCAAAAATATCATTACACTACTTTTATCTACCCACTATAATTAAAATATTATTATTTCTTAAACTTCATGCCAAAAGTAAACTTCTTACTTGAACGGAGGGAGTATTTTATTTGTCATGAAGTATCGTATTTTATATTTTTATTATTGTAAGTGTTGTTATTATATTTGTTATATTTATTTAAATTTATATTATATTTTAATACACAAGAAAATATATATTTTATTTATTAATTTTAAAAATATTATTTATTTATATATACACATGTGCATAGTAAGGGTCTTTTTGCTGGTACATCTATATTTGAGAATGACGTGACTCTCATCATTCTCAATTTCTAATACCACAAATTTTTTATTTTTTATAATTAAAAAATATTATAAATATTTTTGGTGACTTATTATTTTCATAGAAAATTACATTATTTTAAAATTTATGAAAAATTATTATAATTGATATTTTATTTTCAGAAAAGATTTAACAATTTTATTTAGAAAAATATTACCTGATATATATTATATATATCTTAATTTATCATATATCACTATATATTTTTTTATATTTTTAAGGATGTGGTGTGACTCTCGCCTAATATATATACATATCGATAGATATTTATTTTTTTTTAATCTTCAATTATTTTGTTTTTAATTTTTCTTTCTATTTATAATATTCATATTTTATTTTAAATTGTGTCTTCCTAGTGTTGGGGCAAAAAATATGAAGAATAATTTAGTGGAGATAAGATCGAAGCCGGAGGAATAAAGTCAAAACTTTTTTAAAAGAAAGATGAAAATAAAAAAATGGAAAGAAAAACATATGTCAACGTATATAATATTTTATAAATTTTTTTATTTTGCATTGTGCATAAATAATTTGATATTGTTGATGTAATTTTTCAACAAAAATAAAGTAAAATTCAAAGATATAGAAAATATCCTTAAACTTGATTAATTAGTGCCTGAGATTAGGAATCTCTAAACACTGTATGATACAGAAAATAAACTGGAAAATAAAAGACTGAAATTTAAAGTGGTGATCCCCAAATCTGACTTTGCTTTGTTGAAGTTGATTGAAGATACCTTGCCAACTGATTATCCAAGCCTTTAAATATTCTCTGGGAAACCGTACCGAAAACCGTCACCCGAACGGTTACAACGTCTCCTTCCAAACCGTCTTCCAACCCTTCTCATGCTGACACGCGTCCTCAGCAGACCAAAATTATCCCTATATTTCACTCTTTGAGCCGACCACAGACCTTCCGCTCTTTTGGCCCGACTACCAATCTACAATAGTATGGGTCCGACCGCCAATCCTCCCGACTTGCGAACCATCTGACTTGAGGTCTTTCCGCCTTGAGGACTTCCCGACCTGAAAACCTTCCGACTTGAGGTCTTTCCGCCTTGAAGAATTCCCGACCTGAAAACCTTCCGACTTGAGGTCTTTCCGCCTTGAGGACTTCCCGACCTGAAAACCTTCCGACTTGAGGTCTTTCCGTCTTGAGGACTTCCCGACCTGAAAACCTTCCGACTTGAGGTCTTTCCGTCTTGAGGACCTCCCGACCTAAAAACCTTCCGACTTGAGGTCTTTCCGCCTTGAGGACTCCCCGACCTGAAAAACCTTCCGACTCGAGGTCTTTCCGTCTTGCGGACCTCCCGACCTGAAAACCTTCCGACTTGAGGTCTTTCCGCCTTGAGGACTTCCCGACCTGGAAACCTTCCGACTTGAGGTCTTTCCGTCTTGCGGACCTCCCGACCTGAAAACCTTCCGACTTGAGGTCTTTCCGTCTTGCGGACCTCCCGACCTGAAAACCTTCCGACTTGAGGTCTTTCCGTCTTGCGGACCTCCCGACCTGAAAACCTTCCGACTTGAGGTCCTTCCGTCTTGAGGACCTACCGACCTGAGGTCCTTCCGTCCTAATGACTTTCCGTCTTGAGGACCTACCGACCTGAAGACCTTCCGACCTGAGGACTTTCCTTAGTAATAAACCTATTTTCCTTGATTTCCTCATGGTACCCTTCAGTCAGTTCAATCAACTCTATTGCCAGGCCCATTCTTCTTTTTACCTTGGGCTTTTAACCTAATTCTAAATTTCGTACGTAACAACTTGCCCGCCGCCAAGGGACTTTCAAACGCCATTTAACAATCAATGTTTGGAAGTTCATAAATCACTACCCTCTTGAAAAACTCCCTTAGCAACTGCACCAGTTACTGCAACACTCCTGATAAACTTCCTTCTCCGTAATACAAGCTTTTGTGAATCACAAACCCAAAACACTCTGACCATGGCGAATCAATACATTCCTGCCCTTCCCTTCGACGGAACCCTCCCGGAGGGCCCATTTTCAGCCTCGAAAGTACTGACTCCGACGATCCGTCCATATTGCACTACTCCTGAAGATTCAAATCGGATGAGGGAAGTCTTGGAATCCCGAAATTCCTTGGCTATCAACAGCCCTAACTACCAAGCAGTTCGCATTCGAGACAGCATCAAAACCCATCTCACAGACCCAAAAGATCCTTACCGCGCTTGGTATCGACGGGTAGCAGAACACTTCCAGACCCAATGGCGTTCCCAAAAAATCGACCAAGCAATATTACTGTCCACCATGCCTATCAACCTGCATGAGAAGGTGTTGTTGGCCATGTCTGCCTTCTGGAATGCGGAAAATGGGACTTTCCTCTTGCCATCGGGCCCCTTTGGCCCAACTCTTATGGACGTTGCAATGATCGCGCATCTCCCAGTCGTGGGTGAAGATCCTGTAATGGGAGCCCTAGATGGGCAGGAGCCATCAGAAGACCATCCAGGGTGGTCTTTACAAGGTGTGAAGGAATGGGGTTGGACAAAGTTCGCAACCGACCAGCAAGGGGCTCCAGGGACCCCTGTAACCGACCGGGAGCATACTGCCTTTATCCTTTTTTGGCTTTGTAGGTACGTCATTGTTTCCCCTTCCAAATGTGTTCTTCCTTCTCATCTCGACCTAGCCATTCATATCGCGTCAGGTCGTTTTTTCTCTCTTGGCACCCTGTTTTTAGCCAATCTGTTTGAAGGACTCACTAGAGTTAGCCTTCGTTTAACAGATAATGATAATAGGAAATTAGATACTGCCGCGTCGGGTCCTTTTTGGTTTTTAGAACTTTGGTTCCGGCTCTACTTCCCCAACGCGTTTAACTTAGGATCTCCACCCACTATGCCAACAGCTGAAAAACATTTGGGATTAGCCCTTAACCGACTCTGCTCAGGACGCAATAACCTCCAATCTTCCGATCCAATAATAACCGCAGTTTTAACAGATACCCGCAGTAACTCTCGATTTTCTATGTATAAAAAATATGCGGGCTATGCTCCCGACCATTTTTGGCCTTTTCCAGTACCAAACCCGCTTCCGACTCCTGAGCCTTGTCCTCATTCCACTTATCCTTTCGCCTGGGACGTTGCCCTCAAACCCAGGTCCCTTTTTAGTAGCAAAAAACTTGATAAAAAGGGGCAGAAAACCTTTTACACTTTTAATTATGAACCTCAATTCATAGCGCGCCAGTTCGGCTGTTGCCAAGGTATCCCTGGACCCGTCGCTTGTCCTCATATAATTTTTCAAAGTCCCGACCGACGAGTCCTACCAAATTCAATCCCTTCTTATATCTCCCAGCTCACCACGTATATAACTTCCAATTCTTATATTCCTTTCCGCTCCAACCCTGAGATTGTAGATACTTTCAATGAATGGTGGTCGGTTGTATGGCCCCTGATATCCCCTGATGAGGGTCGGTTGCTGAACATACTCCTTCCACCCCAAGGATTGGTTCTAGGGGCGGCTAGACATACTAGCACTCAACAACCAACAGCCGCCCCGGGGACCGGGTCTATTGCTCCAACGCGAAAAAAGGAAGGCGTCCCGGCTGCCGACACCCCCGACCTCTGGGGCCGACCAGCAAGCACCAGCGGACCTTGGAACTACGAAAACATCAGCAAGGATCCGACCCCGAATAGGTAATTTTTCTTAAAACCGTGAACCAATTCACTATATCTTAACTTTGATTTCACATATCATTCACCAGAACCGACCTTGGCAGCACCGACCACACAACCGACGCCAACCCCAGCCAACCAACCTTTGGTCCCGACTGAGGCAGTTCCTCTCCAAACCCCTACTCCACTTCTCACTTTGCCAATGAGCAGTCGGACGGAGGACCCGACGAGGAGGCAAACTCTTCCTCCCGTACCGAGGAGTGGTCGGGCCAGGCACCCGACCAGGAGGCAATCTTTACAAGAACTGCCTATAGAACCAGTAAGTCCTCTTATCAGCAATACTTAGGATTTCAATGACCAACCTTGATATATTCAATCAGCAACATTCCCATGATTTTTCACAGACACCTTCACCCATCGGATCAGCAGCAGGGGTCTCTTCTGACAGCGAGGGAACTAC
The DNA here is from genome assembly GCF_009805555.1 of Andrographis paniculata. NCBI lineage: Eukaryota > Viridiplantae > Streptophyta > Magnoliopsida > Lamiales > Acanthaceae > Andrographis > Andrographis paniculata. Next base: position 2,671,141 of record NW_026137593.1, read on the forward strand.
TTCCCAGATGGGTCGACCGCCATACATAGCATCAGACTCATCCATGTCGAAGGAAACACCAGCTGCCCTTGCCGAAGCTGACCCTCCATACGACGTCCCGGAAGCTGCTGATCCCGAAACCGTCCAATCGGGTGCAGCCGTGCTGGAGACTGAAAATGCCTCAGCTGCAGTGGCTCTAGATGCAGCCGTCCACCCTGCAGCCGTCCAGCCAGCAGCGGCGCTCCCACCAGCAATCGAGGGGCAGGCAGAAGAACCACCTATGGCAGCCCAACCTCCAGAAATGGAAGAAGTTTCTTCATCCGATTCGGAGACTTCTGTGAACTTGGTAAGATTAAGCCAATCCACGCTACGATGTTTCCTTCAGAAAACACTAACTGTTCTATATACTACTTTCCATAGGGACCCAGGTCGGCACCTCAGCGACCATTCGCAGCAGCCGACGAGTCGGCTGCTATTATACCAGCTGTCTGCCCTACTCGACCGACCTCATTGCTGCCCCCCTCACTGACAGCAGTCCGCCCAGAGGTAACACATACCTGATCTGAATAAATTGGCACCTTCCTTGGAATACTTATTGACATTGTAGGACTTGCAGGGGCCTTCGGACTTAGCTGTCCTATCGACTGTCCCGGTTCCAGCGGAGGCCCGAACCATAATCACTGAGGCCATTAACCATCCCCTGTCAGAATTGAGATCCGACTTATTGGACAGACTCATTCAGACGGTTGGTGGCCTTCTTTTTTACACTCCAACGGAATCGCCAGCCGTCCCCATTCTGCATCGGCTGATGGAAAGACTTACAGAGCTCAAGACTGAAGTGCTAGTCATTGGACTCCTGTCAGCCGAAACCCCCCAGCCCGACTTCGATCAAACAACGCTGGAGAATTCTTTGGCTAAGACCCGAGAATCTCTTCAGCAGACTACTGGAAGGCTGGGTGGTCTCCTTAGCACGAAAGCTCAAGTTGATGAAGCTATTCAGAAAAAGGAGGCAGAATTACGGGAGCTGAGGAAAGAACAGTCTACCCTGGATAAGCAAATTACCAATGAACAGCGTCTGCTTGAGAAGTATACCAAAAATGAGGCTGAATTGGATCAAGAGCTGAAAACCCAAGCCCGATCCCAATTCATCATAAGATATCAGACGGCTGCCAATACCAGAAGGCTATCCAGGGATGAAATCAAATGGACCCATATAAAAACTGCCCTAGGGGCATTGTTGTAATATTTTCCCCTCTGTAACAACGTTTGACTTAGTAATCCATTTTTTCTTTCGTCTCACAAAACAAGGATCACCTTTCAATTTCCAACTTTGTAGGAATAGAAACAAACTCCTTCTTTAAAAGAACATTGTTTCTCACATTTTAAGAAACACATTCCAAGGCATATTTTGAAAATCACAACACTTAAAGTATTAACAAACATGGCGAATGACCGACCTTATGTTCCATCAAACAATTGGCAGGGTGTTCTTCAACCCTTCTTTGTGGGTAATCACCCTATTGGAGGCCATGCAGAAGACTTGTTACATATACTCAAGCAACTAGACTTCAAATTCCGATTCTCCCAACGAGGAAGAAGAACCATTCATCGCGTCATCCGCCTGATGGAAAAAGTCATTGAGGGGTATGAACCTCTTCGTGACATCCTTAGCCGCATTCCTGATCTCCATCACCACATGGAAATGATAGAAAATCACGCAGCAACTATACTTCCAGATCTTGGTTGGGATAACATCTTTTCCAACCAACGAAAAGTCTTCTCAAGATTACGGACCATTGTTGATCGTGAACATCAAGCCATAACAGACATGCAAGCACGTACCCATCAAGATTTAGATGAAATGCAAAGCCAATGGGAAAGGTACCGACCAGATTTGGAAGATCTTATTGAAGAAGAACCAGAGCTAATATCCACTCACTGGGATGAAAAGTCTGATTCAGAGGCAGAAAATTTCTCACAACTACACGATGACTAACAGAAATGAACCTTTCCGTAGGTTCGAACCCCACAAATGGGTTCTGAATAATATTTTGTTTCAGGCAGTCTTGTTATCTGAAAAGGCAGGATAATACCTCTTCAGATATTTAGCATTAATACAATCATGTACTCTTCTACCTTCATGATTTACAATAATGAACGCGCCATTTCCAATATCTTTTTGAACAATGTATGGTCCTTCCCAATTCGGTGACCACTTTCCCAATTGATCAGTTTTCTTATATGTAGGAAGAATGGTCTTCCAGACTAGGTCTCCTTTTTGGAATGTCCTGTGAAGAACTTTCTTTCCGTAACTCCTTGCTCTGATTTCACTCTGTTTCACACTTCGATCTATTGCATGGAGACGGTTAACATCCAAATCTTCTAACTGCTGCAACATAAGTTGTTGGTATTCCTTTGTAAGATCACTATCAGTAAATTCTGTTCGGCCAGATGATACTCGAATTTCGGCTGGTAAAACAGCATCTTGGCCAAACGTAAGTTGGTAAGGTGAGAACCCTGTGGCCGTATTTCTGGTATTTCTATGTGCCCATAAAGCCTGAGACAATAACAAATGCCACTTTCTTGGGTTCCCTTCAATCATCTTCTTTATAATCCCAATGATAATCTTATTTGCTGCTTCCGCCTGTCCATTGGCTTGGGGATAATAAGGTGAAGAATGATGTAACCGAACACCGAATTCTGCCAAGAAATTAGAGAACTTTTCCCCTGTAAAGACCAAGCCTTGGTCGGTTGTTATAGACTGAGGAATACCATATCTGTAAATAATTTGGTTCAAAACGAAGTCTATCACTTCTTTCTGATCCACATTTTTCAAAGCAACTGCTTCTACCCATTTGGTAAAGTAATCAGTCGCGACCAATATGAAACAATGATGTTTCGATGAAGCAGGATGTATCTTACCAATAATATCCATAGCCCATGATTTAAAAGGCCATGGTTTTGCCAAAAATTGCAATTCGGTTACTGGCAAATGGTTTAAGTTTCCATGTCTTTGACATTCCTGACAGCCCTTGGCAAATTGTATGCAATCTTCAAAAATCTTTGGCCAGAAAAACCCCAAACGATGAATGGCCCATCTCATATTCAGACCTGCTCGATGAGCTCCACATATCCCACCATGTACTTCTGTCATCACTTCTAGAGCTTCTTTAGATCCCAAGCATTTCAAAAGTAAACCTTCAAATGATCTCTTGTACAAAATTCCATTTATCAATTGAAAACGTAAAGCCTTCAATCGTGTCGCAATTGAAACACTCGCACCAGGATTCTGTAAATACAGGATAAGCTCTGTTCTCCAATCGGGCACTGTTTCGCCATCGGACTTCTGTCCGATAATAACTTCGCAATCGGGCCCCTGACCGACCGTCTCCTGCCCGACAGCCTCGCAGTCGGGCTCCTGTCCGACACTCTCCTGCCCGATCATAACTTCACAATCGGGCTCTTGTCCGATAGCCTCTTGCTCGACCGTAACTTCGCAGTCGGGCTCCTGTCCAATATCCTCTTGCCCGACCGTAACTTCGCAGTCGGACTCCTGACCGACCGTCTCTTGCCCGACCATTCGGTCACATATTGGGTCTGTCTTTTCTTCTATGCCCGACTTGACCTCCGACCACATATCCTCCAGAATTCCTTTACAGGCCCTTTGAGCCAACTCATCGGCACGTTGGTTTTCTTTCCTCGGAATGAACTCAATTATTACTTCTGAGATTTTCGTCAGTAACCGACCCACAATGTCCCTGTATCTGCGAAGATGAGGGTAATTGCAAACATATTGGTTGTTTACCTGGTTGATTACTAGTTGAGAATCCCCTCTTATGATTACAGACTGGACCTTCCTGGCTATTAAAGCCTCCAGACCCAAAATTAAAGCCTCATATTCTGCCGAATTATGGGTCATGGCTTCCAATCGTAATTGTAAGTTGATCTTTTGACCATCAGGTCCTTGCAAAAAGACCCCTGCCCCTGATTTGTTTCCAGAGGTAGAACCATCAAAGAACATCAACCATGTTCTGGTACTTATATATGGCACACATCCGACCTGTAGATTATCCAAATATGATGAACGACCAAGTGGTCGGACGCTATCACAAAGAGAATACCCGACTTGTGAAAATTCTGCTAAGAAGTCGGCTACTGCTTGTCCCTTGATTGCCCTCAGCGGGGAATGTTGAAGATCAAAAGGAGCCAATTTGATGGCCCACTTCATAAGTCTGCCCTTCATAGTAGGTCTCTGCAAAATTAATTTGATGAGATCCACCTTTGATATGACCTCAATTCTTCTGGGCAGCAAATAATGCTCGAGTTTAGTACAAGCGAAGACCAATGAATAACACATTTTTTCTGGCATAGTGTAATTCAGTTCTGGTCCTGTAAGGGTTTTACTGAGATAGTAGATTGCCCTTTCCTTCCCGTCATCACCATCCTGTGCCAATAAACAGCTAACCACTTCATATGTATTTGCCAAATAAAGTTTGAGTGGCCGACCTTGTTTAGGAGGCATCAAGACTGAGGGTGAACCAATGCCTGCTTGATAGCATCTAAAGCCATTTGTTGATCGGGACCCCATTCGAAAGCATTTTTTCCAGCTTTCAACAATTTAGTGATGGGTCTGACCTTGCCAGCAGCATTAGAAATGAAACGCCTCAAATAATTCACCTTACCCAAAAGACTTTGGATTTCTTTAATCGTCCTGGGTGGCCGACTATCAAGAATGGCTTTAGCCTTGTTGGCATCGATTTCAATTCCTCTCTCATGAACTAAAAATCCTAAAAAGCTCCCGGCTGATATTCCAAAGGCACATTTGGTTGGATTCATCTTTAAATTGTACTTCTTCATTCTTTCAAATGCCTCTTCAAGATTTCTCAAATGTTCATCAAAACTGGCAGATTTAACAATAACATCATCAATATACACTTCCATAGATCTGCCAATTAAATCATGAAAGATTGAATTCATGGCTCTTTGGTAAGTTGCCCCTGCATTCTTTAACCCGAATGGCATGACTGTCCATTCATAAATACCTAAAGCCCCTGGGCATCTGAATGCTGTCTTAGGAATGTCTTCCTCTGCCAGAAATATTTGGTTATAACCTGCATAACCATCCATCAGACTAAGGATTTTATGCCCTGCTGCTGCATCTATCAACATGTCGGCCATAGGCATCACATATTCATCCTTAGGGGTAGCTAGATTCAAATCCCTGAAATCGATGCATATCCTAATCTTACCATTTTTCTTGACCACTGGCACAATATTAGCCAGCCACTTCGTATAACGGCAAGGCTGAATAAAACCCACTTTGAGAAGTTTTTGGATTTCTTCCTTGATTTGAGGCATTAGGTCCGGGCTCATTCGCCTTGGGGGTTGTTTGTAAGGTTTACAACCTTCTTTGATAGGCAATCGATGCTCTATTAGACTTCTTGTCAAACCAGGCATCTCTGAATAATCCCATGCTAAACAATCAATGTTGTTTCTAATAACTTCGAGCATCATTGTTTGTTGCTCTTTAGACAAATAACCACTTAACCTGATCACTTTTGGAACCAATTCGGTTCCTAAATTAAACTCCAATAATGGGTCTTGTGATGAAGCTGTTGGTTCTGTTTTCTCCAATAAATCAGGCCAACGAAATTGTTCATCTTCTTGGAGGTGAACATCAAGAATCTCTTTACTATTTTCTGCTTTATGTAATAACTGCTTTAAATAGAACTTATTAATAAGAGAACTACATACTTCTAAACTTGTATCATCCATTGCAAACAAATTATATGGGAATGGGTGTGGCTTTATCATGAGCCATACAATAAAGGTGTTCTTTTAATAGAACATCGAGTTCTGGCCAGTGACTTTATAACCCTTGTATGGGTACTCCCTGGCCATATACAACTGAGACATCGGAGCCAAATGACTGGAATAAAACACTGACTCTTCAACTTGCTCTGATATATCGAATGGGTTGTCATTCGCTTCCATCTTGAGAACCTGATTTCCTTCCCAGAACATCAATTGTTGGTGCAGGGTTGATGGCACACATTGGGAGGCATGAATCCAGTCTCTCCCCAGCAAGAGAGAGTATGTAGTATCTGCGTCCACAATAAAGAAAACAGTGGAAATCTTCTTTGGTCCGACTTCAATGGTGGCAACCATCATCCCTTCAGGCTTAGTCGGCTGCCCTGTAAAACTTGTCATTTCGAATTCCACAGGAGACAGATCATGAATTCCTTTCCCTAGCTTCTTGAGAGTCTTCAATGGCATAACATTAAAGACTGCTCCATTATCCACGAAAACCTTTGTGATTGGTTTCCCACAAATGTGAGCATTAACATACAGAGGTTTCAAATGGGAGATCGCACCCTCTGGAATAGGAGGAAACACTATCGAAGGTGTTTCTGACTGAGGCTCAGAATCTGAAGTCTTTGCCCACTCTGTTTCCTCTAATTCATCATCTGCCAAGAATGCCCATAACGGTTCGTCCATAGTATCATCTACCAGACTCGCCCATATCGGTTCATCTCTCATCTGATTAACCTCTGTCATCCGACAAGGGATGCGTGGTCCCAGACGAGATTTAACAGATCTTGAACTTTCCTCTGTAGTTAGAACTTCTTCCTTCGTCTTGTTCTGAGGTTGAAGCGTCAAAGATTCTATACGGAAATCTTCAAGAGATGGATTGATGTTGATCCGTTCGCAATGTTAGCATCTAAAACCTTTAATTATTTCATCTGCCATTCCTTTACCTTTCCCCTGTCCCGACGAACTTCTTTTGGTATGGTCGGAAGCGCCTGATTCGTCATTCGGTTGCTTTCCTGACCAGACCCGACTGGACCGACCAATTGGAGACTGAATGGCTGCTCCCTGCTCGTTGGTCGGTTGTTCTGTGGAGACTCTAACGGACCGATCTCCTGCCAAGTGGTCGGCTGCTTTTTGTTCGTCGGTTAGTTGTTTTGCTGAAGGAACTCGTTTCCCATACTTTGCAGCATACCTGCGTTTGGCATTGCGAATCTGTGTACGATTCATACCTGGGAAACGAGGATCTATATCAACTGGCAAAGGCTTTTTATTTCGAGCCCAATTGTTCCCGACTGACCCTGTTTTTCTGGTCGGGTGGTCACGCACTAACGCCCTTTCTTTCACCTCCACATTAAAAGAACCGTCTGGATGGTCCCATTTTTTAGCGACTGGTTTCTCACAAACTTTGAGTCGTTCTTCAGGTCGGCTACTTTTTGGCTGATTTCCTTTCTTTGTTCCGGGGCTTGCCTGAGTTCGTTCCCCTGTTTGTCCATCATTGGCCGAACTTTTCCTTGTTTCCGAACTTGGTTGGATGTCAACCATTGCAGTTGTTACTTTCGGAAATGGTTGCTGATCTACACCTAGAGTGATGTATTTGAGCCGACCCGTCTTGATGGCCTTTTGAATTTCCTTCCTGAAATGAGTACACTGACTTGTAGTGTGCGTGAAAGAATTATGCCACTTACAATATGGTCTCCCTTTGATTTCTTCTTTAGTGGCAAGTCTTTGCCCCTTTGGAATACGGATCTGCCCATCAGTCAGCAAGATATCAAAAATTTCATCAGCTTTTGAACTATCAAACGTCGGTTGCTCTTTTCCTTCAGATCCTAGTACTGGCTTTAACTTAGGGCATACATAAGGCTTTCCAGAAAGGATTTCGGCTGCCATCTCTTCTGACTGATTAAAATCAAAGTCACATGTTTCCGTTCCCATACTCGCCATATGTTGGCCTCTATTACGCCTGTTATGCTGATCTTCCTCTCTGAACAAAGACTCTAGACGTCCTGCTTTGGATGCAAGACTTGCCAAATCCTCAACATCCAGGGCAGTGAGTGCCTTTCTTAAACGAGTATGCATATTCCGGACCACTAAGTTGGTCATCTCTTTCTCACTGATTACCGTAGGACATCGTCCCTTCATCAATCGCACCCTTTCTATAAACTGTGAAGCAGTTTCTTCTGGATACTGTCTCAATTCAAGTAAATCAGTTAAAGAAACAACTGGTAAAGGATTGAAGAATCTAGCGTGAAATGCCATCTCCAGTCCTTCCCATGTCTGAATTTGTCCAGGAGGCAGACTTACGAACCACGAAAACGCTGTTCTAGTAAGAGATAAACCAAACAGCTGTAACTTATAAAAAGGGTTATTGCCAACTTCTCCTAATTGTGCTGTGAACCGACCAACATGTTCTATGGTGGAAGATCCGTCCTCCCCTGAGAATGCATGAAAATCGGGTGGTCGAAAATTCCTTGGGAGAGGGTGTTCATTAATGATCCTTTCTGGGAAAGGTTTCTGATATGCAGGGCGGTTAACCATCTGAGGAGTTAATCCATACTGATCCCTTAATATATGTGCAAGCTCATCAGGATCTACATGAAAGCGTTGATGATCAGGAACATGGAACGGATCCTGCACAGGAATATGAATAGGATCATGTATATATCCTTCAGGCCTGTCCTCCCTTGTATTGTTCGTCTGCGGATTAGTAACCCTTGGTCCCAGTGGAACAGTGTTGGGAAAAGTCAGAGGAGATTTTCCCCTATCCATTCGGTTGGGATTAGTGGCACTTGGGAATGTACTATCCACGAATGATGGCCCTGCGAAATTTGCCTGTAGTCTGGACGGTGATATTCTTGGTGGAGTTTGAGTGGGTTGAAGACTAACCCTAGACAGTGCTTGATCTATCATGGTCTGCATCATGCTCTGTTGCTCACGCAACATGTTCGTTTGTTGCTCACGCAACATTTGTTGAACATAAGACCACCAATCTGTTGGTGGTTGTGGGATTTCCCCGGCATTTGGCACATTAGGTGGTGGAACGGATTCTCCCACCGGTGCCGACGATGATTGAGGTTGTGAACCTGCCATATGGACCCTTCCGATGATACGGCCGGATCTTAGACGTATGTAATTATCGCCGGAATTGGAATGAGCAATTTTGTCTTGCTCCCACTGTGGTCGCCAATTTGTTGATGTAATTTTTCAACAAAAATAAAGTAAAATTCAAAGATATAGAAAATATCCTTAAACTTGATTAATTAGTGCCTGAGATTAGGAATCTCTAAACACTGTATGATACAGAAAATAAACTGGAAAATAAAAGACTGAAATTTAAAGTGGTGATCCCCAAATCTGACTTTGCTTTGTTGAAGTTGATTGAAGATACCTTGCCAACTGATTATCCAAGCCTTTAAATATTCTCTGGGAAACCGTACCGAAAACCGTCACCCGAACGGTTACAACGTCTCCTTCCAAACCGTCTTCCAACCCTTCTCATGCTGACACGCGTCCTCAGCAGACCAAAATTATCCCTATATTTCACTCTTTGAGCCGACCACAGACCTTCCGCTCTTTTGGCCCGACTACCAATCTACAATAGTATGGGTCCGACCGCCAATCCTCTCGACTTGCGAACCATCTGACTTGAGGTCTTTCCGCCTTGAGGACTTCCCGACCTGAAAACCTTCCGACTTGAGGTCTTTCCGTCTTGAGGACCTCCCGACCTAAAAACCTTCCGACTTGAGGTCTTTCCGCCTTGAGGACTCCCCGACCTGAAAAACCTTCCGACTCGAGGTCTTTCCGTCTTGCGGACCTCCCGACCTGAAAACCTTCCGACTTGAGGTCTTTCCGCCTTGAGGACTTCCCGACCTGGAAACCTTCCGACTTGAGGTCTTTCCGTCTTGCGGACCTCCCGACCTGAAAACCTTCCGACTTGAGGTCTTTCCGTCTTGCGGACCTCCCGACCTGAAAACCTTCCGACTTGAGGTCTTTCCGTCTTGCGGACCTCCCGACCTGAAAACCTTCCGACTTGAGGTCCTTCCGTCTTGAGGACCTACCGACCTGAGGTCCTTCCGTCCTAATGACTTTCCGTCTTGAGGACCTACCGACCTGAAGACCTTCCGACCTGAGGACTTTCCTTAGTAATAAACCTATTTTCCTTGATTTCCTCATGGTACCCTTCAGTCAGTTCAATCAACTCTATTGCCAGGCCCATTCTTCTTTTTACCTTGGGCTTTTAACCTAATTCTAAATTTCGTACGTAACAGATATAATTATTTTTGTATATTTTATAGAATCTTTTGTGTTATTATTCTCCCGGTAATTTATATTTAATAAAAAATTTAAATTTGATTTATTTTATTTATAATATATTTATATTTAATGATTGAAAGTTTTTTCTTCCCAAATTTTTTACGAAAAGATCAGGATCGTCTTACTGTTGTTTATGCTTCTTTATGTTCCTTATTTGTTTATTAAGAATTGTTTAAAATACAATAATATATATTGTATAGGGTTTCTAGGTTTTTTTTTTGACTTCTCATTTATTTATTTAATATACATCTTTTGATATATTTTGTAAATATTATATATTAATACTTTTATATGTATTATATTTATCTACAATTAAAAAGAAAAAGAAAATTAAAAATTAATTTATTTTAGAGTAAAAATCAATTTTGATCCCAATCAAACATGTTTTATTTTTTATTTTTATTTTTGGTCCAATCTAAAATTAATTTTATACAAAAAATAAATTATTATTTTTAGTCCTACCGTTGAAATTTCAACGGAATAAGCTGACGTGGCAATAACGGAGGTTGATGTGGCAAGTAATCTGGAACAAATATGATCGTGTTAAATATAACACGAGTATGCTGTTTCAATTAAACAATATATCACTGTATTTATATTAACACGGACCCGTGTTCAAATTGAAGCGGTAATTAAAAATTTAAAAAGACTATTGAGTAGGTTTCATAATAATTAGCTTGGCCCCACACTTAATATAAATATATTTAATAATTGACCTTAATATTTTTTTTGAATTTAATATATTTAATTATATATATATTATCTTGGCCATTTAGTAACATTTAAAATTAATTTTTTTTATGCACCAAAAATATCACTTTTTATTTTTATTTTGTCTTCAGATGTTTTTTTTTCTTTACATAAAAAGATGATCTATTTTTATTTTAGTAAAATTATTAATTTTCAACACACTTAATAAATATATATTAATTTTAATTAAATTTATGATCTTTTATCCATAGGATCATTCAATTTTTTTTTTATATCTTAATAAATAAATATTTTTATCTATTTTTAATTTTTTTTATATATAAAACTAATTTATGATAACTATAAATAAACAAATATATTTATTATTTATTTGTACTATATCAAATTTTATTCTTAACTATTTATATTAAAAATAATAAAATAAATGTATTTAAAATTGATAAATTTATAAAAAGATAAAAACAAATTATCTTCTGTAAAACAAAAAGAAATAATAATAATTATCTGGAATATTATATTTTCAGACAAAAAAGTAAAAATAAAAATGATATTTTTTGTGTGCATAAAAAAAATTAATTTTAAATATTACTACTAAATACATAAATAATTTATATGTTATTAAATATATTAAATTTTAAAAATAAATATTATAACTAAATTGTTAAATATATTTATATTAATCGCGGGCCCACCCTCATTAATAAAGTCTCACCCAACCGCCTTTAAATTTTTAATTACTGCTTCAATTTGAACACGGCCTTTTCAGTTTTGTTTTGAACGCGCCATGTTGGTATAAATACAGTGATATATTGTTTAATTGAAACAATACGTCCGTGTTATATTTAACACGTTCATGTTTGTTTTATATCACTTGCCACATCAATTTCCGTTATTGTCATGTCAGCTTATTCCGTTGAAATTTTAACGGTGGGACTAAAAATGATAATTTATTTTTAGTATGGGATTAATTTTGATAATTAATTTTGGATAGGACTAAAAATGAAAAAAAAATGTTTGATTGGGATCAAAATTAATTTTTACTCTAAATTTTTATTTAATATTCGTTAGTGTAAATTATTTAGTATTGTAATATATAAAGTAAATCGACTAAAGACTTAGGCAAATTACTATAATAAGGTGATAATATTAAATTCGTGTATAAATATATTACAAAATAGTTTGTATTAATTTTAATTTAAAACATTACTAAATATTTTTAATATTTAATTTATTTGAATCTTACTTTTGGAAAATTGTAATTTGAAATTTTTTTAAGAATTTTTTTTTTAAGATTAAAAAACAAATAAAAGATGCTTATGTAAATTTATACTATTATTTATTGAAAACTATATATTTAATTATTTATAGACAAAATTTATTTCAAATTGTGTATTTAAATTTATTTTTATGAAAAATACACATTTATAGACAAATTTTATTTCATACTCTAATTTTGTCTTTTTTTTTTGGTAAATTATGATTTTACGAGAACTTGTTTTAATTATTGAAATTTTCTAGTCAAACTTATTAATTGTTACTGGAAATATATATATATATATATTTGTAAAATACTTATTTATGGGCAAAACTTATTTTTTATTATATATGATAAAAGTATTTTTAAACCTAATTTTTATTTCATTATCATTCTCTAAGAGAGACGACAATAGTTTTCCGAAAAAAAAAAATTATTATTTAATTTTTATTAGTTTATTAAGATCGTGAATCGTAATTCTACTATATTTATATTACTTTGTTAAATTTATGTTTCATAATTTTTTGTTATTTTTTTATTCTATTCATTTATTCTTTCTGTAAAATTGATAGTTTGTATATGTGTTATAGTTTTTATAGGTTATATTCTTTTTTTTAAAAAAAAAATTAAGTTATTGATATTGTAGATTGATATATATTTTTAATTTTTATTGTTGTTATGCATTTCAAGATTCATGTTTACTTGATATTAAATTTATCATTTATCAATTTTTCAAATATAAATATGTATATTTTTGTGTTTAACTTATATTTAAATAAGCATCATGTGTCTCTACAATATAAATATGAAGGTAAGCAGTTATTGTGTTTATATTATTTTATTCAATTTATCATCTTATATTTTAACTTATATTTAAATGAGCATCATGTGTCTGTACAATATAAATACGAAGGTAAGCAGTTATTGTGTTTATATTATTTTATTCAATTTATCATCTTATATTTTTATACTCTATTAGTTTATTGATATTGTAAAATTAATCATTTATATATGTTATTCTTTGATAGAATATATTCTTTTTGTTTAATATATTACTTAAAAATTTTATCTTATTTTTATTTATTTTTTTTTGTATCACCTTATTGAAATAATTAGTTTTTACTTGCGAGATTTTATCTCTGGTTTCACTATTTAAATTTTCTTTTTCTCCAAAAATATCAAACTAAACACATATTTTTTATTTATTTTATTACAATAAAATTTAATTTTACATTCAAAATATCACATCAATACATATTTATATCATATTAACAAACTATTTCAATTCAAAACTAAAATAAAAAAATCATAATCTTACAAGTAAACACAAATTTTTTTGTTTTGTTTTGTTTTCTAAAATTTGATACGTATGTCCATTAGTGTCTATATACATATATGAAAACAAAAAACATATATATCTACTTTTACTATTATTTTAATAAATTTTCTTAATTAATTTTAGTTGTTATCATAATCTAATTATTTGGTATATTAATTCAAATAATTTTTATTTTATATTTTTAATATCCTTATTATTTAAATTATTATTAATATAATATTGATTTTCAAATATTTTTAAAATGACAAAATATATAACATTTTATTCTGATAGAATAATTAACATGGTAATACTGCAAATAAAGGTAAATATTATGTTATTTATTTTATTTTATTATATTTATTGATTACGACAAATTTGATATATTAGTTATTAATTTTTAAATATAAACGAGAAGAATGTGGACGTGTCTCTACTATATCAAGATAAAAATATGCAATTTTATTATATTTATATTACTTTGTCCAATTTATAATTTTATATTATTATTTGATAGAATATATTTATTTGTTTAATGCTTTTCTATTTCTTTTATTTTTTAATCACCTTATTAAAATAATTACTTAGGTATTTTGTATTTATTTATTTATTTTCTTTGAATTTTGTTATACATATATTATCGGATATGTGTATATATATACCCTTATTTATTTATTATTATTTTATAAAAGTATCATTTATGTTTATTATGATCTGAGCAGATAATATATAGTACATAATTAACAGATAAATATTGCAGTTAAAATATATCCTAATGATAGCATACAAATAATTCAAAGCAATTCAAACTCTATTCCTTAACCCTCCTTAACACTCCCGAAGTGGCTTTGTGAATAAGTCAGCGATTTGGGCAGTCGAAGGCACATGGGTGACTCTCAACGAATCAGCCATAATTCGCTCACGAACAAAGAAATAGTCAATTGCAAGATGTTTCATCTGAGAGTGAAACACTGGATTTCGAAAAACATAGGTTGCTTTAAGATTGTCTGTAACTAGCAGTGGTGATTTTGGAATAAGGAACCCAACTTCAAATAATAGATGTTACAGCCATAGAACTTCGGAAGCAGAAGTAGCTAGCGCTTGGAATTCAGCTTCAGTTGAGGAGCGAGCAACAGAACGCTGCTTGGATGACTTCCAGGAGACAACATTACATCCAAAATAAATTACATATGCCATAGTAGACCGACCATTATCATGTACACCCCCCAGTCAGAATCCGAGAAAGCTGAAATGGATAGAGGGACCCCAGCGCGAAGATACAAACCATACGACAAAGTACCCTTCAGGTATCTGAGAACACGTTTAATAGCTTGCCAGTGAATAACTGTAGGAGCATGCATGTACTGAGAGAGTTTATTTACTACAAAGGAAATATCCAGACGAGTAAAGCTTAGATATTGTAAGCGGTGATCGAAGATTTTTGGAGAGTTTTTAAAATATCTTTTAAGATACAAAAAAAATGATATATGAAAATAGTGTCGTGCGTGTTCGTGTAGTAACTCCAAAAAGTTCGTCAAAAATAAAAAATCTCTTTAACCGGTGAGTGTCCGGGTCGAACTCAGGGAATATGCGAAGATCCTATATTTAATTAGAAAAAGTGCAATGAGTTAATGCAATCGAAGAAACTGAAAAGATCAATTGCAGGAATTAAATCTAACTAAAAAGCGATAAAATATACGTATCTCGAAAGGGATGAAGCGAGGCGTTTGTGTCTGACTTTTGCGTTCCTTAATGACTAGATTTCCATGGATGAAATGAGCGGGATGACGATAGCGTGATAGCGGAAAATATATGTATAATTGCGGGGCGGCTCGGAGAAATGAATGTGATCGCATTTGTTCGCTTAAGCTGATTATCGACTCGGTTGGTACTTGATCTTGGGGGATTTACAACGAGGCTTCAGCGACACCCGGCGAAGAACATTATAAGCAAGAAACCCTACTGTCACTAGGAATCTCTGTGACCCAATAGACCCCCGCCTATGCCCCATGAATTATTCTTCCAACCGTTCCGCTAGTGGCTCTACCCCTTTTATTACCTCTCTTTAATCAAAATCGAATTCAGAACAGCAACTAAGCAGGTCGACAAGGCTCCCGCGTACTTAGCTACGTTGAACTACCCGGAAACCGCTTTTGGCGCATAACAGGGCTGAAATAGTCGATTCTTCTATCGCCCTTCCGCAACCTTGTCGAAATCCAACTTGAACAATTCAAATCGAACATGGAATTTTTGGGTAAAGGTGAGGTGGAGAAATATGATAGGATTTTTACTAGCTAAAATACTATGCTGGAATTAAAAGAAAAAGGGGGAGAAAATCAGTTTGCTCGCGACACAAAACCGAAAATCTCGTATTATTAAACTAGATAAAAATACGGAAGAAAAGAAATGGAGAAAATGAAATGTATATTATTGTGTATATATGGTGTATGTGTATATATATATGTATGGTGTATCTATATCTATCTATGGTCTATATATATATATATATATGGTACAATTAGAGGGGATATTTATAGGGGAAAAGCTTCTAGAAGCTTGACGGTTACAACCGCCAATAAATAACTAATTCTAAAAATAACTACTAACTATCTCTAAAAATAACCATAAATAACTAACTCTAAAAATAGCTACTAACATAACTACTAATAACTACCTATTTTCTAGAAGGTTTTAGAATAAAAATTACACAAAAATAGCCAAAAATTGGCTAAAAAGTAGTGCAGGATTTTAATTAAGGGAGCTGGGAGAGTGTAGTAAATGCAGGAGCTGAGGGTGCAGGAGACATAAATGCAGCAGAATTCTGTGCAGGAATTATTGTGACGGCACAGTAAATGCACTGCTGACTAGTAGCAATAAATGCAGCGAGAATTAATGCAGCCGTCGCTTCGCTTACTTCCACGTATGGCTTTCCGCTCCGCTCATATTTTCGTGTCAGCCGCCGCTTGAATTCCGTGTTAGCCGCCGCTTCGCTTTCCGCGCTCGCTTGCCTTCCGCGCTCATAAATACAGCCGCCGCTCGCCTTCCGCGCTCGCTTGCCTTCCGCGCTTGCGCACTCCTATGTAGCCGCCGCTTGTCTTCCGCGCGGCCGTCGCTTGCCTTCCGTGCTCGGTTGACTTTGACTTTCGCGCGTTGACTTTCTGGCGTTGACCGTTGACTTTTGTTGACTTTCACGCCGGTGACTGTTTTTTTCGCTTCTGAAGCCATTTTTTCACTTTTTAAGGCCAGTTTTGGGCTCCCACATCAGTTTTCAAGCATTATTTCACCTATATAAATAATGAACATCTTATAAATATTTCTTTAAATAAATAATACTTATTAAATAAAATTAATTTAGTTAAAATTAAATACTTAAATAGCACATAAATAATGCCAAAAAATATAATTCAAGAAACACATCAATTAATTTAATTTATACACCAAAATAATTATAAATTGCACTTAAAAAATAATAAATTAATATTATACAAACAATATGAAATTAATACAATTATTAGAATAAATTAACATAAATGATATCAAAATTTGACATAATTAAATAAATATAAGCTATAAAATATGGCAAAATCAAGAGTTATCAAGCGGCCAATGGCAGCCCGATAAAGGGTGGCATCCATAGATTCAGAACCACCCGATGACAGGAGAGAGCTGAAACACATGGGAGTGGCCAGTGCTTTCACCCCCGTCGTCTGAAACTGATCAAGCATGTCCAAAATGTAACGATGTTGAAATGGTGAAGCATTCCTAAATCCTTAAGAGAAAAACGCGTAGCAAGGCAGCGAATGAAATAGTCCAAGACAACAACATCATTACAGGTAAGGACAATATCATCCACATAAACAAGAAAGTAAATAACAGTAGAGTGGTGCTGATAGATGAAAAGAGAAGGATCAACCTGAGATTTTTTGAACATGCAAGATAGCAAAAAATTAGACAATTCAAGATACCAAGCGCGTTGGGCCTGCTTTAATCCATAGATAGCTTTCTTCAGTCGGCAAACATGGCTCGGAGAGTTAGAGTCAATTAACCCAGATGGTTGTTCCATGCACACAGTTTCAGAGAGAACCCCATTCAAGAATGCATTATTAATGTCTAACTGTCGCAAGGGCCAGCCATGAGACAAGGCAATGGAAATAGTAACACGGATTGTGACCGGTTTAATAACTGGACTGAACGTTTCAAAATAATCTCGGCTAGGAGTTTGTGAAAATCCTTTCGCAACTAACCAGGCTTTACGATCGATCGTGCCATCAACATTCCTCTTCACACGAAAAACCCATTTGCACCCAACTAGGGCATAGTCGGGAGTACGAGGCACAAACTCCTAGGTGTCATTACGAAGTAGAGCAAGAAATTCATCTGTCATGGCCTGTTTCCAGCTAACATCCTGCAAAGTGTGACTAACAGTGCGAGGCTCTACAGTAGAAGAAACCGGATGAATGGTAGATAAATTAACAAATTTTTCATTGAAATACTTTCTGTTTGGGCGACAAGCACATTTAGGGGGAGGCTAAGATCGCTGAGGAGATTGTGCTTGAGAAGGTGAGACATCAGGGGGTTGAGGGATAGGAGAAGGGGAACTCGGGGGATTGGATGAAGTGGAAGAAGGTTAGGGTAAGGATTATAGAAAGGGGCAAGTTAAGGGAAGAAGATGATGTAGTTGAAGAGGGACTTGAATTAATGCCAACAGGGAGGGACAGAACTGGAGGCAATGAGGCAGACGTAGGAGATAACTCTTGAGTACTAGAATAGGAGGCCAGTGGAGGAGATGAGGCAATGGAAAGACATCAGGGACAAGCTTGACATGTCGAGATAAATAAACACGCCCAGACGTAGGATCGAGACACTTAAAGGCAGACTGATTGAGAGCATACCCAAGAAAAACACAGGCCGCATATCGAGGTTGCAATTTTGTAGACATGTAAGGTCGAAGCCAAGGGAAGCAGAGACAACCAAAGGGTTGAATCTTGGCGTAACAAGGTGGTTTAGAGAACAATTTTCTGTAGGGACTGATGTTCTGGAGTATTGGGGTGGGCATCCGATTTATTAAATAAACTACTATTTGAACAGCATATGAGCAATATTGAATAGACATCGAAGAGAAATGTAATAACGCTAGACCAATTTCAACAATGTGTCTGTGTCGACGCTTAACAGTACCATTATGTTCAGGAGTATGAGGAGGACTGGTGTAGTGAAAAATATCCATTGAGTTAAATAGCAGAATTACGATATTCACCACCATTATCAGAAAAAATAGAGACAATAGGAAACCCAAAGAATTTTTCCATTAGTGGTTCAAACTGAAGGAAAATGTGGTGAACATCAGATTTATTTCGCATAGGGTACAACCATATGTATTTGGTGAAATGATCAACAAATAAGACATAATACTTGAAACCATCAATAGAGACATCGGTTGTACTCCATACATCAGAATAGATAAGTTCAAGTTTTGGAACCGTGCATGGTATTAAAGGAAAATGAGAGTTTATAACTCTTGTTAATTTCACAAGAAACATAAGAGAATGAATTCAGTTGCTTGGAATTAAAGGTGACATTGTAACACTTTAGCATTCTGGCTAGAACTTTATTGGATGGGTGGCCAAAGCGATGATGCAAATTTGAGACAGAGAGACTAGAAACAAAGTTGACTCGAGGTAGATGACGCGAAGGAAATGTGTAGACTCCATTTTAAATTGCCCCTCGTACTAGGTGCGCCCCCATTAGCTGATCCTTGACAATAAAGAAAGAGTAAAAAAACTCAACTGAAACATAATTGGTTTGGAAAAGTTTAGACACTGAAACAAGATTAGGGTGGAGTTTTGGAACACAAAGAACATCAGACAATTCTAAAACTCCATTAACATATGGTAAGGAAATAGAACTGTATGAGTGATGGGTAGAGTGTTACCATCACCAAGCACAATCTTATCAGGACTTGAGTAATCCACAAACGACTGCATGGAAGCAGGATTGCTCACAGTGTGATGAGAAGCACCACTGTCCATAATCCATGGTTGTGACGAGGTACATGATGTAAAGGTATTATTAGCCATGGGTGCTTGCCAAGGAGCAGTAAGTGGGGATTCAACATGAATGTTGTTCTCCTTAAGAAAATAGGCCAATTTGCGACAAAATTTAGCATCGTGGCTTGGAGTTTCACAGAACTTGCATAAGCGGGTGTTCCGAATTGCGTTAGAACGACCTGAATTGGAGCGCCAAGACTGACCAGAAGGATTCCCTATTTGACGATGAAGATTATTAAGAACACTAGATATAGATTCTGAGACAGCAAGGGCAGCGGGGAAATAAGATCCAATTCGCCATTGAGTGGAATAAGCAGTTGCAATGATGGGCTAATTATCATTCTCTTATAACAACATCTCATAATCAGTAAGAACATCGGTCAATTCACCGATGGAGATGGGAGTGTCTTTGCATCAGGGCATCAACAATGGGATTAAATTCATCCCCAAGTTGAGTAATAATTTGGACAACAAAATTATCTTATGAGATTCGACTTTGGGCAATGGTCAATTCGTTGGAAATGGACTGCATATCACGGATGAAGTCAGTTACGGAGCGACGTCCTTTCGGATTCTTTGCGAGCTTAGCCTTTAATGATATCACATGACCGCGAGATGTGGCTGCACAATTATTTGCCAAGCGCTTCCAAGCATCTGCAACAGTTTGTGCAGAGGATATCACCTGTTGAAAAATGTCTGAGCACTTCCCAGCAAGACGCTGAGGATTATTCGATCTTGCTGAAACCAGAGGGTGTATGCAGGATTGAGGGTTTGATTTGCCTCGTCTAAATATTTTGCTGTGGCAAGTGTGGAATCATCAACATAATAAAAAATATCAAGTCCAATGAGAACGGACTCAACCTGAGTTTTCCAAACGAGATAGTTGGAACTTGTCAATTTAATTGGAAAATGGTAAGGAGAAGTGAGTTGAACAATTCCAGCATTAGGGGTTGTAGCAGCCATTGTAAATAAAAAAAAAAATTAATGAGTTGTCTGCTCTGATACCATATAAAAATATCATCTATGTTTATTATTGATCTATGCAGATATTATATATAGTACATAACTAACAGATAAATATTGCAGTTACAATCGATCCTAAATAATAACATACGAATAATTCAAAATAATTCAAAGCAATTCAAAATCTATTCCTTAACATATTTCAATAAAATTATCTTAATTTTATTTTTATTTTTAATCATAATTTGATCAATTGGTATATCATTTTAAATAATCGTTGCTCCATATAATCAATATTCTTATTATTTATATTATTTTTAATATAATAATATTTTTAAAATGTTGAGATTATATCATCCTCTATTCTGGTGAATGATCATCGGTATGAAAAATCTTCACAATTAAAACTTATAATTTGACATTGATTTATTTTAAAAAATAAAAAACTATTGAAATTTTTTGTTCTTCACTAGATTTATATTTTTATACTTTTTATTACCGTAAATATTGTTATCATATTTATTCCACTTATTTAAATTTATATTATATTTTAATATACAGGAGAAAATATATTTTCTTTATTAATTTTAAAAATATTATTTATATATATACTCGCGCATAGCACGGATCTATCCGCTAGTTTTAAATATATAAACAAATAGTACATACTCATAAATAAGGAATTTGATATATCCTTTCTTATTTTGTTAAAATATAAATACCATTGTTATTCCCAAATAATTTTGTCCTGGATTTTTTTTAGAGGGCAGCCCAACATAATTAAAGACCCAGGAACCCAAAATAGCCAGCCCGAAGGAGAAGCAGACCAGCCCGGTTGAACCAAAAACAGACCCAACAAACAAAACCCGCCCAAATGAGCACTAATGTTGGACGGAAAAGGAGTGGGAGTGATCGAGAAGGTGGCTGAAGTGGTTCCTAAAAAACGGGGTAGGTGAAAAAAATTTAGGGACAAGTTACTAGGTATAAAAGGAAAGAGAGGAAATCAAAGAGAAAGAACATCACATCCAAACAACACAATAGCAAGTTTCCTTCTTAATTCTTGCATTTTTCCATGTAAGATTATTGTTCCTAAATTCTTGCCTAAATCATTTATTCAAATCAAGTTCTTCCTTAATTATTTTCTTCCACGGCTTCTTCTTCGTTTTCTTCGTAATTCAGCAAAGCAACGCCTACATTATTTCTCCATCGATTTACTTTATTGCGACACCAAGTCCAGATACTTTCTTGAGTAGGCCGGGAAACCCGATTCTTGTTCGATTTCGACTGGCCTAAATCCGTTGGGCCGTCATCGACGAATTTCAACGACAACAACCATATAACATATACAATTATTATAAAAATAAATATTAACTTGTCCCTTAATCTTTAATTTAGTAAATATTTCATAATTCTAAATATATATGTCATATACATATATATTTGACCATTCTCAATTTCTTCACCCACAATTTTTTACATTTTTAACTAAAACATATATATAATTTTACATGGATAATTATGATTTTTATGGAAAGTTACATTAATTTGAAACTTTTAAATGTTTTAAAAATAATTCATAATTTATTTATGACATCACAGTAATTTAGGATATCTAAATTAAAAAAAATAATTACAATAACAAAATTTATATTGAGAATCTTAGTAAATTGACAATTTTTTTTTTAATGGAAAATACTATATTACATATTTACCTTATGTTATATATATCGCATATATGTTTAAGAAGAGCATGAAGTTTATCATTTTTATTTTTGAATTTGTAGAGTTTAAATTTTTTCAAATTACTTGATTTTTTATACTTTTAAAATTGTTTGTTAAATTGATAGTTTTTTTTTAATTTTTTTTAAGGTGGATTTGAAGTTGAAGCCATGGAAAAAATGAACGCGAACCTGGAAAATATCAGACCAAAGAAGGAGGAGAATGAAAGAAATTAGAAGAAGAAAAGGTTGAGTAAATTAATATTCAAATATCAACATATAAAAACTCAATCACAACTTTCTTGTGGGACGGAAAAAAATATACTATTTTAATTTTTTTTCACCTTTAAAAGTTTTGTTGATTTTATAAATTAGATTTTCTATGTCTTTTTATTAATTGTATTTATATCAACATTGAATTTAAATAGAATACTTGAAATATTCATATCATATTTTACAATATTTTTATATTTTTATCATTTTTTATTACCGTAAATAGTAAAAAACAAGAATTCTAATGATTATTACTTTTATGTTTTTACCTTATATAAGTATATTAGATAATTATAATTATTTTTGTATTTTTATTAAAAGTATTTTTATTTAATTTACAAATTTTAAATACTTATATTGTACGAGTCTGATGTAATAATTTTATTTTATTTATTATTCATCTTTTCTGAATCATACATTATATACTTTGTTATAAACTATTTATATTTTATTTTACATTAATTTTCATAACTTATTTTTATATTTTATTTTATTTTTATAATATATTGTAGTACTACCTCCGTCCAGCCAGGAAGTAAACACATGATTTTGCGTCATTGTATTTAACATTAAAAATATCATTATATTTGTATAGTTTACTTCAAAAATATGATTGTAGTTGTATTATAAGTGACTAATAGATGCATTTTTGTCATTTTCTCTTTATTTGTACAAAAAAATCACTGTATACTTTGTGGCTGGACGGAGGTAGTATTATTTTGTGACACCTCGACCCGCAAACCATGCAAAATTGAGCATGTCGGGATCGTAGACTGGCCCCACAGGTCAACACAAATTTCTGTCTTTACTCACGCGCACCCTGAGAGACTTCACAGGAGGTCACCTATCCTCAAATTACTCTAGGGCTTTCGAAAAGGAATGTGTATATTGTTGACATGAATAATCTATTTAATCCATTTAACCTATATTAAACCTCGGATGGCCTGACACCGGCTTATCCATCGGAGTTGGATCTATTTGACATATATTAAACCTCGGATGGTCTGACACTGACACCGGCTTATCCATAGAAGTTGGTCTAACACCGGCCCAACTCCGGAAGTATTACATATTTACAATTGAAACTATATATTAAAAAAATTAATTTATAAACATATTATTATACAATTGTGTGTAATTAGAATAACAATTAGTGTGTTATTAAGTTGTAATAAATTTCAAAAAGAGTTGTTAAATTTAATTTTTATAATATATATTCTTTATTATATATGAAAACTTATTAATTTAAAATTTTGTAAATATTTTTGTATATTTATTTTTTCTATTAGTATTATAAACATTGTGCGTATAAATATTTAATAAATTTTCATTTAGTAGTATTTAAATTTGTTTTTTATTTTTATTTTCTAATTATAGTTTTTTGATATAATTCTTTTCTATTAACATTATAAATTATTGTCAAAATCAATTATTACATTTTTCATTTGGTATATATATAATTTTTTTCATTTGGTATCTTATCTAATCTACTATATATATACGGGATCAATCGTTCGTATGCTTAAATAATAATAAATTAGTATAAAAATATTTTGAAGTGTTTCAACATGGGTGCTGAAAATTGATTTCAGCACTTAATCCACCATTCTTAAGTCCAATCACCAAAATATTTGGAATTTTTTATAGTTAAAAATTAAATATAATTTTGGTAGTTATAGTTTTCATGGAACATTAATTTAATTTTTAATTTTTAGAAGTTTATAAATTATGAAAACTTATATTAATTTAAGAATTTTAGACTTAGAAAATAATAATAACAAATTTTTTTGGGGGAAAATTATCATAATTCGATATTTTATTTTTGAAAAAGATTTAACTAATTTTTTTATGGAAAGATCTTACTTGACATATTATATATATATATATATCTTAACTTATCATATATGACTTTATATATTTTTTATATTTGAGAAGAATGTGATTCTCTCTCTAATATATATATTTTTAATCTTCAATTATTTTGTTTTTTTTTTTTGTTTTTGTTTTTGTTTTTATCTATATAAATACACATAATATTTTATATTGTGTTCTTTTAATATAAGGACAAAGAATATGACGAATAATTCAGTAGAGATAAGACTGGAACTAGAAAAAAATAAACTTAAACTTTTAGAAGAAAGACGAAAAGGAAAAAGGGAAAAACATGTGACTACGTATTTAATACTGTGCAATTTTTTTTTTTTTTGTATTGTATATAAATAATTTGATATAATGTTTTGTATATTGTATGGATATTTTCATATTATTTGTTCCAATGTAATTTCTCTTTAGTTTATATTTAATAATAAAATTTTAATTTTAATTTTAATTTGATTTATAATATTATTTATATTTAATGATTTATATTGTTTCTTCACAGTTTTTACGTAAAAATCAGAGCGCTACTACCATTCGTAATAATTTTTTACTGTTATTTTCTTAAAATTATATTTACATATTTATTATAGTTAATGATTTGAATTTATCTTGATTATTTAAAATAGATAGGTACATGAGAAATCTAAAAAAAAAATAAAAATATGCAGTACAAAAATATTTATATATCATATTAATTAAAAAAGATATGAGTATTATTTTATATTTAATCTTTTTTATGTTAAATAGTAAGTTTAGATATTTGTTATTAACATTTTATAGTCGTATGTTTAATAAATTATTTTTGTTTTGTAATAATTTTACTCTATATATGTTTAACTAATTATTTTATTTTATTTAGAACAGAGGAAGAGAGAGAGGAAGAAAAGAAAAACACAACAAGAAGAAAAAAAAAGAAAAAGAGGGGTGAAATTTGAAAATACGGAAAGGGGAGAAAATAAAAAAGAAATAAAAATGAAAAGTAGAGAATTTAAATGATAAAATCGATAATAAGATTCACTTTAGTTTTAATTATTTATTTGACTGTTATTAAAATTTGTTGTGTGGATTCTTTAAATATAATATTAATACGATATCTTCTACTGATGGAACATGATAGTGACTTACATCAGGAAGGTATTGCCCATAAGAGTGGAATCAGATTTGGTACAAGTGTCAGATGTATGCATCTGGTGTATTCCTAATGATTTACAATGTATGTTTAAATTATCTATTATTGCTATTATATTTTAAAAAGAACTAATAATACAAACGCAAAATTGCTCATAACTCCTTTGTGGTTTCAAAACTCATGTAAATTCCTCATTTATTTTAAAAATTGCATGGCGCCCCCTTATACTTTAAAAAACATTGTATGAAATCCGTATGTGGTTTCGAAACTCAGCGTAAATCCTCACTTTACTTTAAAAATTGCTTAGCGCCCCTTTATACTTAAAAAAGTGTTGCATGAAACCCTCGCCATGCAAAAAATATAGATAGAAAATCATTTTCTCATCACACAAGAAAGGTTTCATAGTTGTGGGGTTTCACACAACGTTTTTTAAAGTATAATAAATTTTGAAACCACATGGAGTTATGAACAAATTTACCTAATACTAATAATAATATTTATTGTTAAAAAATATTTTAATTTTTAATTTATATTTATCTTAATTTTATAATAATTGTTATTTAAAATTTGAAACAAATAATTAATAAATTGTATTGATATACTTTTAAATTTATAACTTGAATTTCAATTATATTATTTTTCCAAATATATATATTTTTATATATAAGCATGTTTTGAATATACACTACCAAAATTTTGTGATATACCTCAGAAATTGTATTGGAATCAATTTCAAAAATCTAAAAATACATATATAATAAATATTAAGTTAATTAATTTTTTTTGTTTCGTAACTCCTAGACTATTTAAAATAGTTTCAGATTTTCCAAAACTATATTAAATATATATTTTATTATACTGAATGGTTTCAAAAATTTTGAACCTATTTTAAATAGTTCCAGAAATTTTGAACCTATTTTAGTTAATCTTAAAAATTTTGAACATATTTAAAATAGTCTAAAAAATTTTGAACTTTTATTAGTCTCGGACATTCTGAAACTATTTTAATTAGTCTTGGAAACTCCGAATATTTATTAGTCTCGGAACTTTCGAACATATTTTAGTTAGTCTTGAAAATTCCAAGCATATTTTAAATAGTCTCGAAAATTCTGAACTTTGATTAGTCTCATAAATTGCGAACCTTTAATTAGTCTCAAGACTTCCGAACCTTTTTTAATTAGTCTAAAAAATTCTAAACCTTAATTAGTCTAAAAAATTTTGAACCTTTATATATATTATTTTATTTTAGTAGATAGTCGGGGGCAGTTTGTTGAATTCTTGAGGTGGTAGTTTATGTAAGGCTATTCGAGGCCCAAAATTAGATATTTCATGTGATGAGTCACAGTATCCTGCGCCAGAGCATGTACCAATAAAGGCATCTATTCAGGATTTTTTCTGGAAATTATGGCTGCGATGATGCTTTAGCGGAGGAGTTTCATTGATGTTGTGATGCGGCATAACCCACAAACATATTCTGGTTCTATGGAGTATGGAATTCTTGAGTTTTAGGTTGAGAAGATGGAAAAGATCTTTCTTGTTGTTCAAATTCCACCAGATCAACGAGCTAATATCGGGGCCTATTTCTTGGAAGGCCAAGCCAATCGGTGGTGGTTAGGTGAGGAAGCTGCGGATGTAGACCAAGTGATATGACTTGGAATGATTTCAAAGAAAAATTAAAGGCTAGGTTTATACCTTCGCATGTTCAAAAAGCAAAGAAGAAAGAACTGGTGGACTTGAAGCAGGGTTCGATGTCAGTGAAATACTATTTTGCGAAATTCAATGAGCTCGAGATGTATGTTCCTGACTACTTTTCCTATGAGAGAGACAAAATTGATTATTTTGTAGATGGGTTGCAGCAGAGAATTCAAGAAGCTTTAGTTGTGTTGGATATCAGTTCATTGTATGAGGTTTACGAGCGTCCTACTCAATTTTAACAGAAGCAAAAAGTCATGAAGAAAGACACTTGGAAGGAAATGGGTTATCAACATTAGTTTAGAAATAAGGGGAAAAGCTAAGGTAGAGGAGAAAGCAAAGGGTAAAAAGAAATTGTGACAAATGTTCAGGTTTGGACCATCGTATAAGGGGATTTCGATTAATGAATCGAGTCAAGAGAGGTCCAACAATCAGGGGTTGTTTGTCAACATTGTGGAATAATTCATTCAGGTACCCGTTATGATAAAGTCCTATTGACATGTTTTAAGTGTGGTGTAGTGATAAGAACCACACATCAAATGGTACCCATGAGCTCCCCATAGTTAAGTTGTCATTTCATTAATCGTTAGACAATAGATACATTTATCCAACTATGTCACCTTGGATGTAACCTTCAGTTTTATTTGTTCAAAACAAAGATGGGAGTTTGAGATTGTGTATTGATTACCGTGGGCTAAATAAAGTCACGATGCAGAACAAATATCCTCTTCTAAGGATTGATGATCTATTTTATCAATTGAGATGTGCAAGTATATTCTTGAGATCTGGATATCATGAACTAAGGATTCCAGAGCATGATATTCCTAAGACAACTTTTCGTAATAGATATGGGCATTATGAAATTACAAGTATGTCCTTTGGGTTGACTAACACCCCGTTGCATTTATGAGATTGATTAATAGAATTTTTCAACCATACCTTGATAAGTTTTTGGTGGTAATTATCGATGATATGCTGGTATACTCTCCAGATAAAAAGTCACATGTGAAAATCTACATGTAATATTAAATACATTCGTGCGAGAAAGTTTTAAGCGAAGTTATCCAAATACGAATTTGGTTGAAAAAGGTTGCTTTCTTGGGGCATGTTGTTTCTGGAAAGATATCTCAGTAGATCATTCTGAAGTGGTGGAAATCTCGGATTGGCCAAGAACTACCAATCAATCAGAAGTAAGAAGTTTTTTGGGTTTGACAAGGTATTACCGGAGATTCGTTCTTGATTTTTTTCTAAGGTTGCAAATCCATTAACTAATTTGTTGAAGAAGAATGCAATGATTAACTGGGATCGTGAGTGTGAGTCATCCTTTGTAGAATTGAAATATAAATTAACTTCAATACCAATCTTGGCTTTACTAGTGGAAGGTTAGAATTTTGAATTTATAGTGATGCATCAAAACGGGGATAAGGATGTATATTAATGCAGAATCAAAACGTTATTGCTTATGCATCACGACTACTAAAACCCCACTAATAAGAATAATCCTACACATGACTTGGAGATGAAAGTAGTTGTGTTTGCTTTGAAGATTTGGAGACACTACCTTTATGGCATCCATTTTTAAGAATGTTTACTGACCATAGAGTCTGAAATATATTTTCACTAAAAAAAAAATATAAATTTAAGACAAAGAAGATGGTTGGAACTAGTAAAGGATTATGATCTTGAAATTTTATATCATGGAGGCAAAGAAAATGTTGTAGCTGATGCCATAAGTCGAAAACCAAGACACAAATTGGGCTCTTAGTCGGTTGCTGATGAACTGTGCCAAGATTTGGAACGAACAAAAATTGAGGTCCTTGGACAAGGTATGACTCAGGGATATTTGCAAATGATGTAAGTTGAGTCTGAAATTTATGATCATATTAGAACGGCTCTAATGGAAGATAATAAGATGGTTGAGCTGGCTATAAAAGTTCGATATAGTTATACTCAAAACTTGTTGAAGGTGTTTCTCTAAATGAATTAAATTTAAGTAATATTGACCCATTTGGTTTTTCTATAATTTCTTGTATTTCTCTTCTTTCTAAATTTCTAGGAATTTAAGGGTTTGAGATTTGAAATTCATCTGATCTTGTAATTTTATTTCATTTTAATCTTTTAGGATTACATATAGAAGATTGTTCAACTTCTATTTGTAATAATATTGTTTCTTCTTCATTAGTAGGATTTAAACTAAATTTGAGATTTAATTGAGAAGTCATTAATCTAAAATAAATTCTATATATTATTGTAAAATTTATACTTAATTTTTCAAATTCATCGCCTTGCAAATGAATATGTAATACTAATGAATCTAATATCAAAGGATCTGTTAAATCGATTGAAAATTTTGGTGAACAATTGAAATATATTAGACCAATACACATATTAGTATGAATCATGCCTAATAATGAAATTTTGTATCTTTTTTATCTTTTATCTCTTAAGGCTAAATAAATTGAAATATTGATAGTTAGAAATCGCATGCGTTTTATATTCATATCATATGCGATATTTGGGTGATTTTGACTAGATTCTACCTAATTTATATGCGAATTGTTTATTTGCTGTGTGCAGAGGGTAAATATTAAATTTGGCATAATTGGCAGAAAAAGAAAATAAAATTAATTAAAGGCCCAAAAGCCCATCTACAAAATAATTAGGGCAAAAATCAAATAAAAAGGAAAAAGATACGCCTATTTGGCAGGAGAGAACGGCTAGAGCAGAAACACACAGGAAGAAGAGACTGACAGATTCATACATCGCGCAGGAGCAAATCGACAGAGAAGATTTCCCCCTCCCACTATGACTTTATCTTTCTCTTTTTGTTCTTTGTTATTTGATTATGGAGTAAATACTTTTTTGGTTTAACGGGTGATAATATTTTGGTCCTTTTGTTTTGGAGATTCTTGATTTTCTTTATAAAAGTTCTTTTTGATTATCAATATTTGTCTAATTCTTAGAATAGCGTTTGTGATTGTTAGATTGATTGAATATTTTGGTACCGATATTTAAATTAGTCTGATAATCTAAAGTCAATTCAGGTAGGATATCCGTAATTGTATTCGCACTTGAATAGGTGACAACCGGGTTGAATAGTTCCTTCCTGGGGGTTAGACAATCAAATCTAATTGCTCCTCTTAGGTAGTAATTGTTTTGTATTGGATTTTTCTAGATTGGAATGCGGTTAAGAAATATTCTTATGGGCGCACCTAAGTTTATTTGTTTAATTAGGGGTAGTTAACGGTCGTACCTTAATTACCTACACTGTAAGGAAAAATTTGTCAGAGCTTGTTGATAACTATAACCAATTTATTGATACTTTAATAAGAATTAATTTTATTGAATTAATGATAAAATACAAGTGTCATAACTGCATCATCCCTTGAGCCAGACATCCCCTTGATAGTCAATTCCCCTTTAATTTAATTGCTTTGTTATTTTATTTTCATTAAATAATAAAAGAAAAATTTCCCTTTATTTACTACATTAGAATACGAAAGAGTGAATCACACAATCCCTGTGGAGACGATCCATTCCCCTGTATTACATTAAATTGTGATCACGGATTAGGTGAAATATTTGATTGACTACGCGACAGGTCAATTTTTGGCGCCGTTGTCGGGGATTGGCGCTTTGTTTTACTTTTTTGTGTTATTTTAATTTATCCTCTTGTTTATGCCCCGTTCTTCTCGTACAAGTGAACTGATATTTAATCTTGAGATCGAGAAGATTGAGCGAAAGCTACGAAAGGAAGCCAAGCAACGAAAAGCTGCTCAGGTTGCGAAGCTGGCAGAATCTTTAAAGCACCTCAAAATCTCTAGCTCTAGCGACTCTGAAAGTGATCAAGAGACTGTCATGGCTGAGGATACCGGCACTTTAAAGGAGTTGGCTGCTCCCGACTTGGCGCAGCAGCCCTTATGCATTAACTTTCCAACACTCAATAACACTGTTGCTTTTGAACTGAAATCTGGATTAATTCATTTATTGCCTTCTTTTCATGGACTTGCAGGTGAAGAACCTCACAAACACTTGCAAGAGTTCGACATGGTGTGCTCCAGCATGAAACCACCAGGTGTTACTGATGAACAGATCAAACTCAGAGCCTTCCCATTCTCGCTCAAAGATGCTGCAAAGGATTGGCTCTACTATCTCCCACCTGGAAGCATCGACACATGGAACGACATGAAAAAGAAATTTTTGGAGAAGTACTTTCCAGCTTCCAGAGCTGCGATCCTGAGGAAGGAGATATGTGGCATCAAGCAACAATCAGGTGAAACGCTCCATTAATATTGGGAGTGATTCAATAAGCTTATCATTAAATGTCCACAACATCAAATTCCCCCTCAGTTATTGATTCAATACTTTTATGATGGTTTGTCGTTGATGGATAGGAACATTATCGATGCTGCAAGTGGTGGAGCTTTAGTAAATAAGATGCCGGCACAAGCTTGGGATCTTATTGCGAGGATGGCTGAAAATACGCAGCAATTTGGTTCAAGAGATGTTGGACATATGAGCGGAAACAACGACCATACCATCCAATCAATACAACAACAACTTTCTGAGTTGACGAGCTTTGTTCGCAAGATGGTCGTGGAAAAATCCAACCCGAGTGTCCAGGTCAAGGTATGTAGAATATGCACGAGTACAAGACACCCTACAGATGCATGTCCGAACCTCCAAGAAGAATGTGCAGTGGATGTGAATGCTGCAAACTACGGTATGAATAGACCTCCAGCGTACAATCCATACTCCAACACCTACAATCCAGGCTGGAGAGATCATCCAAACCTGCGCTATGGAAACGCACACCAGAATCATGGTCCTCAACCATTTGGAGCCACACATCAGATGCAACAGCCTCGCCCTTACGAGAAACAGCTCCCTCAAGCACCCACAAGCAACTCCAGTCCGTCCTTGGAAGACTTGGTGAAGTCTATGGCTACCAATACCCTGCAATTCCAGCAAGAGATGAAGTCAACTGTCGACAAGCTACAAAGTCAGATTAGCCAAGTTTCAGAAGAGGTAAAACAACTACGAGAAAGAGGAAAGTGGCCTGCGCAACCAGAGCAAAACCTGAAGAACATCAGTGCCATAACTCTTCGCAGCAGAAAGGAATTGGAAGGTCCACCTCCTATCTCGAAGGGACAGAATGAAAATCAGATTGAGATGGAGATTGAAAAAGAGGCCAAACTTCACGAAAAGGTACCTTCTAACTCTGTTCCTGCTACTGAAGCTAAATCAGCTCCTTTTCCTGATAGGTTGAAAAGACCACAAAAGGCAACAAACGAAAAGAGATGATGGAAATCTTCAAAAAGGTAGAACTTAATATCCCGCTCCTGGAAGCTATCAACCAAATCCCCAAGTACGCGAAGTTTTTGAAAGAACTGTGCACTAACAAAAGGAAATTACGAGGGGACGAGCACATTATAGCGGGTGAGAACGTTTCTGCTGTTCTCAAAAGAAAGGTACCACCCAAAACAGGTGATCCGGGTATGTTTTCTATCCCTTGTAGGATTGGAAAAACTGAGATAACTAAGGCTATGCTAGATTTAGGAGCTGCTATTAATGTCATGCCACGATTAATATACGACTCTTTAAATCTAGGGCCTTTAAAAGAAACAGGAATTATTATTCAACTTGCTGATCGAACTAATGCTTATCCTGATGGTATGATAGAAGATGTGCTTGTTCAAGTGAATGACTTAATTTTTCCTGTTGATTTTTATATTCTGGATATGCATGATGCACACTGCTTTAATCCAACGCCTCTTTTGTTAGGAAGACCTTTTATGTGCACTACAGGAGCAAAAATTGATGTACGGAATGGCACTCTCGCTTTGGAATTTGATGGAGAAGAAGCCCATTTCAATATTTTTGATGCTGTGAAACATTCTGTTGATTCTGAAACATTATATGCAATTGATATCATTGATCCCTTGGTGCAGGACGCATTCGGATTAAGTGGTTCCGACGAATTGAAGATCGTGTTAATGGAACATCTGGAGAAAGAACATGGGAGAGAGATAGCCGTAGACAAGAGAATAAGAAAAGTTCTCAAGGAGCTTAACTCAACTCCGAGAGTGTCACCAAGGTATGAATTAGCTCCAATATTCTTACATGAGTCTAAGCAATGTTTATTACCATCTTTGATGCAGGCACCTGAATTGGAATTGAAACCTTTACCTGAAACTCTAAAGTACGCTTATTTGGGAGAGAAGAAGACTCTACCGGTGATCATCTCTACAAAATTGACATCAGAACAAGAAGAGAAATTGATTAAGGTTCTAAAAGATCACAAGACCGCCATTGGATGGACGATCGCTGACATAAATGGTATTGATCCCTCGTTCTGTACTCATAGGATAACACTCGAGGAGGATTCAAAACCAGTGAGACAAGCTCAAAGGAAGTTGAAACCCGATTATGACTGAGGTATTCAAGAAAGAAGTGTTAAAGCTTCTCAAAGCTGGTATCATCTACCCTATCTCCGATAGTAGGTGGGTGAGTCCGGTTAAAGTGGTTCCTAAGAAAGCTGGAGTAACGGTGGAAGAGACTCAAGAAAGAGAAAATCTCCATGTTCGAAAACAAACTGGATGGCGCCATTGCATAGATTACCATAAGCTGAATGCGGTAACAAAAAAGGATAATTTTCCTCTCCCTTATATTGATCAAATGAGAACGACTCGCTGGTCGCGCATATTACTACTTTTTAGATGGATTTTCAGGTTATTTTCAGATAGCGATAGCACCCGAGGATCAGGAGAAAACATCATTCACTTGTCCGTTTGGAGTTTTCACCTACAGAAGGATGCCTTTTGGTTTGTGTAGCGCTCCTGCTACATTCCAAAGATGTATGGTAAGTATTTTCTCTGAGTATATTGAGCGAATCATTGAAGTTTTTATGGATGACTTTAGTGTATATGGCTCTAGTTTTGATGATTGTCTAGGTAATTTGACTTTAATCTTGAAACGATGCATCAAAACTAACCTTGTGCTCAATTGGGAGAAACGTCAACTGATGGTTCATCAAGGAATTGTTTTAGGCCATAAGGTGTCACATGATGGTATAGAAGTAGATAAATCTAAAGTTGTGCTAATCACTGCTTTACCTTACCCTACTTTTGTGTGAGAGCTACGTGGTTTTTTAGGACATGCAGGTTTCTACCGACGCTTCATCAAGGACTTCTCCAAGATTGGAGCATCATTGTTTCACCTCCTGCAGAAAGATGTAGCATGTGAGTTCAATGACGATTGCAAGAAGGCATTTCGAGCACTGAAGAAGCGCCTCACAACACCACCGATTATTCAACCTCCGAATTGGGACTTGCCATTCGAGTTGATGTGTGATGCAAGCGATACTGCAGTGGGAGCCATTCTAGGGTAACGAGTTGGGAGAGCTTCTCATGTCATCTACTATGCTTTGCAAGCACTGAATGACGCTCAATTAAATTACTCCACCACGGAGAAAGAGATGCTTGCTATTGTTTTTGCTCTTGATAAATTTAGATCTTATCTTTTAGGCACTATAGTGTTTGTGTACTCTGACCATGCAGCTCTGCGTTACTTGATGGCAAAGAAGGAAGCCAAAACTCAATTAATTCGATGGGTGCTCCTTCTGCAAGAGTTCGACGTAGAGATTCGAGACAAGAAAGGAACTGAAAATTTGGTAGCTGACCACTTGAGTCGCATACCCATGGAGTCAGATGCAGTTCCTGTTCGAGAGTTGTTTCCTGACGAACAGCTTCTCTCTATTGTGACTACACACCCTTGGTATGTTGATATTGTTAATTACTTAGTCACTAACGAGTTTCCTGCAGGTTGGGCGAAGGCGAAAAGGGATAAGCTCCGCAGCGATGCAAAATACTACATTTCGGATGACCCCTACCTTTGGAAGCGATGCTCTGATCAAATCATTCGAAGGTGCGTTAATGAAAGTGAATTTCATTCTGTTTTGACCTTTTGTCACTCTATGGCATGTGGTGGATACTTTGGATCCAAGAAGACAGCTAGAAAGGTGTTGGACAGTGGACTTTACTGGTCTACTCTCTTCAAGGACGCATTTGAGTTTTGTAAGTCTTGTGATAGATGTCAACGAACATGTAATCTCTTTTCCCGTAATCAAATGCCTCAATCACCTACGATTTTTGTCGAAATATTTGATGTGTAGGGTATAGATTTTATGGGACCTTTTCCTAATTCATATGGATGCTTATATATTATCTTGGCTGTTGATTATGTCTCAAAATGGGTGAAAGCAAGAGCCACCCGAACTAATGATTCTAAGTTGACTGCAAAAATCATTAAGTCATATATCTTCTCTCGATTCGGAGTGCCAAAGGCAATTGTGAGTGACAGAGGGACTCACTTTTGCAACAAAACCATGGCTGCACTTTTTCAAAAATATGGCGTGCTTCACAAGGTGTCAACCTCGTATCATCCTCAAACGAATGGACAAGCTGAAATCTCCTACCGCGAAGTTAAGTCTATCTTGGAGAAAACAGTTCAACCGAACAGAAAAGATTGGAGCTCGAGACTCGATGATGCTTTGTGGGCATATCGAACAACATACAAGACACCAATAGGGATGTCACAATTTTGATTGGTGTATGGAAAGCCTTGCCATTTACCTGTGGAAATTCAACACAAGGCATTTTGGGCAGTGAAAAAGTGCAATATGAATCTTCAAGAAGCCGGAGCCCATCGAAAAATGCAAATTCAAGAGCTTGAGGAGATTCGACAAGAGGCATACGAGAATGCGATACTCTACAAGGAAAAGACAAAAGCCTTTCATGATAATCACATCTCCAGAAAATTTTTGAGATTGGACAGAAAGTCTTATCACTCTCGTCTTAAGCTTTTCCCTGGAAAGCTGCGCTCTAGGTGGATAGGGCCCTTTATCGTTACTAAACTTTTTCCTTATGGTGCAGTGGAGATTCAGAGCTTAAGGACGGAGAAAAATTTTGTGGTCAATGGACATCGTCTTAAGTCATATTACGAGGGATTCCCAATTGAATCTATAGAGTTGGTGTCTCTCGCTGATGTCGAAGTTGAGGACTGAGACGCGACGAAGTCTAGCTCAAAGACTATAAAGAAAAGCGTTGTTTGGGAGACAACCCAAATCATTTAATTGCTTTCTTTAATTTTATTTATTTTTATTATTTAATTGCTAATAATACTTTTGATAATTTTTTTTGGTTTTGTGCAGGTCTTTTGAAAAATAATTACTAGCTCTTGGCAAAGACGCATCAATTTTCTTAAACCTTAAAAAAAAAAATTTAAAACCCTTTCTCTCTCTCTCTTCTCCCCTCCTCGCACTGTCACCTTCATCCGCCATTCTTCTTCTTCTTCTTCTTCTTCTTCTTCATCTTCTCCCTTTCCCCCCTCTCTCTCCCTTCTTCGCCCTTTCTTCTTCGCCAGTCCGCAAGACGATCTTCCCTCCGCCGGATGCCGCCAATTCCTCCCTCCGCCGCGACATCGCTGCGCCAGACGCAGCCTCCCCTTCGCCGGTCCCTTCTGCCAGCCCTCCGATCCAGACGCCGGCGATTCTCTTCGCCGGCTAGGCGACGACAGCCACGATCTCCGGCGCGACTCCCCCCCAGTCCAGACCAGTTGCCGTCTCGCCTCCGCCGTGATCTTCCTCTTCTCTCATTCACGCTGAACAGCCGCCCCTGCCCCAGCCAACGCCCGCCTCTTCTCTCCTTCACCGCCGGCCATGTTTGAGTTCTGTAAGTAATCGTGGATGGGTAATATCTATTCATCGCTTTGTTCTAATTCTTTCAATTTTTAGAGATGGATTTATTGAGGCTATGCAATTGTTAATCTAGAATTGAGATTGAAATCACTGTTAGGTGTTTTATAATGTTTATATGCGATGATCATGGATTATTTGGCTTGAGTTAATAAGGTTGATTGATTGCTTACATTGATGTGTTACTTATTTATATTCTGGAATTGGTATCAAGATTGATTTTTGGACAGTTATGCATTGCTTTGATTATAGCTAACGCGTAGGATATTTTGTTTCAATTTGGCGTGGTTTGGCATCGCGAGTTAGCATGATTGAAAATTAAATTCTCGAGTTGAATCTTGGTGCTGTATGTGCTCTCTGACTTTATTCTATATTGCTTCTTTTGTGTCTAAATTGAGAAAAGCATTTGACTAGTCCATCACTATCATTCTTTTTCTTTGGATAGTTGCTTTGGATAGTTTGAATTGGTTGTGAATTGCCATGCATTTGACTAGTTTAGTTGGATTATGAATCACCCACTTTTTGGAGTAGCTTGCGTTGGTTAGTTGTCTTCGCAGGACTCAGAAGAACTTCAAGCCTCCCTAAAAATCACGATCAAATGAAAAGGTGTTAACAAAGCTCCCGACTACTACACCCCCCTATGGACTCCAGGGAAGTTCCTCTATTCTTTTATTGCTTTCTTTACATTGAGGGCAATGCATACTTTAGGTGTGGGGAGAGTTATGCAAATTTTTGGGCAAAATTTTCATTTTTGTGCTATTTTTATGCCTGATTTGCTGTCTTTTCGCATGTTTTTGAGATTAGTCTGAAGTGAGTCAAAGGTGATTTGTGTGATAGGTTAGTTTGGCATGACTAATGAAATTTGATTAGTGATATGTTGAGTCAATTCGACGTTTGAACCCTGTGAGAATTTGAGCCTATGTTCCAAAAGTCACATTAGAAAATAAATTGCATATATTCAAGCTTTTGAAAATTTCTTTCATGTGTGATTTGTAGTGCTCAATTAGATGACCTAGAACTTGAGTGATTATACATGTTGAACTTGCAACTATCGAGTCTTGCGTTTTGAAAATGATAAGGGCATTAGGTAACCCATTAAGCCTTTCTTTATTACCCAGCACAATATATTCCCCTAGTTAGCCCATTTGAGCCTTCTTAGCTTATTTTTTTCTTTTATAATAAACTATTTTTTTAGCCTCATACCCTTCTTTCGATTGAGCCTTCTCCGATTTGAACCCTATGTTAGAAAGAATTACTTTAAGTCCATGTTGTGATGCACTTTATTTCCTCGGCACTAGTGAGAAATGAAATTTGGGTACGAATAAGTAATAGTATGAAGGAATAATTATGGGAAGTAAAAGTATATATATATAAAGACAAAAGAAAAAAATATCAAAAATCAAAAATAAAAAAAACAAAAAACAAAACAAGAAATAAAAAAAAACGAAAAAAATATACAAAAAAATAATACAAAAATAAATAAATAAATAATTATCTTAATAAAGTATTTTCATTTAATTTCATTATTAAAGTTTGGGTAGTGAAAGAGTAAGGATTTCATTGTTTATGCCAATTTGTTTTTCATATGCTAGCATCGTATTCTTATTGTATTCTTTTCTGACATTTTTAGCCGTTGTTTATCCTTGCTTTCCTACCCATGACCATAAGCCCCTCTACAACCCTTATTGAAAGTTCCTTTGATTCTTCATGCTAGATTCAAATATTTAAGTAAGGGAGATTTGATTTTTACTCAAGCCTATAGGATAATCTTTTGTTGCACCACCTGAGTGTTGAGCAAATTATACACTTAATTGCTTCAGAGAGCATGTGCTAATACACTTTATCTTGTGAGGTTGACTTGGCTTGATGTGTTAAAATTCGGATTGAATTGGTTGTGTTGGATCCTCTTGTCATATCGAATTGCCTGCGATTTCTTTGGCTTATTTCGAATTTATGCTTGAGGGCAAGCATGATCTAGGAGTGGGGAGAATTGATAGTTAGAAATCGCATGCGTTTTATATTCATATCATATGCGATATTTGGGTGATTTTGATTGGATTCTACCTAATTTATATGCGAATTGTTTATTTGCTGTGTGCAGATGACAAATATTAAATTTTGCATAATTGGCAGAAAAAGGAAATAAAATTAATTAAAGGCTCAAAAGCCCATCTACAAAATAATTATGGCAAAAATCAAATAAGAAGGAAAAAAAAATATGCCTATTTGGCAGGAGAGAACGGCTAGGGCAGAAACACACAGGAAGAAGAGACTGACAGATTCATAGATCGCGCAGGAGCAAATCGATAGAGAAGATTTTCCCCTCCCACTATGACTTTATCTTTCTCTTTTGTTCTTTGTTATTTGATTATGGAGTAGATACTTTTCTGGTTTGAGGGGTGATAATGTTTTGGTTCTTTTGTTTTGGAGATTCTTGATTTTCTTTATAAAAATTCTTTTTTATTATCAATATTTGTCTAATTCTAAGAATAGTGTTTGTGATTGTTAGATTGATTGAATATTTTGGTACCGATATTTAAATTAGTCTGATAATCTAAAGTCAATTCAGGTAGCATATCTGTAATTGTATTCACAGTTGAATAGGTGACAACCGGGTTGAATAGTTCCTTCCCGGGGGGTTAGACAATCAAATCTAATTGCTTCTCTTAAGTAGTAATTATTTTGTATTGGGTTTTTCTAGATTGGAATGCGGTTAGGAAATATTCTTATGGGCGCAATTAGGTTTATTTGTTTAATTAGAGGTAGTTAACGGTCGTACCTTAATTACCTACACTGTAAGAAAAAATTGGTTGTCAGAGCTTGTTGATAACTATAACCAATTTATTGATACTTTAATAAGAATTAATTTTATTGAATTAATGATAAAACACAAGTGCCATAACTGCATCATCCCTTGAGTCAGGCATCCCCTTGATAGTAAGTTCCCCTTTAATTTAATTGCTTTGTTATTTTATTTTCATTAGATAATAAAAGAAAAATCTCCCTTTATTTACTGCATTAGAATACGCAAGAGTGAATCACACAATCCCTGTAGAGACGATCCCTTCCCCTGTATTACATTAAATTGTGATCACGGATTAGGTGAAATATTTGATTGACTGCGTGACAAGTCAAATA
Organism: Andrographis paniculata; assembly: GCF_009805555.1. Taxonomy (NCBI): domain Eukaryota; kingdom Viridiplantae; phylum Streptophyta; class Magnoliopsida; order Lamiales; family Acanthaceae; genus Andrographis; species Andrographis paniculata. Next base: position 2,711,118 of record NW_026137593.1, read on the forward strand.
TCTACTCCTAAATGAACTAAGGGTTTTACAACAACTTGAATTAATCCAAAATGAATATATTTATAACCTTTATTAATATATTTTTGTAAAGAAATTGTTGATAACAAATGGATTGTTTGATATTCTTCTTGAATATAATGGTTTCTTCAAGAGCCTATAGAATAAGTAGTTTCTATATTTTGTTGAGGAATTGTCCAATTTGAGTAATTAATTGGGATATGGATTTCTCTGCACTACCAAAAAAATTGACTTTTTGTAGCGAGTATGTTGCCCGTCAAAATAAGTCCACTACATAAAGTGGCTTTTGTTACGAAATTTATCGGAATAAAAAGTTTAATGGTTGGTCAACCTTTTTTTGTATGTATTTCGACAATTTATCTGTAACGAATACATTTTTGACGGGACATCGTCCTATATAGATTTGTTACGCAATTCAAACCGTAACAAATACGTAAATGTTGAAATTTTATATATATATAATCTATATAGAATTACTTTAAAATTTTAAAAAAATTATTTATTTCGGTAATTTATTCGTAACAATTACACATTTTGGACGAGATGTTATCATATGTATAATTGTTATACATTTCAAGCGGTAACAAATAAGTTAATATTAAAATTTTCTATTTACATAAAAAAAAATCAATATAAAACTATTTTAAATTTAAAAAATATATATTTATTTCGATAATATATGGTAAGTTAAAAAATCAATATAAAACTATTTTACGTATTATGTTTTAATTTGGAGGTCGACTATTACTTAGTTGTTATGATGGTCTAGGATATAGTCATAGTTGGGGATGTTTTAAAGTATTATTGATGGTTATATTTATACTTTTTGTATGTCTAATATCATCGTTGGATTGATGTCATTTTGTGGAATTTGTTAAGGATTTTGGATTATTTATGGTAAAAGTATTTTTTTATTATTTGTCTCACATCTGGGTCCGTAACAAATAAGAAGTCAAGTATGGCAATAAAAACTTTATTTGACGTAGATACGCGTTTTGTATTATATTTTTTGTTACGGACATTTTTCGGAATAAAAGAAGTTTCATGGTGAGTACCATATACTTTGTTACAGACATATTTCGTAACAAAAGATCTCTAAATGGGATCTGCTTTTTGTTCCGCAATTTTTGTTACGGACAAATTCTGTTATACAAAGTTTTCTGACAAGATTACAACTTTTGTAATGTATTTTTTGTTACCGACATATTTTGTAGCAAAAACATAATTGCACATTCTTTTGCATATGAGAAAACGTAACAAATATAACTAACACATGCATATTAATGGCGTTGACCGTTACTTATTTGTTACAACTTTTTCCGCAACAATGACTTTTTGTACTGCGACTTTTCGTAGCACTCAAAGTCGACACAAAGCTTTTTTACACGAAAATTGGGTTTTTGTTACAAATTTTTTACCTCTACAAAAAGTCAGTTTTTTGGTAGTGCTACTTTGAATCACACTAACGTTTTTTGAACTAGAGGAACAGAAAAATATTATTTTTAATTTAGCAGCCATTTTTTTTCTTAATATACATTTTCAATTAATTATACTAGCATAATCGGGAACAACACGAAAACCACACTGGGACCACCTAATCAAACGGTTGACCAACATATTTATAGGTTTACTAGGTCTTATCAATGATTATACACGCAAATTAATAAAAAAAACACATGCAAGATCAAATGAATTTCTAAACCAAAAATCATACATTCCCTGTGGCTTTAATACCAATAAGACGAGTGGATCAAAGCATATAAATATTTTAATAATATATAATATGTAATATATATAAAAAATGAATATATCTATAACCTTTATTTATATATTTTCCTACTGAAATTGTTGATAACAAAGGGATTGACTGATATTCTTCTTGAATAGAATGAGTTTCTTCATGCATTTTTATAGAAAAAACAGTTTTGAAATCAAATGAACCTATAGAATAAATAGTTATTATATTTTGTCGAGAAATTGTCAAATTTGAGTAATTAATTAGGACATGGATTTCTCTACTTTGAATCACACTAACACTTTCGTTACTAGAGGAATGAAAATGCATTATTTTTAATTTAGTAGTTATTTTTCTCTTATTATGTATTTTTCATTAATATAGGCCCTACCCACCACTTAAAAATATAATACTCCCTCCGTCCCATAACAAAGTATCAATTTTTCCATTTTAGTCCGTCCCATAATAAAGTATCCATTTCCTTTTTTTAGTAACTGTACTATCTACCTAACATTACAAATACCCTTATAACTTACAATATATTACACAAATATCATTACCTTTATATCACACATACTAACAAGATTATTTTAGTTATTTTTACTTTATTCCTACTATATCCCAATATAATATTAATATTTTTAAAACTACGTACAAAAAGCAAATGAATACTTCTTTTTGGGACGGAGGGAGTATATTAAATAAGGACCCCACTTTCCATCCAAATAAAATGTTATATATATTCTCACTTATCAACATATAATATAATATTACTATTAATAGACTCTTTAGTCTATAAAATGGGAAGTTGTCTTTCATTGTAGATACCTTGGCTACTTTGGCATATCTTAGTTTATTATTATTTTCTCCCACTTTCTCTCATAAGAAGATCGAAGAGTCATTGATGTAACCAATTCAAGCTAATTCAAACAAAGAACAATATCTAAAACTCCACCAAGGTTCAATGATATTTTAGTATCAATTAGGTATCACTTAAATTACTTAAACACTACACTTAATTAAAATAGTAGTGATTTTTGATACATGGAGTAGGGCATCCATATTAGAGCCTTTGGTGTAGCAGAAGCAATCAACCTCTTGTACAGTAATCCCCATCATCTTCAACTCTCAAGAGTCACCACCTCTACTAGTACCTCTATCATTATTTTGTTGGCCGATCCCTCAAACCCTTGCGTCATAATATTTTCTTCTCTTCATAGATAAGTTTTGGAATTGTAATAGAATCTAGGGTTTTTGTCTTCTAATTGATGTTCAATTAGATAGCAACGATTAAGGGAACTTCGTTTTTGGGTCGGCAACATCTAATCTAGCAGGAAAAAAAAATTTGTTGGGATAGGGTAGAGAAGATAGTAGAAATGAGATTAAAAATGGATAAGGAGAAATGAGTAGGGAGTTACAATCAATTTGGTTTGTAAAAAAATGACTGCAATTCAATAATTATGAAATAAAGACTTAATCTAAATGAAATCATAGAAAAAAGTATTTTAATCCAATTGTCCAATTTTGGAATTATATAGTCTTTTATATTTAAGAGTATTTTTTTATTATATTATATTAAATGACCTAAATATATATATATATCTATATATATAGAGAGATACATACTTAACAAAATAATGCAGAATTTTCAGGTTGGCCCCAGATAGGTCAGATTTAAGGCAGAATGGGGGGAAATTGCAACATATATTCTCGGTGTATACCCAAATATCACTTTTGTCTTTTATTTATCTATCTGAAAAAATATATTTTACATGTTTGCAAAAGTCGTCATATTTGTCCTTTGGTCGCGCGTGGGACAACCGTTGTGTGAACATCATGCGCGGCCAAATGACAAAAATGACGATTTTTGCAAACGTGTAGAATATATTTTTCCAGTGAGATAAATAAAGGACGAAAGTGATACTTAGATATATAAGACAAATACTTTTTGCAATTTTCTCGGCAGAGCAGGGTGGGTTTTGAGGGCTGCAAAATTCATCTCAAGCCTACCCGTTGTCATTCCCAATTATACACAATATATAATATGTATGTTCCATCCACTTATAAAAATTTAATAACTCAACATAAAATATTATTTTTATACTACGAACACAATTCTTCATAACTAACATAAGAAAATTACATTTATCTAAAACTACGAAAGTAACACACCCAAAATTTAATTTATAATAAATTATATCTATCATACAAATTATATTTTCAAAAAATATAATTTGTTAAAAATATAATTTAATACTTTAATTAAATTTTTAAAAAATTTAATACTTTAATTAAAATGTTAAAAATATATTTAATTATAAAAGATAAAATAATATTTATACAGTAAATTAATTTATAAATAATAACATATATTGGATAATTTTTTATGAAAAGATGGTAATTTTTTTACTCTTACAATCCCAAATATATTACAATTTTCCATTAAAAAAAAACTATTAATTTTTTAATTTAATATCCCAAAATTGCTATAATTTCCATAAAAAAATGTTTATTTTTTTTCTTAAATTTACATAAAATATAATTTACCAAAATTACAAATATTTTTTAAAATTTTTTAAAATATGCGAATTGAAGTTTTAAAATATCAAAGTAAATAATTTTTTTAAAAATTTTTTTGTAGAATATTTAACATTTAATTATGAAGTTATTTTTTCAAACATATCAAAGTAAATATTTTTTTTTAAATCTTTATAATATACTAAAAATTTATATCACATCAATCAACTAATAAAATTTAAAAATGTACTAATTAGAATTCAAATATCCAAACAAACACACACCCAAAGTGTTTTTTCATATAAAATAGATATATTTCTATTGAAAATGAGAAATTTATAAAACAAAAAAATTAAAAAAATGTAATGTGTGTTTGTTCTAGTATTTTAGTTTAAGATGTTTTTTATATGAGGTATAAAAAACTGCATCGGTGATATAAAAAATAATATTATTAATTTTTTAAAAATATATAATATAAATAAATAAATATATATATACACATCCGAGAATATATATATATAAAATTCAATAAAATAAATAAATACAAAATTCCTAAGTAATTATTTGAATAAGGTGATTAAAAAATACAAAAAATAGAAAATTATTAAAAAAATAAAAATATATTCTATCAAATAATAATATAAAATAATAAATTGGAAACAATAATATAAAAATAAAAAAAAATTGCATACCTATATATTGATAAAGTAGAGACACATCAGCAACTAATTTTAAGCATTTTCGATCATGACTATCGTCTGTCTTGAGAGAAAGATAATGACATAAAATTAGATTTAAAAATACTTTTATCATATATAATACAAAAATAAATTTTGTCCATAAATACGTATTTTACAAAAAAAAAAAAAAACAAAAAAGCAAATTATATTTTCAGTAACTTTAACTAAAAAAACTTAATAATTAAAATAAGTTTTTATAAAATCATAATTTACCAAACAAAGACAATTGAATTATGAAATAAAATTTATCTATAAAAATATGTATTTTTCATAAAAATAACTTTAAATACGTAATATGAAATAAATTTTGTCTATAAATATGTAGTTTTCAATAAATAATACTAGTATAAATTTACATAAGCATTTTTTATTTGCTTTTTTAATCTAAAAAATATTCTTAAAAAAATCTTAAATTAAAATTTTCCAAAAATAATGTAAATTATTTATAAAATAAAAATCGCAAAATTACATAAATTTCCATAAAAAAACACTTTTTAAATAAGATTTTCTAATTATTATAGTTTTTCACAATTTTTTAATTTATATTAATGTAAATCCCAAATTAATAAAATAAAATATAATAATATCAAAATATATTACTAAATTAATAGTATTGATATACAGTAAAATACAAAATAAATTAAATATTAAGAATATTTAGTAATGTTTTAAATTAAAAATAATAAAAACTATTATATAATATATTTATACACTAATTTAATATTCTCACCTCATTACAGGAATTTGCCTAAGTCTTTTGCCGATTTACTAAAAATATTCAAATATTCAAATAATTTACAATAATGAATATTAAAATAAAAATAATTAATTTATAATTTTACTTTTTTTTTTAAATGAAGATACATATAATACATATAAAAGTATTAATATACAATATTTAATAAATATATCAACAATGTATATTAAATAAATAAATGAGAAGTCAAGAACATACCTAGAAGCTCTACACAACATGTATTGTTGTATTTCAAACAATTGTTAATAAATTAATGTAGGAACACACAAAGAAGAACGAGTGATCCTAAGGCAATAATGAGTTTTTCGTAAAATAAATTTGAAGAGAAAAACATTATTAAATATAAATGGAAATGAATCAAACTAAAATTTAAATATAATTTTTTTTATTCATATATAATTACCTGAAGAATAATAACACAAAAAAAAATTATATCAATTATTTATATACAGTACAAAAATAAAAAAATCTCATTTCTTATTTTCACCTTTCTTCTATAAAGTTTGACTTTATTTCTCCTGCTTCCATCTTATCTCCACAGAATTATTATTCATATTTTTTACCCTAATATTAAGAAGATACAATTTAAAATAAAATATAAATTTTTATATATATAAAAGGTAAAATTGTTTATAACTCCCATATGGTTTCGAAATTCAGCATAAAATCTCCCTATACTTTAAAAATTGCATGATACCACCTTATACTTTAAAAAACGTTGCATGAAACCCCACCACCATGAAACTTTCCTCGTGTGATAGGAAGATGATTTCCAATCTATATGTTTTGCATGGCAGGGGGTTTTATGCAGTATTTTTTAAGGTATAAGTGAGCGTCATGCAATTTTTTAAAGTAAAATGGGGATTTATGCTGAGTTTCGAAACCACAAAGTGGTTTCATGCAACATTTTTTAAAGTATAAGGGGACGTCATGCAATTTTTAAAGTAGAGGGAGAATTTACGCTGAGTTTCGAAACCACAAGGGAGTTATGGACACTTTTGCCTATATAAAAAAATTAAAAAACAAACTAATTGAAGAAAAAAAAAAGAGAGAGAGAGAGATAATTAGGGAGATATCTATTGATACGTGTATATATATTAAGCGAGTGTCACACCATATCCTTTAGAAACATAAAATATATGTAGTGATATATGATAAGTTAAGATATATAATCATATCATCTTCATATAAATATATATATATCTCACAAAGCGCTTTAATTCATGCGCTCACGTAATTGTAATTTTGGAGTTTTTTTTTTAAAATTTTTAATTAATAAGTTTAGATAATTAAATAAAATTTATTAGAATAACAAATAATCTAACAAAAATCAGTTTTATAGAGATAATAAATAATAAAAATATAGATAGATTTAGGGTTTTGTACATCTATATATACCTAAAAGATTAAGCCAAAATCGCCACAAAGAAAATTATTATAAGAAAAACGGCGATCTTGCTTCATTGACCGCCGGATCAATTAGAATTTTTCAAGAAATGTTCGAAATTCGTTTTCAAATGGTGGGATTATTGATTGGATATATGTAGTTCGACCCGAAATTTACAAAACGTGACAAATTTTTAGGTTTGTTTTCTTGATCTTGATTTTCTTAAATTTATGGTTTTCGTTGGTTAATTCAATGATGATTGAATGTTTATATGTATTCCTGAAAAAAATTTATATTTAATTTTATTATTGCGAATTTTCTACTTTTAGTTGGACAATGCGTGATTTTTATTTTTAATTTTACATTTTTACTTTGAAGGGTTTTTCACGTGAAAATTTATTTATTTTTTTATAGGATTTTTTTTTTCTTTGACTTATAAATTTTAAGTTTGATTATTCGAAACTTTTTACCAATCAACTTTTTGTTATATACAAAAAAATCTCAAAAAAAAAAAGATAAAGAAAAAAATAAAAGATAAAGAGAAGTAGACGGAAGGAAAAAAAAGAAAAAGAAGTGATCATGTATAGTATTTTTTTTTTGTTTATTATTTTATTTTATTATGTATAATAATATCATTAGATTATTTTTAATTTTCTACTAATTGATTCTTTTTCATTCTTATTATATATTTATTTACTAATTTATTTAATTTTGGGTATAATGTTCTAATACTTTATTATTACTACTGTATGTGTATTTTTTAAAATTATCTATTATGTTATTATTATTATTATTATTTATTAATAAAATATTTTTCATTCTTATTATGAATGTGTTTACTAATTTATTTAGGTTCGACTATAATGTTCTAATACTTCATTATTATTGTATATGTATTTTTTTAAAATTATCTATTGTGTTATTCTTATTTTCTACTAATAAAATATTTTTCATTATTATTGAGTATTTGCTTTTTTTAATTAATTTGATTTCGATTATTATATTATACTATATTTTTCAATATTTTATATTTGTATATTATGTTGGCAAAACCGCCTATATCCCCATGTGGTTTAGAAACTCGACACCTTTTCTCCTTGTACTTTAGAAACTACGTAGAACTCCCTTATGTTTTCAGAAACCTTGCACACTCTCCCATTTCATCATTTCAACTTCACGGTGTTATATTTTTCACCCTATGGACCGTTATACCCCTTAATTAAATAAGTGTGACATAATCCTTCTCCCTCATCACTCACTCTTTCCTCTCCCACCGACAAGAATCCCCTGCGACCACCCCAGCCCCTCCCGACACCGTTCGCAGCAACGGAAGGCAACGACCACCACGACGAAGGCCCGACCACCACTTCCCCGGCGACCACCACTGCGAACGTGCGGCATTGATTTAAGAATGGACAACCAACCTTATTTCTCCAATCGCTGAACTTGTAAGTCACGATTCAAGTTTTCTTTTCGGTCTGCATTGGCGACGATTTCCACTTCCCCGGCGACCACCACTGCGAACGTGCGGCATTGATTTAAGAATGGACAACCAACCTTATTTCTCCAATCGCTGAACTTGTAAGTCACGATTCAAGTTTTCTTTTCGGTCTGCATTGGCGACGATTTCCACTTCCCCGGCGACCACCACTGCGAACGTGCGGCATTGATTTAAGAATGGACAACCAACCTTATTTCTCCAATCGCTGAACTTGTAAGTCACGATTCAAGTTTTCTTTTCGGTCTGCATTGGCGACGATTTCCACTTCCCCGGCGACCACCACTGCGAACGTGCGGCATTGATTTAAGAATGGACAACCAACCTTATTTCTCCAATCGCTGAACTTGTAAGTCACGATTCAAGTTTTCTTTTCGGTCTGCATTGGCGACGATTTCGGGTTGAGAAGTTCTCCGATTTCGAAAGTCTGTTCCTCGGTTTTGGATTAGGGTTATATCGGGTTGAGAAGTTCCCCAATTTACCATATAAGAAGAATTGGTGTTCAATTAGATAATTTGTTGTTCCATTTATATCTAATTGGTGTACAAATTTTATTTTTTTAATTTTTAATTTGTTACATTATTTTTTAATTGCTTTTTTTTTCTTTGTTTTTTTTTTAAAAAATTTTCTATTATTAATTTTATCTCTTTTTTTTTTCAAAATAATTTAAAATTTAAAATTGATTTTGGAACTCATATTTTTTCTCTTTTTTCTTTTCAATTTTTTATATTATTTTTATCTTCTTTTTAAAAATAATTTTAAATTTAAAATTGAATTTGATATATATAAAATTTTAGAATTATATATATATATATATATTAAGGAGGTAATTTGGGCAAAATTAAGTTTCAACAAGTGAGTTATATTTTTTATGATCTTTATAAGAGTGAGTTATACATAATTGTTATTTATAAAATTATATTTTATCTCAAATTTCTTGCAACTATAAAATTAATTTATGAAAATTTTTGTTTTTTCCTACTTAGTATAAATGTATCATACTAATAATTATAATATTATGTCCCACATTGATTTTTAAAAAATAAATCATAATTGTCATATCAATATATATTTGGATATTATATAATCACTAATATTTTATCTCACATTATTTTTAACAAAAAATTAATTTCATAATTATTATTATAAATATGATAATATATATTATAAAAATAGTATAAATTTAATATTTAAGAAAGATAATTTTAAATTATTAATATTTTAAACAATTTTTATAAAAATTGGTCATACTAATAATATATAATGTTATATTTTGTATCAAACAACTTTCAACAGTTAAAATTCATAATTTTTAATATCATATGATATTAACTATATTAATATATATTTAAAGAATATATGATTTATCCTACACAATATTATTTTTTTCAATTTTTAATTTTTTTTCTTATTAGTACATATATATATATATAAGAGTGACTAATAGTAATATTTAAAAAATGTATAATTAGTAACTAAATAAGAAATTTATTAGTAAAAATAATTATTGTATGATATAAATAATTATATATTAAAAAAAAAATAACTAATTAATTTAATTAAAATTAAAAAAATTATAAATTTTAAAAATTTAAAATATAATTAAAGTTTATAATAACTTTCCAAAAAAGTGAATGACAAATTATGAAACGGACAAAAATAAAAAAAATTAAATACTTTATGTGGAACTGATGAATAATTATTTATAAAATTTATATTGTTTTATTATTTTCAATAAAAATTATAGTTATTATTATAAATATGACAATAATCAATATTAAGTAATTTTACTTGGGCCTTTAGCTACACTATGATTAAAAATAATATAAATTTAAATGTTGATAATAGATCAACTAAACAAATAATATTAAATTTATTATTTTGATAAAAATCAAATTATAAAATTATATATATTTAATAATTTTTATAAAAGTGCGTCATACTTATAATTTCTACTTATAATTTCTCATAAAGTTATATTTTGTCCCACACTGTTAAAATAGATTGTTAAGTTTATTTGTTGTTATAATAATTTTTTTTAGTTTTAATTTATATGCATTTGTATTTAATATTTTTTTTTATGTAAGTATTATTTTAATTTAAACAATTTATGATCCACTTTTATTTTCTTTTATCATTTTCTATTAATTGAATAATTAAAAATTAACACATAAACACGACATTTATTAATTAATATATGATTTTTTTTCATTAATTAGTTCTTATCTTTTTTAAAAAAGTAAATGAAGTTAATACAAATTTAATTAAGTACTATATTATTTAATAATAAAGTACCCAATATTAAAGTACCCATGCATACCGGTTATAAACTATTATGCATGTCAGACAATATTATTCTATAAAAAAATTGTGAAATCTTTTTCGAAAATAAAATATCAATTACAGTAATTTTTCATTAAAAAACTATTATTATTAATTTTCAAAAAAAAAATCTTAAAATAAGTTTCCATATCTTTTAAAATTCTAAAAATAAAAATTTTAAATTAATGTAATTTTCCATACAAATTATAACTTACCAAAAACATTTATAATTTTTTTAATTATAAAAATTCAAATATTTAAAACATTTGATAGGCTTAATTAAAAAATCTATGAAAAATTTAAAGTCTATTACTATTTCAATTAAAATTAATAAAAACAAAATATTGTAAATATTGCAATTACACGCATGAATATATATAATATCATAATCAAAGTTTGAATAAAGCGATAATAAACAAATATATCCATAGCGATTCAAACAATATCATCGATATATTATTATTATTATTATTACATCCAAAGACATACTGAGAATGAAAAAATAACAAACTAAATAAAAAATTACAATACTTGAAAAGAGCAAATTAATTAATTAGTTTGCTTTGGACTTTAGTAATTTATTTAAAAGTTTTATTTGTTTATACCTTAACTTATGAATCATCATTCTTAATTCAGATTCATACAATAAAACTTGTTTCCATTTTTTTGACATTATTATCATTTCAGCTTCGGAGTCTGGCGGTGTTCTTATTTCGAACAAATCTCTTCCCATCTGTAAAATCTTCTGGTCGATGACTCCATCAGTGGCTATGGTTGTCGTCATCGATAGTAGCCAGTTGTCATCGTCTTTGCCACTGGACTTGCCTTCTCCCTTCGTCAACTTAAATTGTTGATCGATTCCACCATCCAATCTCAATGTTCCTACTCCTACTCCTACTCCTACACTATCTGATACTTTGACAATATTCTCAAATAGCTCCGTTCGATCGCACATTTTCTTATGCCTATAATTCAAAGAAGACGACATAGAAGACTCACTCATATTTCTTATAATAATTAATTGATTATTATAACACTGCATACATACATATCTATCCACTTATATATATTATCATACTCATCCATATACATATGGAAAGTTGAAAAAATTTTGGAGAATCGTGTATAAATATAATATTAATTATAACATATATGTATATATATATATATTTAGAGGGAGAGAGAGAAATAGCTTATTTTATATATGTATATAGATTCATAAAATAATATATTTTCATAAATAAGGAATTTGATATATTAATTTAGCCTTAAATTTTAAATTAATAAATAGAGTTTATTACTATATCTAATCTAAGCTAATCTAATCTAATATATCTAATCTAATATAATTCAATTTAGTACATATATATATATATATACACTAAAAAATTTTAATTTATATAATTAAAAAATTATAAATATTTTTGGGAAGTTATTATTTTACGGAAAATTACATTAATTGAAAATTCTAATTTTTAGAATTTTAAAATTTATGGAAACTTATTAATTTAAGAATTTTTTGATTTGAAAAATTAATAATAATAGTTTTTTTTTTATGGACAATTACTGTAATTGATACTTTATTTTTGGAAAAGATTTTTTAAAAATTTATAAAAAAACTATTATCAGATATATATTATATATCTCAAGTTACCATTATATGTATATCGATATATATCTTCTTTTTTTTTTTATCTTTAATTATTTTGTTTTTTAATTTTTTTTTTATATATAAAAATTCATATTTTAATTTCAATTGTATCTTCTTAATATTATGACAAAAAATATAAAGAATAATTCAATGGAGATAAGATTGAAGCCGGAGAAATGAAGTCAAAGATGAAAATGAAAAATGGGAAAAAGAACATGTGTCAACGTACATAGTATTTTATAAATTTTTTTATTTTGTACTGTGTAGAAATAATTTGATATATTTTTTTTAGCATATTTTATAGATTTTTTTTTTTTTTGTGTTATTGTTCCCCAAATAATTTATATATTGATTTATATTTAATAAAAAATTAAAATTTGATATATTTTTATTTATAATATCATTTATATTTAATAATTTAAATTCTTTATGTAAAAATCACGATTTTTGTATTGCTGTTCGTGCTCCTTAATGTTCCTCTGCGTTTTGTTTTTTACTTCTAATTTATTTATTTATTTAATATACATCTTTAATATATTTTGTAAATATTATAAATTAATAGTTTTATATGTATTATACATATATTCATTTAAAAAGAAAAATTAAAATTAGAAATTAATTTATTTTATTTGAATATTTGTTATTGTAAATTTTTCGAATACTCTAATATTTAAAGTAAACCAGAAAAAGACTTAAAGAAATTTGTGTAATAAGGTGATAATGTTAAATTTGTGCATAATTATATTACAAGATAGTTTTTATTATTTTTAATTTAAATATTACTAAGTATTCTTAATTATATAATTTATTTTGTATTTTATTGTATATTAATAAATTTATTTATATTTTTGTATTTTATTTTATTAAGTTGAGATTTACAATTATATAAATTAAAAAATTGTGAAAAACTATAATAATTAGAGATTTTTATATTTCAAAAATATATTTTAATGGAAAGTTATGTAATTTTGCGATAATTTATTTTAAAAATATTTTGCGTTATTTTTGAAAAATTGTAATTTGAGATTTTATGTAAAAAAGTATTTTTTTTAGATTAAAAAAAAAATAGACTTAGGTAAACATTTCTTTATATATATATAAAATTACATATTTATGGAAATTTTTTTTTATTGTCATTTAATTTTTTAAAATGAGAAATACATATTTATGGGCAAATTTGTTTTAATAGTTATTATTAGATTTTTTTTATTTTTTTTATGAAAAAATGCTTATTTATTGGCGAAATTCATTTTTATATAGTATATGATAAGGTTAATTTAAATTTTCCATTATCCTTTTCTCGAGGCAAACGAGAGTCAGTGATCAAAAAAACCGAAACTCGAGTCTATTGTTTAGTTTTTATTAATTTATTAAGATTGTGATATGTAATTCTATTTTATTTATATAATATTTTTATCAATTTTTTTAATAAATTCTCAATTATTTTTTATTTATTAGTTTATTGATACTGTAAAATTAATAATTTTTTATTGTTATTTTTATAATGAGAAAGACATATTTATAGGCAAATTTTATTTCATAGTACAATTTTGTTTTTTTCTTGTTTGGTAAATTATAATTTTGTGGAAATTTGTCCTAATTATTGAAATTTTTATTCAAAGTTATTATTGGATTTGTTCTTTTTTTTTTTAATGAAAAATGCTTATTTATTGTCAAAATTTATTTTTATACTTTGTATGATAAGATTAATTTAAATATTCTATTATCCTTTTCTCGAGGCAAATCGGTGATCGAAAAAAAAAATCGATTACATTGTTTAATTTTTATTAGTTTATTAAAATCACGATATGTGATTCTATTTTATTTATATATATTTTTTTAATTTATTTTTTATTATGTTAGTTCTTTGATACTGTAAAATTAATCATTTGTATACGTGTTATTATTTGATAGACTATATTCTTTTTATTTAAAAATTTAGTTATTGATATTGTGTACTGATATTTTCTTTATTTTTATTATTTTTATTTATTACAATATAAATGTTAAGTTTATATTAATCAATTTACTCGTAATTAATTATTCAAATATTAGTATGTATATTTTTCTATTTAATTTAGACTCAAATGAGGATGATGTATTTCTCGTAAATGAATACAAAGATATATACAATTCTGTTGTTTTTATATTATTTTATTTTATTTAATTTATTATCTTCTATTTTTTTATATCATTCCTTTACTCTACTAATTCATTAATATTATAAAATTGATAATTTATATATGTATGATTCTTTGATAGAATACATTCAATTTGTTTAACATATACTGTTATTTAATAATTTTATACTACTTATATATATATTTTTATCACTTTCTTGAAATAATTATTTAGTAGTTGTGTATTTTTTTTTAAAAAAAAATTGGATATATACATGAAAACAAAAAATATATAACTAGTTTTTACTATTATTTCAATAAAATTTTATTTTGTTTGTCTTTAATCATAATTTAATTAATTGATATATTATTTTAATTAGTCGTTGTTCAATGCTTTCAATACTTTTATTATTATATATTAATAATATGATATATTTTTCAAATATTTTTAAAATCTCAAAATTATATCATATTTTATTATTGTGAATAACCGACATTGTAGCATTGTAGACCAATATAAACATTATATTATTTATTGATATTGTAGGTTTCGTAGATTTGGATCCAAAGATAATTTAAATAATATTTGTTTCATGACATCAATATTCTTATTCTTAATTATATACTATTTTCTAAATATTATTAGGATGACGAGATTATATCATCTTTTATTAGAGTATTCTTAACTATATATTTTGTTTTAATACTCCATCGTCTAGCTAAAAGTATACATATTCATATTTTGGAACGTCAAATTACAAAGTAACCATTTTATTAAATACCTATTTTTTTTTCCACGAATACCTTTACTTTATATCACATCATTACTTTTATACTTAAAAATAAGGACAAAAATGTCATTACACTATTTTTATCTACTTACTATAATTAAAATATTATTATTTTTAAACTCTCCGCCAAAAGTAAACGTATACTTCTTACTTGGATGGAGGAAGTATTTTATTTGTCATGAAGTATCGTATTTTATATTTTTATTATTGTAAGTGTTGTTATTATGTTTGTTATATTTATTTAAATTTATATTATATTTTAATACACAAGAAAATATATATTTTATTTATTAATTTTAAAAATATTATTTATTTATATATACATCTGTTCATAGCACAAGTCCTTTTGCTAGTACATCTATATTTGAGAATGGCGTCGGTTTCACCCTTCTCAATTCCTAATACCACAAAATTTTTTATTTTTTATAATTAAAAAAATTATAAATATTTTTGGTAAGTTATAATTTTTATAGAAAATTACATTATTTTAGAATTTTAAAATTTATGAAAAATTATTGTAATTGATATTTTATTTTCGAAAAAGATTTAACAATTTTATATAGAAAAATATTACCCGATATATATTATATATATCTTAACTTATCATATATCACTATATATTTTTTATTTTTTTTAAGGATGTGTGGGACCTCGCCCTAATATATATACATATCGATAGATATCTATCCTTTTTTTTTTTTTTTTAATCTTCAATTATTTTATTTGAAAATTTTGTTTTTTTTTCTATCTATAAAATTTCATATTTTATTTTAAATTGTGTCTTCTTAATATTGGGGCAAAAAATATGAACAATAATTCACTGAAAATATGATCGAGAATATAGTCAAATTTTTAAAAAGAAAGACAAAAATAAAAAAATAGGAAGAAGAATATATAGCAACGTATATAATATTTTATAATTTTTTTTCATTGTGTATAAATGATTTTTTATAATTATTTTTGTATATGTTATAGATTTTTTTGTGTTATTGTTCTCCAGGTAATTTATATATTAATTTATATTTAATAAAAAATTTATATTTAAATTTAAATTTGATTTAATTTGATTTATAATGTTATTTATATTTAATGATTGAAATTTTTTTCTTCACATTTTTTACGAAAAAATCAGCATGTCTTATTGTTGTTTATTTACTTCTTATTTATTTATTTAATATACATCTTTGATATATTTAGTAAATATTATATATTAATACTTTTATATGTATTATACATATCTACAATTAAAAAGAAAAGTAAAATTAAAAATTAATTTATTTTTATATAATATTCATTATTGTAAATTATTTGAGTATTTTAATAGTTACAGTAAATCGAGGGAAGACTTAGGCAAATCACTATAATAAGGTGAAAATATTAATTCGTGTATAAATATATTATATAATAGTTTTTGTTCCTTTTAATTTAAAACATTACTAAATATTCTTAATATTTAATTTATTTTGTATCTTACGTTTGGAAAATTGCAATTTGAGATTTTTTTAAGAATTTTTTTTAGATTAAAAAACAAAAAAAATAGGCTTATGTAAATCTATACTATTATTTATTGAAAACTACATATTTATAGACAAAATTTATTTCATATTGTGTATTTAAATTTATTTTTATGAAAAATATACATTTATAGACAAAATTTATTTTATAATCCAGTTTTGTCTTTTTTTTTTTTTGGTAAATTATGATTTTATGACAATTTGTTTTAATTATTGAGATTTTCTAATCAAACTTATTAGTTGTTATTGGAAATATATTATATATGATAAAAGTAGTTTTAAACTTAATTTTTATTTCATTATCTTTCTTTAAAGAGAGAAGACCGTGGTTATAAAAAAAAACAAAAATTAATTTTATTATTTAATTTTTATTAGTTTATTAAGATCATGAATTGTAATTATATTGTATTTATATTGCTTTGTTAAATTTATGTTTCATAATTTTTTGTTATTTTTTTATTCTATTAATTTATTGTTTCTGTGCAATTGATAGTTTGTATCTGTTATATTTTTTTATAGGTTATATTCTATTTTTTTTTAAATAAATAAGTTATTGATATTGTGAATTTTTATATATATTTTTAATTTTTATTATTGTTATGCATTTTAAGATTCATATTTACTTGATATTAAATTTATCATTCATCAATTTTTCAAATATAAATATTTATATTTTTGTGTTTAAATATTTAAATTCATGTATCTCTTCAATATAAATACGAAGGTAAGCAATTACTGTGTTTATATTATTTTATTCAATTTATTATCTTATATTTTTTTACTCTATTTATTTATTGATATTGTAAAATTAATCATTTATATATGTTATTCTTTGATATAATTTATTCTTTTTGTTTAATATATTACTTAAAACTTTTATCTTATTTTTATTTTTTTTATCACCTTATTGAAATAATTAGTTTTACTTGTGAAATTTTATCTCTGGTTTTACTATTTAAACTTTATTTTTTTAAAAAAAATATCAGATTAAACATAAATTTTTTATTTATTTTATTACAATAAAATTTAATTTTACAATCTAAATATCAAATCAATATATACTTATATCATATTAACAAACTATTTCAATTCAAAACCAAAATAAAAAAATCATAATCTTACGAGTAAACACACCGTTAGTGTTGCATTTTTTGTTTTGTTTTTTAAAATTTTGATATGTATGTCCATGAGTGTCTATATACATATATGAAAACCAAAAAATATATATCTACTTTTACTATTATTTCAATAAATTTTCTTAATTTATTTTAGTTGTTATCATAATCTAATTATTTGGTATATTAATTCAAATAATATTTATTTTATATTTTTAATATTCTTGTTATTTAAATTATTATTAATATTGTTAAGCATAAAAAAAATAATAATAATAATGGCAGTAGGATTTTGAATGAGTCTGAATATAAGCCAAACGGCCCAAAAGTCGGGTGAAGATGAAGTATCGACAGACACGGAGGTCGGACAGGATAAGGTCGGGCAAAGAAGGATGATTCGGCAAACACGGAGGTCGGACAAGATAAAGTCGGACACGGAGATCGGACATGATAAGGTCGGGCACGGAGGTCGGACATGATAAGGTTGGGCACGGAGGTCGGACATGATAAGATCAGACACGGAAGAAATAATAGGCATCCAGGTCGGACGGCATATAGGTCGAGCGAAATGAAGTCGGGCAAGGAGAGGACGGATGAAGGAAATGATATGCATCCAGGTTGAACGGCATATAGGTCGGGCAAGATGAAGTCGGGCGAAGAGAGGATCGATACGGAGGTCGGTCAAAAATCTGTTAATTGGTCAGGCGAATGAAGGGTCTGTTGGTTGGGCGCTTAATTAAGCGACCTGGTAATCGCCTGATCGATTTGCCGGTCACTTGGTCAAACAGTAGTTCAGTCGCTTGAAAGGGCGGTCAGTTGGTCGCTTGATTGGGCGACCAACGAATCGTTTGGACGAATGGTTGTTCAACCGATTGAAGGGACCAGATGGTGGTCGCTTGATTGGGCGACCAATGAGTCGTCTGGACGAATTGTTGTTTAGCCGATTGAAGGGACCAGATGGTGGTCCCTTGATTGGGCGACCAATGTGTCGTTTGGTCTAGCAACCAGTTAGTATCTGGATTAGTCGGTTGGCCTGCAGTCCGTCTAAGGAGTCAGGGGTTATTTTGGGCGGCTGAGTAGCCGGTCAGACCAGCCGCCCATTTAAGACGGTGAGGTTTTCAGAGGCGGTCGGCCGAGTCAGTTGAGTGCTGTAACTGGCGAGAGCGGTTGGTGAGTCTGTTAACACATGTGTCAACAGAGGAGGACCTAGTGGGCGGTTGACAGCGGTTGCTGTAACCGACCAGACGGCGGTTTAAACCATTTCTTTAAGGGGTTATTTAAGGATTCGGGTCTGTTCTGACAAATCATCTTCAATCGACATCAAATTCAAGAGAATTGCTTTTGAGGATCACCACTTTATTTTTCCAGTATGTAGTATTTAGTTTCCTATTTTACTTATGTATCCTACAGTGTGTAGAGATTCTTAATCTCAGGCATTTATTTTATCAAATTCGAAGATAATTTCTATTTTCGGATTTTACTTTTTATTGTTGAAAAATTGCATCAACAATTTGGCGACCACAGTGGGAGAAAGGCAAGATTGTTGATCCTATGTCAAGCGAGAATTTTATACGACTGAGTCCGGCCGAATCATCAGAAGGATCCATATGGCAGGCTCATAGCCCCAAGTCGCTTCACACCAATGGTGGAAACAATTTCACCACCTGCTATGCCGAATGCAGGGGAAGCACTACAAGTACCTGCCGATTGGGTGTCTTATGCTCAACAATTGAACAACCAGCATACTCTGGCTATGCAAAACATGTTGCGTGAGCAACGAAACCTTATGCAAAATATGCTAGATCAGGCTTTATCAAGGATTACTCTGCAACCCACTCAGTCACCGCCAGGGATGTCACCATCCAGATTACAAGCAAATTTTACAGGGTCTTCATATGTAGACAACACTCTTCCAAGTGCCACTACTAGGGTTGACAGGGGAAAAACTCCTCTAACATACCCAAATAATATTCCATTGGATGTCAGAGCCGAACCAACCTTCTCTAGGGAAGAGAGGTTGGGGAACCGACTCGTAATCCCATCCCAACCGAACCAACCTTCTCTAGGGAAGAGAGGTTTGGGGAACAGACTCATAATCCCATCCCAGCCGAGCCAGCCTTCTCTAGGGAAGAGAGGTTGGGGGGACAGGCCCATAATCCCATTCCGGTGTTCGATCCTATTCCACCTAGAGTGAATCCGGAAGACATCGCTCAAGTTCTGCGGGTGCATTTCGGAATGAATCCGCAAACGATGAATAGGCCGGCATATCAAAGACCTATTCCAGAAAGGATCATTAACGATTTTCCTCTCCCAAGGAATTATCGACCGCCAGACTTTCACGCTTTCTCAGGAGAAGACAGATCCTCCACGATAGAGCATGTGGGTCGGTTCACAGCTCAGTTAGGAGAAGTCGGTAATAACATTTTTATAAACTGCAACTATTTGGTTTGTCTCTTACCAGGACAACTTTTTCATGGTTTGTAAATCTGCCACCTGGGCAAATACAAACCTGGGAAGGTTTAGAGATGGCGTTCCATGCTAGATTCTTCAACCCTTTACCAGCCGTCTCACTTTCCGATTTGTTGGAAATGAAACAATATCCAGAAGAGACATCCTCACAGTTCATCAAAAGGACACGTCTAATGAAGGGGCGTTGCCCGACAGTCATTGAGGAGAGCAAAATGACCAACCTGGTGGTCAGGAATATGCATACACGACTGCGGGAGGCTTTAACGGCCCACGACGTTCAAGATCTGGCCAGTTTAGCATCCAAGGCGGGGAGGTTAGAATCCTTTTTTAGAGAGATGCATCCACCAGACGAAAAACAAGGGGGAGGTGCTGAATAAATGGTGGCTGAAATTATAATGTGAGATCGACCAACGCACAGGCCACCACCAGTACGTGATAGATGGACGTCGGATGCGATGGATGGACGTCGGATCAGAGGCTGACGTGACCTCGGATGATGCAGGTCGGATCTGAGGCTGACGTGGCCTCGGATGCTGGCCTGCAAACTCCTAAACATCCCTAGAAGTGATGCTTAGGAGTCGGGCGGGAAGAGGCAAGTCGTTGAGCACAAAATAATAATAATAATAATAATAATAATAATAATGACAGTAGAATTCTGGATGGGTCTGAATATAAGCCAAACGGCCCAAAAGTCGGACGAAGATGAAGTATCGGCAGACACGGAGGTCGGACAGGATAAGGTCGGGCAAAGAAGGATGATTCGGCAAACACGGAGGTCGGACAAGATAAAGTCGGACACGGAGATCGGACATGATAAGGTCGGGCACGGAGGTCGGACATGATAAGGTTAGGCTCTGAGGTCGGACATGATAAGGTCGGACACGGAGGTCGGACATAATAAGATCAGACACGGAAGAAATAATAGGCATCCAGGTCGGACGGCATATAGGTCGGGCGAAATGAAGTCGGGCAAGGAAAGGACGGATGAAGGAAATGATATGCATCCAAGTCGAGCGGCATATAGGTTGGGCAAGATGAAGTCGGGCGAAGAGAGGATCGATACGGAGGTCGCTCAAAAGTCTGTTAATTGGTCGGGCGAATGAAGGGTCTGTTGGTTGGGCGCTTAATTAAGCAACCTGGTAATTGTCTGATCGATTTGCCGGTCACTTGGTCAAACAGTAGTTCAGTCGCTTGAAAGGGCGGTCAGTTGGTCGCTTGATTGGGCGACCAACGAATCGTCTGGACGAATGGTTGTTCAGCCGATTGAAGGGACCAGATGGTGGTCGCTTGATTGGGCGACCAATGAGTCGTTTGGACGAATTGTTGTTCAGCCGATTGAAGGGACCAGATGGTGGTCGCTTGATTGGGCGATCAATGAGTTGTTTGGTCTAGCGACCAGTTAGTATCTGGATTGGTCGGTTGGTTTGCAGTCCATCTAAGGAGTCAGGGGTTATTTTGGGCGGCTAAGTAGCCGGTCGGACCAGCCGCCCATTTAAGGCGGTGAGGTTTTTTAGAGGCGGTCGGCCGAGTCAGTTGAGTGCTGTAACTGGCGAGAGCGGTTGGTGAGTCGGTTAACACACGTATCAACAGAGGAGGACCTGGTGGGCGGTTGACAGCGGTTGCTGTAACCAACCAGACGGCGGTTCAAACCGTTTCTTTAAGGGGTTATTTAAGGATTCGGGTCTGTTCTGACAAATCATCTTCAATCGACATCAAATTCAAGAGAATTACTTTTGGGGATCATCACTTTATTTTTATAGTATGTAGTATTTAGTATTTAGTGTCTAGAGATTCTTAATTTCAGACATTTATTTTATTAAATTCGAAGATAATTTCTATTTTCGAAATTTACTTTTTATTGTTGAAAAATTACATCAACAAATATAATATTAATTTTTAAATATATTTAAAATGATAAAGTTATATAATTTTTTATTATTATAGAATAATAAACATGGTAATACCGCAAATCAAGGTAAGTATTATGTTACTTATTTTATTATATTATATTTATTCATTACGACAAATTAGATATATTAGTTATTAGTTTTTAAATATAAACGAGAAGAATGTGGATGTGTCTCTGCCATATCAAGATAAAGATATGCAATTTTATTGTATTTATATTACTTTGTCGAATTTATAATTTTATATTATTATTTGATAGAATATATTTATTTGTTTAATACTTTTCTATTTCTTTTATTTTTTAATCACCTTATTGAAATAATTACTTAGGGATTTTGTATTTATTTATTTATCGTTATACATATATTATTGGATATGTGAATATATATCCTTATTCATTTATTATTATTTCAATAAATTATCTTAATTTTATTTTTATTTTTAATCATAATTTGATCAATTGGTATATCATTTTAAATAATTGTTACTCCATATAATCAATATTCTTATTATTTAGATTATTTTTAATATAATAATATTTTTAAAATGTTGAGATTATATCATCCTCTGTTCTGGTGAATGATCATCAGTATCATCAGTATGAAAAATCTTCATAATTAAAACTAATAATTTGATATTAATTTTTTCTAAAAAATAAAAAAATTATTGAAAAATTGTATTCTTGACTATATTTGTATTTTATACTTTTTATTACCGTAAATATTGTTATCATATTTATTACATTTATCAAAGAAGAAGAACATCACATCCGAACAACACAACAGCAAGTTTCCTTCTTAATTTTTGCATTTTTCCATTTAAGATTATTGTTCCTAAATTCTTGCCTAAATCGTTTATTTAAATCAAGTTCTTCCTTAATTATTTTCTTCCACGGCTACTTCTTCATTTTCTTCGTAATTCAGCAAAGCAACACCTACATTATTTTTCCATTGATTTACTTTACTGCGATACCAAGTCCGGATACTTTTTTGAGTAGGCCGGAAAATCCGATTTTTGTTCGATTTCGATTGGCCTAAATCCGTTGGGCCGTCATCGACAAATTTCAGCGATAACAACCATATATTACATATACAATTATTATAAAAATATATATTAACTTGTCCATTAATCTTTAATTTAGTAAATATTTCATAATTCTAATAATACATATATATATCATATACATATATATATATTTGAGAATGGTGTGGGACCGACCATTCTCAATTTCTTTACCCACAATTTTTGACATTTTTTAACTAGTATATATATATAATTTTATATGGATAATTATGATTTTTATGGAAAGTTATATCAACTTGAAAATTTTAAATATTTTAAAAATAATTCATAATTTATTTATGACATCACAAAAATTTAGGATATCTAAATTAAAAAAATAATTATAATAACAAAATTTATATGGAGAATTTTAGAAAATTGACAAAAAATTTTTAATGGAAAATCCTATATTACATATATTTACCTGGTATTATATATATCACATATATGTTTAAGAAGAGCATGAAGTTTATTATTTTTATTCTTGAAGTTTTAGAGTTTAAATTTTTTCAAATCACTTGATTTTTCATATTTTTAAAACTGTTTGTTAAATTGATAGGTTTTTTTTTTTTTTTTTTTAATTAAGGCGGATTTGAAGTTGAAGTCGGGGAAAAAATGAACGCGAACCTGGAGAATATCAAACCAAAGAAGGAGGAGAATGAAAGAAATTAGAAGAAGAAAAGGTTGAGTAAATATAATACTCCCTTCATCCCAGTGCAAGGTTGTCACTTGGTTTTTACATTGTACTTGACACTAAAAATATCATTATATTTGAATAATTTTGTAATGTCCCGATTTTGGAGTGTATAAAATAATATTATTATAAAAAATAATTTTTATAATATTTTGGGATCAAGAAATTAATATTTCAAAATAAATTTTATTTCTATTTTGTATATTGGTTATAATTATAGAGACGGTTAAACTGATAAATATCGATAAGAATAAATATAAAATATAATATATATAATAATATAATAATAATAATAAGGAGATGATAATGATGGTATTAATAATATATAAATATAAGTATATATATATAATAATAATATAATATAATATAATATATAATAATAATAATAATAATAATATAATTATATATGTAAATCAAACCTTACATGCGAAAGAAGGAGAAGGAGAAGGAGAACGCGAGAAGAAGAAGGCAGACAAGAAGAAAGAGGAAGAAAAAAATTTAGCCGTTCGATTTCGATTCTGACTTCGGTATTGTATTCCTTGTTATACGTAGAATTTAATTATGAATGTTAATATGAATTTCGATATTAGGGATATTAAATTAGAAATTCTTCAAAAATTCATAATTGGCTATTTGGCTATTTAATCGATGAATTTCTTTAGCTAATAGCCTATTCATAGTCCTAGCATTATATTCTGAGAATTTTGTATCGATTCGAGCTGAATTGAAAATGGCGGTGCACTACACCTGCCTGTTTATTCATATCGTTAAGTATTTTTTATTTAATAATCGGACGATATAAATATTATGAGGTATAAGAGTTTTATAGCTAGAATATCGTAGTCTACTAAATATAGAAGTTTGAAACCCAACGAACTAATTATAAAAATTAGCTTTTGAATAAGCAGGTAGCTCCTATGAATAAGCATATAGCTCAGCTGATTTGAGTAAATAATGGGACAGGTGTACGTTGGAGAAGATTTGGGTGAGATTGCAAAAGCTAGGGAGTGTCGATAAGAGGTAAGCAGTAAGGAATTAAATATAATTTTAAGAAATTAGGTATGCATGTTGCATGCGATTCTAATTAATATGTTAATGTGATATTATGTGAATCATTTTGTCATTGCATGTATATATTTATATATATATGTGTGCGTATGCATGTGGGAGATTTCCCGGTTCATGATATTTGATATATGTATTTGATCGCGTAGGTGAATTTATGAAAAGGAGGATAGGTGAGCTGTCTCACCAGCCCTTTTCGGTAAATTCACTTATTTGACATGATGCACACATATTGCACAGTTTATCGGATATGATTTATAGATCTATCATCTAGTCGTCGTGTGCAGTAGTGCTAGGCGAGGGCATCATCTGGGGTTAGAATATTCGACCCCGATGTACCGTAACACTTTGGCGATACTGGACGATAGTAGTCGGACAATTGGGTGACTTAGTCGCACGGTCATTCAGGGATTAAACCCATTGTCGTTGAGACGTATTTGGTCTAATCATTTGTGTTCGGTGTTGTTCCACTCATTGGGCTAGCCACTGGTGAGGTCTACCGGTAGTTTAGGATTATATGCCAAACTCCAAACGTGATCCCGTTAGGGCGCGCGAGGAGGAGTAGAGTTTCCGGGTTTCCCTTGAGTGATTCCAGGTTGCACGGATTCTACTACATTACACGGGATAGGGCTAGTCAGTGGGGGTCCTATCTTCGCTATCACAGACTATGAGGCGTCTTGTGATTAATGGCGACAACGTTCGACTATCCATGTATTGATAGTGGGAGTCTTATGGTGGGTATATGGGAGTGACCGGATGACCGTTATATTATTATGGGTTTATCAGGTCCTTCCTTAAGCCGAGGATTTTCCGGTTATTTATTGATGATGGTCTAGTGAGCTTGTTATTACAGGGCCGAGGGTATTTCGGCTGCTCACTTAGACAGATGTAGTGAGCCTATGATTATGGAGCCGAGGTTATTCCGGCTGCTCACTTCGGCGGATGTATATATATGTGGATGTGCATTGTTGTCGAGTTTGATATCTTTGTTGCATCATTTCACTATTGGCATGACATGACACGTATTCTATGATTGGCGGGAATTAGACTTTATTTTAAAAATGTATGAAATGACATATTTCACGTTAATTCTTAAAATGGATTTAATTCTAGACTGCTTTTAAGAAAAACATTTGTTTCAGGTATGCATGGCACATCCGAGACAGGGACGTCTCGGGATATAGAAAGACGGGCTAAGTGAGGAAACC
Source organism: Andrographis paniculata (assembly GCF_009805555.1). Lineage (NCBI taxonomy): Eukaryota > Viridiplantae > Streptophyta > Magnoliopsida > Lamiales > Acanthaceae > Andrographis > Andrographis paniculata. The sequence continues at coordinate 2,737,689 of NW_026137593.1, forward strand.
TACATCTATTGTATTATATGTAAAGTTTTAACCTGAAAAACCTCTTGTTTAGGAGCGTGTTTGTAAATATTCATAAATAAGATTTTGTTATATAATAATGCATTTTTATGGTTAATTTTAGCCTTAACACTGTATTGTGGGCCCGAAATAGGAGGTGACAACCTCATGATGCAGTGTGGCGGTAGCATTTCCAGTATGAGCCAACTGGAGGTATTATAAATTTACTTCACAAATGTCATTGTATTTGTATTATAAGAGACTAATAAACTTATCTTTTTCCTTTTCTCTTGATTTGTACTCATATTGATATAATAATTAATATTCAAATATCAACATGCAAAAACACAATGACAAACTTCTTATGGGACGGAGGAAAATATAAATTAGATTTTTTATGTCTATTTATTAATTGTATTTATACCAACATTGAATTTAAATAGAATACTAGAAATGTTCATATCATATTTTACAATATTTTTATATTTTTATCATTTTTTATTACCGTAAATAGTAAAAACTAAGAATTCTAATGATTACTACTTTTATATTTTACCTTATATTAGATAATTATAATTATTTTTATATTTTTATTAAAATTATTTTATATTTAATTTACAAATTTTAAATAATTATATTGTACGAATTTGACGTAATAGTTTTATTTTATTTATTATTTATCTTTTCTGAATCATACATTATATACTTTGTTATAAAATATTTATATTTAATTTTACATTAATTTTCATAACTTATTTTTATATTTTATTTGATTTTGATAATATAATGTAGTATTAATTTTTGACACCTCGACCCGCAAGTCATACAAATTCGAGCATGTCGATATCATAGACTGGCCCCACAGGTCAATACAAATTTCTGTCTTCACTAACGCACATGAGAGACTTCACCGGAGGTCACCTATCATCAAATTACTCTAGGGCTTCCGAAAAAAATGTGCATATTGTTGACATGAGTAGTCTATTCAATCCATTTAATCTATATTAAACCTCGGATGGTCTGATACCGGCTTATCCATGGGAGTTTGATCCATTTAATCAATATTAAACCTCGGATAGTTTGACACCGGCTTATCCATGGAAGTTAGCCTAGCACCGGCCCAACTCCAGGGGTATTACATATTTACAATTTAAACTATATATTAAAAAATTTAATTCATAAACATATTATTATACAATTGTGTGTAATTAGAATAATAATTAGTGTGTTATTAAGTTGTAATAAACTTCAGAAAGAGTTGTTAAATTTAATTTTTATAATATATAGGAGTATTATTTATTATATATGAAAACTTATTAATTTATTATTTTTTAAATATTTTTTTATATTTATTTTTTCTGTTAGTATTATAAACATTGTGCATAAAAAAATATTTAATAAATATTCATGTAGTAGTATTTAAATTTGTTTGTTTGAATTTTTTTTTTCTAATTATAGTTTTTTGATATAATTCTTTTTTATTAAGATTATAAATTATTGTCAAAATCAATTATAACATTTTTCGTTTCGTATATATATATAATTATTTTTGTTTGGTATCTTATCTCATCCACTATATATATACGGGATCGATCATATTCTTAAATAATAATAAATTAGTATAAAAATGTTTTGAAGTATTTCAGCATGGGTGCTGAAAATTGTATTCAACACCTGATCCATTATTCTTAAGTCCAACCACTAAAATATTTGAAATTTTTTATAGTTAAAAATTAAAAATAATTTTGGTAAGTTATAGTTTTCATGGAACATTAATTTAATTTTAAATTTTTAGAAGTTTATAAATTATGAAAACTTATATTAATCTAAGAATTTTAGACTTAGAAAATAATAATAACAATTTTTTTGGGGGAAAAATTATCGTAATTTGATATTTTATTTTCAAAAAAGATTTAACAAATTTTTTATGGAAAGATCTTACTCGACATACTATATATATATATCTTAACTTATCATATATGACTTTATATACTTTTTATATTTGAGAAAATGTGATTCTCTCCCTAACATATATATTTTAAATCTTCAATTATTTTGTTTTTTTTTTTGTTTGTTTTTAATTTTTTTTTTTATCTATATAAATACACATAATATTTTATATTGTGTTCTTTTAATATTAGAGCAAAGAATATGACGAAGAATTAAGAGGAGATAAGACTGGAACTAGAGAAAATAAAACCTAAACTTTTAGAAGAAAGACAAAAAGAAAAAAGGGAAGAACATGTGACTACGTATGCTGTACAATTTTTTTTGTTCTCTTATTTTGTATTGTATATAAATTCTTTGATATAATCTTTTGTATATTGAATGGATATTTTCATATTATTTGTTCCAATGTAATTTCTCTTTTAGTTTATATTTAATAATAAAATTTTAATTTTAATTTTAATTTGATTTAGAACATTATTTATATTTAATGATTTATATTTTTTCTTCATAGTTTTTTACGTAAAAATCAGAGCGCTTTACTACCATTCGTAATATTTTTTTACTATTGTTTTCTTAAAATTATATTTTTTTACTTATTATAGTTAATGATTTGAATTATCTTGACTATTTAAAATAGATATATATGAGCAATCTACAAAAAATAAAAATCCAGTACAAAAATATAAAATAAAATAAAATAATTATATTTATATATTATATTAATTAAAATATTTTATGAGTATTATTTTATGTTTAATATTTTTTATGTTAAATAGTAAGTTTAGATATTTATTATTAACATTTTATAATCGTATGTTTAATAAATAATTTTATTTTATTTTTTGTAATAATTTTACTCTATATATGTTTAACAAATTATTTTATTTTATTTAGACGAGAGGAAGAGAGAGGAAGAAAAGAAAAACACAAGAAAAAGAAAAAGAAAGGGAGGGGTGAAATTTGAAAATACGGAAAGGGAGAAAAGAAAAAAAATAGAAAAAAAAGTAGAGAATTTAAATAATAAAATCGATAATAAGATTCACTTTAGTTTTAATTATTTATTTGACGGTTATTGAAATTTGTTATATGGATTCTTTAAATATAATATTAATATAATATTTCCTACTGATGGAACGAGATAGTGGAATCAAATTTGGTACAAGTGTCGATGTATGCATCCGATGCATTCCTGATTGTTTGTTTATTGAATTTTGTGTGTTTATGTTTTGTTACTAATACTCTTAATTGTAGATTAGAAAAAAAGTTTATTAGAATTTTATTAGCTTCCCAAGGTTTTCTTTGGTCCTTTTTTTTTTTTTTTTTTATAGATAGTTAATTGTGGGTAGGAAGATACTTATATTTATATAAATATTTATGTATATTTATGTTCCATTGAAGTGGAATCCTAACCTTAAATTTTGTTATTTTTACCAAAAATGATTAATACATAAAACAAAATATTGTTATATCAATCTCTAACATTTTATTTCTTTTGTATTTTTTTTTTTAACTTAGCAATATTACGTAAAATAAACAATGGTTGAATGAGAAACTTACAATGGGATGAGTCAATAAAAGAAGGAATGAAGAAATAAAGATTGGAAAGAATTTTTGTTGGCTTATTTTTCATTTACAAATTTTTCTTTTTTATTGACATACATTTTAATTTATAACTTGAATTTCAATTATATTAATTTTCCAAATATATATATATATTTATATATAAGCATGTTTGAATGTACACTACCAAAATTTTGCGATATACCTCAGAAATTGTATTGGAATTAATTTCAAAACTATAAAAATACATATATAATAAATATTAAGTTAATTAAAATTTTTTGTCTCGTAACTCCTAGACTATTTAAAATAGTTTCGGATTTTCCAAAAATACATTAAATATATATTTTATTATATTGAATGGTTTCAAAATTTTTGAACCTATTTTAAATAGTCCCAGAAATTTCGAACCTATTTTAATTAATCTAAAAAAATTTGAACACATTTTAAATAGTCTAAAAAATTCTGAAGTTTTATTAGTCTCGGACATTCTGAACCTATTTTAAATAGTCTTGGAAGCTCCGAATATTTATTAGTCTCGGAACTTTCGAACATATTTTAGTTAGTCTTGAAAATTCCAAATATATTTTAAATAGTCTCAAAAATTCCGAACTTTTATTAGTATCGTAAATTCCCAACATTTAATTAGTCTCAAGACTTCTGAACCTTTTTTAATTAGTCTAAAATATTCTAAACCTTAATTAGTCTAGAAAACTCTGAATCTTTATTATATATTATTTTATTTTAGTAGATAGTCGGGGGCAGTTTGTTGAATTCTCGAGATGGTAGTTTATGTAGGGCTATTTGAGGCCCAGAACTAAATCTTTCATTGATGTTGCGATGCAGCATAACCCACAAACATATTCTAGTTCTGTGGAGTCTGGAATTCTTGAGTTTTAGGTTGAGAAGATGGAAAAGATATTTCTTCTTGTTCACATTCCACCAGACCAACGAGCTAATATCGGGGCCTATTTCTTGGAAGGCCAAGCCAATCGGTGGTGGTTAGGTGACGAAGTTGCGGATGTAGACCAAGTGATATGACTTGGGATGATTTCAAAGAAAAATTAAGGCTAGGTTTATACCGTCGCATGTTCAAAAAGCAAAGAAAAAAGAACTGCTGGACTTGAAGCAGGGTTTGATGTCAGTGGAGGACTATTTTGCAAAGTTCAATGAGCTCGAGATGTATGTTCCTGACTACTTTTCCTATGAGAGAGACATAATTGATTATTTTGTAGATGGGTTGCAGCAGAGGATTCAAAAAGCTTTAGCTGTGTTGGATATCAGTTCATTGTATGAGGTTTACGAGCGTGCTGCTCAATTTTAACAGAAGCATAAAGTCAGGAAGAAAGACACTTGGAAGGAAATGGGTTATCAACATTAGTTTAGAAATAAGGGGAAAAGCTAAGGTAGAGGACAAAGCAAATGGTAAAAAGAAATGGTGGCAATGTTCAGGTCTGGACCATCGTATAAGGGGAATTCGATTAATGAACCGAGTCAAGAGAGATCCCAACAATCAGGGGTTGTTTGTCAGCATTGTGGAATAATTCATTGTGATAAAGTTCTATTGACATGTTTTTAAGTATGGTGTAGTGATAAGAACCACCAATTGTGATAAAGTTCTATTGACATGTTTTTAAGTATGGTGTAGTGATAAGAACCACCCATTGTGATAAAGTTCTATTGACATGTTTTTAAGTGTGGTGTAGTGATAAGAACCACACATCAGATGGTACCCCTGAGCTCCCCATGGTTAAGTTGTCATTTCATAAATCATTGGACAATGGATACATTTATCCAACTATGTCACATTGGATGTAACCTCCAATTTTATTTGTTCAAAACAAAGATGGGAGTTTGAGATTGTGTATTGACTATCGTGGGTTAAATAAAGTCACGATGAAGAACAAAGATCCTCTTCTAAAGATTGATGATCTATTTGATCAATTGAGATGTGTAAGTATATTCTCAAAGATTGACTTGAGATCTGGATATCATGAACTAAGGATTGTTGAGCATGATATTCCTAAGACATCTTTTCGTACTAGATATGGGCATTATGAAATTACAATTATGTCCTTTGGGTTGACTAACATCCCGTTGCATTTATGGGATTGATTAATATAATTTTTCAACCATACCTCGATCAGTTTGTGGTGGTATTTATCGATGATATCCTGGTATACTCTCCAGATAAAAAGACACATGTGAAACATCTACATGTAATATTAAATACATTGCGTGCGAGAAAGTTATATGCGAAATTATCCAAATACGAGTTTTGGTTGAAAAAGGTTGCTTTCTTGGGGCATGTTGTTTCTGGAAAGGTATCTCAGTAGATCATTCTAAAGTGGTGGCAATCTCGGATTGGCCAAGACCTACCCATCAATTAGAAGTAAGGTATTACCGGAGATTCGTTCTTGATTTTTTTCTAAAGTTGCGAATCCATTAACTAATTTTTTGAAAAAGGATGCAACAATTAATTGGGATCGTGAGTGTGAGTCATCCTTTGTAAAATTGAAATATAGATTAACTTCAACACCATTCTTGGCTTTACTAGTGGAAGGTTAGGATTTTGAAGTTTATAGTGATGCATCAAAGCGGGGATAAAGATGTATATTAATGCAGAATCGAATAGTTAATTCTTATGCATCACGACAACTAAAACCCCACTAAGAGAATAATCCTACACATGACTTGGAGATGGCAACAGTTGTGTTCGCTTTGAAGATTTGGAGACACTACATTTATGACGTCCATTAAAGAATGTTTACTGACCATAGAGTCTGAAATATATTTTCACTAAAAGAAAAAATAAATTTAAGACAAAGAAGATGGTTGGAATTAGTAAAGGATTATGATCTTGAAATTTTATATCACGAAGGTAAAGAAAATGTTGTAGCTGATGCCTTAAGTCAAAAACCAAGACACAAATTGGGCTCTTAGTCAGTTGTTGATGAACTGTACCAAGATTTGACACAAATGAAAATTGATGTCCTTGGACGAGGTATGACTCGGGGATATTTGCAAATGATGTAAGTTGAGACCGAAATTTATGATCATATTAGAACGGCTCAAATGGAAGATAATAGGATGGTCGAGCTGGCTATAAAAGTTTGATATAGTTATACTCAAAACTTGTTGAAGGTGTTTCTCTAAATGAATTAAATCTAAGTAGTATTGACCCATTTGGTTCTTCTATAATTTCTTCTATTTCTCTTCTTTCTAAATTTCTAGGAATTCGAGGGTTTGAGATTTGAAATTCATCTGATATTGTAATTTCATTCCATTTTAATCTTTTAGGATTAAATACAGAAGATTGTTCAACTTCTATTTGTAATAATCTTTTAGTATGTGATGCCCATAGCCGATATGTTGATCGACTTGACAAGAGGGCATCGAATTTTGAGCTTGATGGATGCGTATGCAGGGTATAATCAAATTTCACTGGAGGAGGAAGATATACCCAAAACCTCGTTCAGATGCCCAGGAGCTTTAGGAATCTACGAATGGACGGTTATGCCATTCAGTTTAAAGAATGTCGGAGTAACCTATCAACGGGCAATGAATATCATCTTTCATGATCTGATCGGGCAGTCAATGGAGGTATACATCAATGATGTGATCATTAAGTCTACCAACTTTGACACATATCTGGTTGATTTAAAGAATGCTTTTCCACGGATGAAGCAGTACAACCTGAAAATGAACCCAACGAAATGTGCCTTTGGAGTTTCGGCAGGGAATTTCCTGTGATTTTTAGTGCATGAAAAGGGGATAGAAGTTGATGCAAACAAAGCCAAGGCTGTTTTGACAATGCGGCCATCTCGGTCAATCAAAGAGGTGCAAAGTTTGTTGGGGAAGGTAAATTACCGAAGGCGTTTCATATCAAATACCGCAGGGAAGTTAAAACCCACCACAAAGTTGCTACATAATAAGGCAACCAATTTCTTGTTCTTGACTATAATTGTATTTTTATACTTTTTATTACCGTAAATATTGTTATCATATTTGTCACATTTATTTAAATTTATATTATATTTTTATGTATAGGAGAAAATATATTTTCTTTATTAATTTTAAAAGTATTATTTATATATACACTCGTGCATAGCACGGTCTATTCGCTAGTTTTAAATATATAAACAAATAATGCATACTCATAAATAAGGAATTTGATATATCCTTTCTTATTTTGCTAAAATATAAATACCATTGTTATTTCCAAATATTTTTATACTAGATTTTTTAGAGAGCAGCCCAACATAGACAAAAAACCAGGAACCCAAAATGAGCCGGCCCGAAGGAAAAGCAGTCCAGTCCGGTTGAACCAAAGACCGACCCAACAAACAAAACTGGCCCAAATGAGCACTAATGTTGGACGGATAAGGAGTGGGAGTGATGGAGAAAGTGGCTGGTTCCTTAAAAAAAAAAAGGGGGTAGGTGGAGAAAATTTAGGGCAAGTTATAAAAGGAAAGAGAGGAAATCAAAGAAAAGAACATCACATCCGAACAACACAACAAGAAGTTTCCTTCTCAATTCTTGCATTTTTCCATTTAAAATTATTGTTCCTAAATTCTTGCCTAAATCGTTTATTTAAATCAAGTTCTTCCTTAATTATTTTCTTCCACGACTTCTTTGTTTTCTTCGTAATTCAGCAAAGCAACGCCTACATTATATTTCCATCGATATACTTTATGGCGACACCAAGCCCGGATACTTTCTTGAGTAGGCCGGAAAACCCGATTTTTGTTCGATTTCGACTGGCATAAATCCGTTGGGCCGTTATTGACGAATTTCAGCGACAACAACCATATATAACATATATAATTATTATAAAAAAATAAATATTAACTTGTTCTTTAATATTTAATTTAGTAAATATTTCATAATTCTAATCTATTCTAACCTAATATATATATATATATATAATATACATATATATTTGACCATTTTCAATTTCTTCACCTACAATTTTTGACATTTTTAACTGAAACATATATATAATTTTACATAGATAATTACGATTTTTATGAAAAGTTACATTAATTTGAAACTTTTAAATGTTTTAAAAATAATTTATAATTTATTTATGACATCACAGTAGTTTAGGATATGGAAATTAAAAAAATAATTATAATAACACAATTTATATTGAGAATCTTAGTAAATTGACAACTAATAATATTATATATAACATTCGTAGATACATGTCATAAATAATTATGCTACATCACAATATATAGTTATTACATGCATTTATATTAAGACGGATTCACTGTCAATAGAATATTCTAATGTAGGCGTTACCTAAATAATAATATGGATTTTTATATATATTAATATTTATGGTTATTTGATATTTAATATATATTATAATTTTATGTAATCTGTAGGCGTTACCATATTTATAATGAACTTATATTTATAAAATATATTAGCTATTAAATATATAAATAAATATACTGATAAATTATATGTAATTAAAATATTTTAATATGGTATTATAAAATATATATATATTAGTTGATAAATATTTATATATGTAATTTTAATATAAATATATAACTATTAATTACATATATTAAAATTTATATTATATATGAATAAAGTTATATATTACAATAATTAATAATATAGATATACTGATAAATTATATGTAATTAAATTATTATATGGTATTATAAATTTTATATGTATATTTTTAGAAAATTAATAATAATAATAATAATAATAGTTTTTCAATGAAAAATTACTGTAATTGATATTTTATTTTCGAAAAAGATTTAACAATTTTTTATAGAATAATATTGTCTGATATATATATATATATAATAGTTTATAACCGGTGTTATAATTTTGTATTAACTTCATTTACTTTTTTTTTAAAAAAAATATAAGAACTACTTAATGGGAAAAAAAATCATATATTAATTAATAAATGGTGTGTTTATGTGTTAATTTTTAATTATTCATTAATAGAAAATGAATAAAAAAATAAAAGTGGATCATAAATTGTTCAAATTAAAATAATATTAACATAAAAAATATATTAAATACAATGCATGTAAATTAAAACTAAAACAAAAATTATAATAACAACAAATAAACTTAATAATGTATTTTAACAATGTGGGACAAATATAACTTTATAAAAAATTATAAGCATGACTCACTTTCATAAAAATCATCAAATATATATAATTTTATAATTGACTTTTATCAAAATAATAAATTTAATATTAGTTGTTTCGTTGATCTATTATCAACATTTAAATTTATATTATTTTTAATCATAGTCTAGCTAGAGGCCTAAGTAAAATTACTTAATATTGATTATTGTCATCTTTATAATAATAACTATGATTTTTGTTGAAAATAATAGAACAATATAAATTTTATAAATAATTATTCATCTGTTCCACATAAAATTAAGGATTATTCAAGACCAAAATACATTCTTCAATCCAATCCAATCCAATCCATGTGCCTGTGCCTGTGCCGAGAACTTGGCGAAAGTATTCCGACTGGGAACTAAGTCTGACTTCAATCAAGGAAGTATCTCCATGATTCAAAAGAGGACTTGTATACATATAAACATACCCAAGACAATGTAACACTTAATTGTCAATGAGCTCCAGAAAATAGCTCCAGCTCCAGCTCCAACTCCAGCTCCAGCTCCTCAATAGACAAGACCAAAACCCACCATGGATCCTACAATACAATGTGTAGTCGAATCATCTATTTTTTTAATAAGTAACAATTTTTTCTCCGAGCATTTTTATTAAGACGGATTGATATCGGGTTTAGGGTTTAGGGTATTTTAGGGTTTAGGGCACCACTTGCCACGCGGCAATTGTGGCGTTAGAATATTTTTATTGGAAGCACCAAGGCTACCAATGGGTCTCATGTGTAAGAGGTTTGAAATTTAATTTAACTCATTTATATTTATTAAATATGTTTAAAATTGTTAAATTTACCAAAAATAAAAAGAAATAATCTTATGTGTGACAGACTAAAAATAAAAATTTTGGTCATGTAGGAGGGTAGAAAGAATATATTGTTACAATGATAGAGAGATGATATATTGTTACAATACATATTTTGAGATATCAACATACGATTATTAAATGCATTCTATCTAAAATATATATAATTCATATTTGATATAAAATTTATAATACTATAGTAAGTTATGATAAAATAAATATATTTATAGTAGATTATATAATGTTCTCCAATAATTTTTATAGTATTTTAGATTATAATATAATAGGTATATAATAATATAAGAATATATAATACCATCAACCTAATTATATATTGTTATAATAGTATTTAAATTTAATATATGAATATTAATCTTATAATAAAATAATAGTATTAGCATATAACTATAATATATAATACTATTAACATATTATATATTAATGGGAATAAATATAATATTTAGCTCATATAAAATATAATTGAATGCCAGTAGAATTTATTAAAATGTTTATAAATAAATTAACTGATATGAATAGTGTCAAATAAGTGAAAATATATTATGTAAACAAAGTCTTGACTCCAAATATTGTAAATAGACTAATGGGCTATGAATTGAATTAGTCAAAAGTTTGAGCTTTAATATGATATGAATTTTAATTAGTGTATATATTAAATGGAAAAAGATGAGCTTTGGGCCAAATCATTGTTTATTAAAAAATAAAACATATATATATATATATTTATGATTTAAAAGAAAAAAAAGCATAATTTTGAAGAACAGATGTAGTATAAGTTTTTTTACCAAAAAAAATGAACAAGAACATATTTTTATGATAGTTTAAAAATAAAAGTATAGTAAGTTTGAATAAAAAAATACTTTATTTTCCTTTCAAATTCTATGTAGGGTGAACTTCACCATTTTATTCACAGTTCATTTTTTATTATAAACTTTTTTTAAAAAACCTATATATATATATATATATATATATGAACAATGCAATTTTTCTATGGCAAATACTATGTTCTTATTAATATAACTATTATGCACAAAAAGTAATAATAATAATAAATATAAGGATATTAGGATTTTAAAGGAAGTTAGACACGAAGTCAAGTGGAAAAGAAAAAAAATTTGCGCTCAGGTCGGTTGGTCAGGTCGGTTTGGTCCTCGGTCGGATCGGCAGGTCGGAAGGTCTGCGGTCGGATAGGCAGGTCGGTAGGTCCTCGGTCGGTTGGTCCGCAGTCGGATAGGTAGGTCGGTTGGTCTGCGGTCGGATAGTCAGGTCGATTGGTTAGCGGGTCGGATGGTCCATAGGTCGGAAAGTCTGCAAGTCGGCTGCTACGGAGGTCGGGTGAAGTAAGGTCTGGTAATTGATTGTCCACTTAAGTGAACAGTAGTTTGGTCGCTTGGTGGGGGCGGCCAAGGAGACTTTTGGTCCAGCGACCAGTTAGTCGCTGGATTAGTCGGTTGGGTTATGCAGTTGGCGAGACGGTTGCTGTAAATGACCGGGCGACGTTTCAAAACGTTTCTTTTGGGCGGTTGACGGCGGTTGCTGTAACCGACCAGACGACGGTTCCAAGCGTTTTCTTCAAGGAATATTTAAGAATTTGGATTTTTCTGAAAAAGGCATCTTCAATCAACTTCAACAAAGCAAAGTCAGATTTGGGGATCACCACTTTAAATTTCCAGCATTTTAATTTCCAGTTAATTTTCTTATGTACCGTACAGTGTTTAGAGATTTCTAATCTCAAGTACTAATTAATCAAATTTATGGATATTTCCGTATCTTTGAATTTTACTTTTTGTTTGTTGAAAAAATACATCAACAATACCTTATATAAAAATATTATCCTATATCAATATATTATAAATATTTATTATGTGTATACCCATAAATTTAATATATTAACTATAATTTGTTCATATTATATTTTATATGTATTAATTAATTTTTATAGTATATATTATTTTTAAGTTATATATGTTAGTCCCATATATTTAACATTTTTGGTTATTAAGGGTGCGATTGGCAATTAATTGATAACTTTTAATTGATTCAATTATTTGGTTTGACTAGCTGATTTAATTAGCCGATTTGTATGAAAGTATTTGGTAAAACAACTGGTTGATATTAGTTGTTTATACATATAATGACTATTAAAGACATTGATATGTTATTTTTTTAAATATTTAATTTTGTTGATTTTGGTTTGACATTTATGAGAATTTTTGTTATTAATTATTGAAAATTATAAAAATATTATAAAATATTTATTTTTATTTTTATTATTTAGATATGAGAAAATTATTTTTACTAAAAAATTATAATTTTTTATTGAAATTATATAAAATATAAAATAATAAATCTTTCGTATATATATTTTTATTATGTTAATTATTGTTTTAATATATATTAATAAATTAATAACCTTTATTTTTTCTATTTGATTTAGTTTTAAAAATTTATATATTTTACAGATAAATGAATTTATATGTAATAATTAATAATAATTATTATTTTAAATTTACAAAAATAAAAATATAATTTAATAAATTAAATATATTAAAAATAATTAATAAATACTGCTATAAAAATATATTTATATGAATAAAATAAATAATTAAGTTTTAAAGGTAAATAAGGAATAATCAAAATTAAAATGAAAAAGCTTTTTCAAAACACTTGATAGATGAAATTTTCATAAATTAGCTTTTTGGGTCCAAAAAGTTCTTTAAAAAAGTTAATTTATCAAACACCTAAATTAATTTTTTAAGTAGTCAAACAGTTTTTTAGTTGTTCAATAAACTAAAAGCTCTTTAAAAAGCGAAAAGCTATTTCTCAAACACCTTCTAAATACTATTAAAATATATTTATTCTAAAAAATATGAATTATATATACTGATAAATATTTATATAAATAGTTTAAAATTATATATAGCTCATAATAATATATAAATAAAGTCAATAATTTTAATATAGGAGAAATATATATTAATAATTTAATAATCTTATTATTTTGTTTGTAAATATTTATTATATATAATAATAATATCTACTATGTAATTTATTCTATTATATATATTAAATTTAATATTCCAAACTATTAAAATATAAAAAATATAGTTTCTAAACTTGTCAATATAAATTATGTAATATAAAATAAGATTGTCTATATACACATCATTAGTATTTTAAAATATATTCTATCAAATAATAATATAAAATAATAAATTGGGCAAAATAATATAAACAAAATAAAATTGCATACTTATATATTGATAAAGTAGAGACACATCCACAACCTCCTCATCTAAGAGATAGAACTAATTTTTTGCTTTTTCGATTATGACTATCGTCTGTCTTGAAAGAAAGATAATGACATAAAAATTAGATTTTAAAATACTTTTATCATATGTAATAAAAAAATAAATTTTGTCCATAAATAAGTATTTTACAAAAAAAAAATAAAATTATATTTTCAATAACTTTGACTAAAAAAACTCAATAATTAAAACAATTTTTCATAAAATCATAATTTACCAAACAAAGACAATTGAATTAGAAATAAAATTTATCTATAAAAATATGTATCTTTCATAAAAATAATTCAATTAAAATATTATTTTTTATATCACCGAGACAGTTTTTTATACCTCGTATAAAAAACATCTCAAACTAAAATACTAAACAAACACACATTACTTTTTCTTAATTTTTTTTGTTTTATAAATTTCCCATTTTCAATAAAAATATATTTATTTTATATGGAAAAATATCACATTATCACATATAACAATTATTTCATAAATATCAAAACATTAAAACTAGAAAAGAACACACCATAAATTAACTTAATTAAACATAAGTATATATCAATTTTAAATAAATTAAAATAAATAAAAATTAAATATTTTAAATATTATCGAAAAATACTTTGGGTGTGTGTTTGTTTAGATATTTGAATTTTAAATAGTATATTTTTAAATTTTAGCAGTTGATTGATGTGATATAAATTTTTAGTATATATAAAGATTTTAAAAAAATATTTACTTTGATATATTTGAAAAAATAATTTCATGTTAAATATTCTACAAAAAATTTTTTAAAAAAATATTACTTTGATATTTTTAAACTTCAATTCACATATTTTAAGAATTTTAAAAAAAATATATGTAATTTCGGTAAATTAGATTTTATGCAAATTTAAGAAAAAAAAAATTAACATTTTTTTATGGAAATTGTAGCAATTCTGGGATATTAAATTAAAAAATTAATAGTTTTTTTTTAATGGAAAATTGTAATATATTTGGGATTTTAAGAGTTAAAAAATTACCATCTTTTCATAAAAAAATATCCAATATATGTTATTATTTATAAATTAATTTACTGTATAAATATTGTTTTATCTTTTATAATTAAATATATTTTTAACATTTTAATTAAAGTATTAAATTAAAAAATATATTTTTGAAAATATACTTTGTATGATAGATATTGTTTTGTTTGAATTAGCTTGAATTGGTTACATCAATGACTCTTTCGATCTTCTAGTGAGAGAAAGTGGGAGAGAACAATAATAAACTAAGATATGACAAAGTAGCCAAAGTATTTACAACGAAAGACTACTTCTCCTTTTAGACTAAAGAGTCTAGTAATACTAATGTTATATTATAGGTTGATAAGTGACAATATATATAACATTTTATTTGGATGAAAAATGGAGCCCTTATTTAATATATTATATTTTTAAGTGGTGGGTATATATTAATTAAAAATACATATTAAGATAAAAATAACTACTAAATTAAAAAGAATGTATTTTCATTCATGTTAATGTGATTCAAAGTAGAGAAATCAATGTCCTAATTAATTACTCAAATTGAAAAATTTCTCAACAAAATATAAAAACTTATTTATTCTATAGGTTCATTTGATTTCAAAACTTTTTTTTATAAAAATGCACGAAGAAACTCATTATATTCAAGAAGAATATCAGTCAATCCCTTTGTTATCAACAATTTCTTTACGAAAATATATTAATAAAGGTTATAGATATATTCATTTTTGATATAAATTACATATTATATATTATTAAAATATTTACATACTTTTGATCCACTCGTCTTATTGGTATTAAAGCCACAGGAAATGTATGATTTTTGGTTTAAAAATTCATTTCATCTTGTGTGTGGTTTTTTATTAATTTGCTTGCATAATCATTGGTAAGATTTAGTAAACCTATAAATCTGTTGGTCAGCCGTTTGATTAGGTGGTCCCAGTATGATTTTCTTGTTATTCCCGATTACGCTAGTATAATTAATTAAAAATGTATATTAAGAAAAAAATGGTTGCTAGATTAAAAATAAAATTTTTCTGTTCCTCTAATACAAAAAATATTAGTGTAATTCAAAGTAGCACTACCAAAAAATTGATTTTTTGTAGCGGTAAAAAATTCGTAACAAAAACCAAATTTTCGTGCAAAAAAGCTTTTTGCATTGACTTTGTTACGGATTTTGACTGCTACGAAAAGTCGCGGTACAAAAAGTCATTGTTGCGGAAAAAGTAATAACAAATAAGTAACGGTCAACGCCATTAATATACATGTGTTAGTTATATTTGTTACGTTTTCTCATATGCAACAAAATGTGCAATTATATTTTTGCTACGAAATATATCCGTAACAAAAGATACATTACAAAAGTGGTGATCTTGTCAGAAAACTTTTTGTAACGGAATTTGTCCGTAACAAAAATTGCGGAACAAAAAGCATATCTCATTTAGAGATCTTTTGTTACGAAATATGTCTGTAACAAAATATGTGGTACTCACCGTAAAACTTCTTTTGTTCCGAAAAATGTTCGTACCAAAAAAAATGATACAAACACTACAAAAAAATAGTATATTTGTAACGGAATTTCGTCCTTAAAGATCACGTAGCTAATGTAATTCCATCATTAATTTCGTCTCTAATATCATTAGTAACGGAAAAAGTGAATTTAAAGACGAAAAAATCTCGTTACAAAAATGATATTTTCTCGTAGTGAAAATGCGTATCTGCGTCAAATAAAATTTTTATTGCCATACTTGAATTCTTATTTGCTACATACCCAGATGTGAGACAAATAATAAAAAAAATACTTCTACCATAAATAATCCAAAATCCTTAACAAATTTCACAAAATGACATCAATCCAACGATGATATTAGACGTACAAAAAGTATACATATAACCATCAATAATACTTTAAGACATCCCCAACTATGACCGTATCCTAGACCATCTAACAACTAAGTAATATACAACCTCCAAATTAAAACATAATACATAAAATAGTTTTATATTGATCTTTTAACTACCCATATATTATCAAAATAAATATATATTTTTTTAATTTTAAAATAGTTTTATATTGATTTTTTTTATGTAAATAGAAAATTTTAATATTAACTTATTTGTTACGGCTTGAAATGCATAAAAAATATACATATGATAACATATCGTTCAAAATGTGTAATTGTTACGAATAAATTACCGAAATAAATAATTTTTTTAAAATTTTTAAGTAATTCTATATAGATTATATATATATATATAATTTCAACATTTACGTATTTGTTACAGTTTGAATTGCGTAACAAATCTATATAGGACGATATCCCGTCGAAAATGTATTCGTTACGGATAAATTATCGAAATACATACAAAAAAAGGTTGACCAACCATTAAACTTTTTATTCTGAAAAATTTCGTAACAAAAGCCACTTTATGTAGCGGACTTATTTTGACGGACAACATACTTGCTACAAAAAAATCAATTTTTTGGTAATGTAGAGAAATCTATATCCCAATTAATTATTCAAATTGGACAATTCCTCAACAAAATATAGAAACTACTTATTCTATAAGCTCATAAAGAAACCATTCTATTCAAGAAGAATATCAAACAATCCATTTGTTTACAAATATATATTAATAAAGTTTAGAAATATATTCATTTTGGATTAATTCAAGTTGTTGTAAAACCCTTAGTTCATTTAGGAATAGATACTCCAATTTATTTAACCTTAAGAGATAAAAGATTAAAAAAGATATAAAATTTCATTATTAGGCATGATTCATACTAATATTTGTATTGGTCTAATATATTTCAATTGTTTACCAAAATTTTCAATTGATTTAACAGATCATTTGATATTAGATTCATTAGTATTAGATATTCATTTAAAAGGTGACGAATTTGAAAAATTAAGTATAAATTTTACAATAATATATAGAATTTATTTTAGATTAATGACTTCTCAATTAAATCTCAAATTTAGTTTATATCCTACTAACGAAGAGAAAACAAAATTATTACAAATAGAAGTTGAACAATCTTCTATCTTTAATCCTAAAATACTAAAATGAAATGAAATTACAATATCAGATGAATTTCAAATTTCAAACCCTTAAATTCTTAGAAATTTAGAAAGAGGAGAAATACAATAAATTATAGAAAAACCAAATGAGTCAATATTACTTAAATTTAATTCATTTAGGGTGTGTTTGTTTGAAGGATTTTGGAGGATTTCTACTATTCATCCAATTTTTTCCCCCCAAAAATATCACATCAAACACCTATTTTTCATTTTTTATATTATACTAAAAATCAATTTTACATTCAAAACATCACATCAAACCCTATTTATATCACATCATACAACTATTCAAATTCAAAATTTTTACTATTCAAATCCCAATCCAAAATCCAAACCCCCAAACAAACACACCCTTAGAGAAACACCTTCAACAAGTTTTGGGTATAATATTGAACTTTTATAGCCAGCTCAACCATCTTATTATCTTTCATCTGAGCCGTTCTAATATGATCATAAATTTCGGACTCAACTTATATCATTTGCAAATATCCCCGAGTCATACCTCGTCCAAGGACCTCAATTTTCATTCGTGCCAAATCTTGGCACAGTTCATCAGCAACCGACTAAGAGCCCAATTTGTGTCTTGGTTTTCGACTTATGACATCAGCTACAAGATTTTCTTTGCCTCCGTGATATAAAATTTCAAAATCATAATCCTTTACTAGTTCTAGCAATCTTCTTTGTCTTAATTTTATTTTATTTTTAAGTGAAAATATATTTCATACTCTATGGTCAGTAAACATTCTTTAATGGATGTCCTAAAGCTAGTGTCTCCAAATCTTCAAAGCGAACACAACTGCTGTCATCTCCAAGTCATGTGTAGGATTATTCTCTTAGTGGGTTGTTTTAGTTGTTGTGATGCATAAGTAATAACGTTTTGATTATGCATTAATATACATCCTTATCCCCGCTTTGATACATCACTATAAACTTCAAAATCTTAACATTCCACTAGTAAAGCTAAGATTGGTGTTGAAGTTAATTTATATTTCAATTCTACAAAGGATGACTCACACTCACGATCCCAGTTAATCATTGCATTCTTCTTCAACAAATTAGTTAATGAATTTACAACCTTAGAAAAAAATCAAGAAGGAATCTCCGGTAATACCTTGTCAAACCCAAAAAGCTTCTTACTTCTGATTGATTGGTAGGTCTTGGCCAAATTCGAGATTGCCACCACTTCAGAATGATCTACTGAGATACCTTTCCAGAAACAACATGCCCCAAGAAAGTAACATTTTTCAACCAAAACTCGTATTTGGATAACTTCGAATATAACTTTCTCGTACACAATGTATTTAATATTACATGTAGATGTTTCACATGTGTCTTTTTATCTGGAGGGTATATCAGGATATCATCGATAAATACCACCGCAAACTGATCGAGGTATGGTTGAAAAATTCTATTAATCAATCCCATAAATGCAACGGGATGTTAGTCAACCCAAAGGACATAATTGTAATTTCATAATGCCCATATCTATTACGAAAATTTGTCTTAGGAATATCATACTCTGCAATCCTTAGTTCATGATATCAAGATCTCAAGTCAATCTTTGAGAATATACTTGCACATCTCAATTGATAAAATAGATCATCAATCCTCAGAAGAGGATATTTGTTCTTCATTGTGACTTTATTTAGCCCACGGTAAGCAATACACAATCTCAAACTCCCATCTTTGTTTTGAACAAATAAATATGGAGGTTACATCCAAGGTGACATAGTTGGATAAATGTATCCATTGTTTAACGATTTATGAAATAACAACTTAACCATAGGGAGCTCAGGGGTACGATCTGATGTGTGGTTCTTATCACTACACCACACTTAAAACATGTCAATAGAACTTTATCACAATGAGTACCTGAATGAATTATTCCACAATGCTGACAAACAACCCCTGATTGTTGAACCTCTTTTGACTCGGTTCATTAATCGAAATCCCTTTATACGATGGTCCAAACCTGAACATTTATCACCATTTCTGTTTACCCTTTGTTTTCTCCTCTACCTTAGCTTTTCCCCTTATTTCTAAACTAATGTTGATAACTCATTTCCTTCCAAGTGTCTTTCTTCATGACTTTCTGCTTTTGTTAAAATTGAGCAGGACGCTCGTAAACCTCATACAATGAACTAATATCCAACACAGTTAAAGCTTCTTGAATCCTCTGCTGCAACCCATCTACAAAATAATCAATTTTGTCTCTCTCACAGGAAAAATAGTCAGGAACATACATCTCCAGCTCATTGAACTTCGCAAAATAGTATTCCACTGACATCGAACCCTATTTCAAGTCCACCAGTTCTTTCTTCTTTGCTTTTTGAACATGCGGCGGTATAAACCTAGCCTTTAATTTTTCTTTGAAATCATCCCAAGTCATATCACTTGGTCTACATCCGCAGCTTCTTCATCTAACCACCACTGATTGGCTTGGCCTTCCAAGAAATAGGCCCCGATATTAGCTCGTTGATCTGGTGGAATTTGAACAATAAGAAATATCTTTTCCATCTTCTCAATCTAAAACTCAAGAATTCCATACTCCATAGAACCAGAATATATTTGTGGGTTATGCCGTATCACAACATCAATGAACTCATCTGTTGAGGCATCATCGCAGCCTTAATTTTCAGAAGAAATCCTGAATAGATGTCTCTATTGGTACATGCTCTCGCACAGGATACTGTGACTTAGAGCCGTCAAAATGGGCTGAGCTCATCGAATTGGTCTGCCCCGCCTCACTTTTTAGAAGGGTTGGGTTGTGATTTTTTAAGCCCGTTAAAATGCGGGTCTAAACGGGCCAACCCACGTGGGCGGTGGGTTGAGAGTGGGTTAGTCCGCAGTGGGGCGGGTTAGCCCGCGGGTCAAGTAAATATAATAATTAATATTCACCCGTATCAACTAAATGTATTTTTTTTATCATTTTTTAATGTCACATTAAAAAATTATAATAAAAGTAATCAAATATTAATATCAGAATATATTTTAGTTTTATGTAAATTACAAATATATTATTACAAATAAAATTAATTTATAAATAACGTACAAAGAGGAAAAAAAAAATCAAAATCATCTTGTACATTTTATTTAATAAATAACATATTATTATTTTTAATCTACTGAAATGATATATTTTCAGTTAAGATGAATAAAATTAGCTTAAATAAATTAATCAATATTATCTACACATTGCTTTTATTTTCTAACTATGTTATCAATGTCATTCTTATTTATTTTGATTTTTCATCATTTGTTTTGTTCGTCTTCTATTTTATTGTTTTATAATTTTTCTTTTATTCTAAAATCTACAGATTCATAAAATTAATTATGATTTATTTATAAAATATTTCTTATTATTAATTTTTCTAAAATATTTATTATTTAAATTCTATAATAAAACTTTTTTTTAGCTATTTTTAAATATTAATTACGAACATATTTATAATATTAATATTTTCAAAAAACCTGTAGGCTAGCCTGCTTAGTTCGCCACCCGTCGGTGGGTTGGGTTGGGTTGATGAAATTTTGATCCGTCTCGCTACGGGTTGGCCCGCAAACAACCCACTTATTTGCGGATTATGGTGGGTTGTGGGCCAATTCGCCTCACTAACCCGTTTTGACAGGTCTACTGTGACTCATCAAATGGAGGATCTAGTTCTGGGCCTCAAATAGCCCTACATAAACTACCACATTGAGAATTCAACAAATTGCCCCCGACTATCTACTAAAGTAAAATAGTATATAATAAAGGTTCCGAGTTTTTAGACTAATTAAGGTTTAGAATTTTTTAGACTAATTAAAAGTCTTGAGACTAATTAAAGGTTCGAAATTTACGAGACTAATAAAAGTTCGGCATTTCCGAGACTATTTAAAATATGTTTGGAATTTTCAAGAGTAACTAAAATATGTTCGGAAGTTCCGAGACTAATAAATATTCGGAGTTTCCAAGACTAATTAAAATAAGTTCAGAATGTTTGAGACTAATAAACGTTCAGAATTTTTTAGACTATTTAAAATATGTTCAAAATTTTTGAGATTAACTAAAATAGATTCAAATTTTTGGGATTATTTAAAATAGGTTCAAACATTTTGAAACCATTCAGTATAATAAAATATATATTTAATATATTTTTGGAAAATCCGAAACTATTTTAAATATTCTAGAAGTTACTAAACAAAAAAAATTCATTAACTTAATATTTATTATATATGTATTTTTACAATTTTTTAAATTGATTCCAATACAATTTCTGAAGTATATAGCAAAATTTTGGTAATGTATATTCAAAACATGCTTATATATAAAAATATATATATTTGGAAAAATAATATAATTGAAATTGAAGTTACAAATTTAAAAAAATATCAATACAATTTATTAATTATTTGTTTCAAATTTTAAATAACAATTATTATAAAATTAAGATAAATATAAATTAAAAATTAAAATATTTTTTAACAATAAATATTATTATTAGTATTAGGTAAATTTGTTCATAACTCTCATGTAGTTTTGAAATTATTATTCTTTAAAAAACGTTGCGTGAAACCACACCACTATGAAACATTACTTGTGTGATGAAAATACGATTTTTTATCTATATTTTTTGCATGGCGGAAGGTTTTATGCAACACTTTTTTAAGTACAAGGGGGCGCCATACAATTTTTAAAACAAATAAGAAATTTATCTAAGTTTCGAAACTATAAGAAAATAATGAGCAATTTTGCGTTTGTATTATTAGTTCTTTTTAAAATATAATAACAATAATAGCTAATTTAAACATACATTGTAAAAAATATAATAACAATAATAGCTAATTTAAACATACATTGTAAATAATTATAACAATTTTCCCGATATATTGTAAATAATTATAACAATTTTTCCTATGCTATAAGTGTTACGTACGAAATTTAGAGTTAGGTTAAAAGCCCAAGGTAAAAAGAAGAATGGGCCTGAAAATAGGGTTGATTGAACTGGCTGAAGGACACCGTGAGGAAATCAAGGAAAATAGGTTTATTTCTAAGGAAAATACAGGACGGAAGGACCTCAGGTCGGAAGGTCCTCAAGACGGAAAGACCTCAGGTCGGAAGGTCCTCAGGTCGGTAGGTCCTCAAGACGGAAAGACCTCAGGTCGGAAGGCTTTTCAGGTCGGGAGGTCCTCAAGACGGAAAGACCTCAGGGCGGAAGGTTTTCAGGTCGGGAGGTCCTCAAGATGGAAAGTTATCAGGACGGAAGGACTTTAGGTCGGTAGGTCTTCAAGACGGAAAGACCTCAAGTCGGAAGGTTTTCAGGTCGGGAGGTCCTCAAGATGGAAAGTTATCAGGACGGAAGGACTTTAGGTCGGTAGGTCTTCAAGACGGAAAGACCTCAAGTCGGAAGGTTTTCAGGTCGGGAGGTCCTCAAGATGGAAAGTTATCAGGACGGAAGGACTTTAGGTCGGTAGGTCTTCAAGACGGAAAGACCTCAAGTCGGAAGGTTTTCAGGTCGGGAGGTCCTCAAGGCGGAAAGTCATCAGGACGGGGAGTCCGCAAGTCGGGAGGCCCTCAGGACGGGAAATCCGTAGGTCGGGAGGCCTTCAGGACGGGAAGTTCTCGAATCGGAACTCTGCGGCAGGACCAACGAATCGGATGGTTTGTTAGTCGGGATGTCTGTAGCTACTCCAAATAAGTCAGATGGTTTGCAGGTCGGGAGGATTGACAGTCGGACCAATGCGGTTGTAGATTGGCAGTCGGGCCAAAAGGGCGGAAGGTCTATGGTCGGCTCAAAGAGTGGAATATTGGTCTGCTGAGGACACGTGTCAGCAGGAGAAGGATTGGAAGACGGTTGGGAAGGAGACGTTATAACCGTTCGGGCGACGGTTTTCAGTACAGTTCCCCAGAGAATATTTAAGGATTTGGATCATCATTTGACAGGGCATCTTCAATCAACTTCAACAAAGCAAAGTCAGATTTGGGGATCACCACTTTAAATTTCAGTCTTTTATTTTCCAGTTTATTTTCTGTACCGTACAGTGTTTAGAGATTCCTAATCTCAGACACTAATTAATCAAGTTTAAGGATATTTTCTATATCTTTGAATTTTACTTTATTTTTGTTGAAAAAATACATCAACAAATTGGCGACCACAGTGGGAGCAAGACAAAATTGCTCATTCCAATTCCGGCGATAATTTCATACGTCTTAGATCCGGCCGACTCAACGGAAGGGTTATGGCAGGTTCACAACCGCAATCATCTTCGGCACCGGTGGGAGAATCCGTTCCACCACCCATTGTGCCAAATGCCGGGGAAATCCCACAACCACCAACTGATTGGTGGTCTTATGTTCAACAAATGAACAACCAGCATACTTTGGTTATGCAGAATATGTTGCGTGAGCAACAAACGAACATGTTGCGTGAGCAACAGAGTCTGATGCAGAACATGATAGATCAAGCACTGTCAAGGGTTAGTCTTCAACCCACTCAAACGCCACCAGGAGTGTCACCGTCCAGACCACAGGCAAATTTCACAGGGCCATCATTCGTGGATAGTACATTCCCAAGTGCCACAAATCCCAACCGAACGGATAGGGGAAAATCTCCTTTGACTTTTCCCAACAATGTTCCACTGGGACCAAGGGTTACCAATCCGCAGCCGAACAATTCAAGGGAGGACAGGCCTGAAGGATATATACATGATCCTATTCATATTCCTGTGCAGGATCCGTTCCATGTTCCTGATCATCAACGCTTTCATGTAGATCCTGATGAGATTGCACATATATTAAGGGATCAGTATGGATTAACTCCTCAGATGGCTAACCGCCCTGCATATCAGAGACCTTTCCCAGAAAGGATCATTAATGAACACCCTCTCCCAAGGAATTTTCGACCACCCGATTTTCATGCATTCTCAGGGGAGGACGGATCTTCCACCATAGAACATGTTGGTCGGTTCACAGCACAATTAGGAGAAGTTGGCAATAACCCTTTTTATAAGTTACAGCTGTTTGGTTTATCTCTTACTAGAACGGCGTTTTCGTGGTTTGTAAGTCTGCCTCCTGGACAAATTCAGACATGGGAAGGATTGGAGATGGCATTTCACGCTAGATTTTTCAATCCTTTACCCGTTGTTTCTTTAACTGATTTGCTTGAATTGAGACAGTATCCAGAAGAAACTGCTTCACAGTTTATAGAAAGGGTGCGATTGATGAAGGGACGATGTCCTACGGTAATCAGTGAGAAAGAGATGACCAATTTAGTGGTCCGGAATATGCATACTCGTCTAAGAAAGGCACTCACTGCCCTGGATGTTAAGGATTTGGCAAGTCTTGCATCCAAGGCAGGACGTCTAGAGTCTTTGTTCAGAGAGGAAGATCAGCATAACAGGCGTAATAGAGGCCAACATATGGCGAGTATGGGAACAGAAACATGTGACTTTGATTTTAATCAATCAGAAGAGATGGCAGCCGAAATCCTTTCTGGAAAACCTTATGTATGCCCTAAATTGAAGCCAGTACCAGGATCTGAAGGAAAGGAGCAACCGACGTTTGATAGTTCAAAAGCTGATGAAATCTTTGATATCTTACTGACTGATGGGCAGATCCGTATTCCAAAGGGGCAAAGACTGGCTACTAAAGAAGAAATCAAAGGGAGACCATACTGCAAGTGGCATAATTCTTTCACACATAATACAAGTCAGTGTACTCATTTCAGGAAGGAAATTCAAAAAGCCATCAAGACAGGTCGGCTCAAATACATCACTCTAGGTGTAGACCAGCAACCGTTTCCGAAAGTAACAACGGCAATGGTTAACATCCAACCAAGTTCGGAAACAGGGAAAAGTTCGGCCAATGATGGACAAACAGGGGAACGAAATCAAGCAAGCCCCGGAACAAAGAAAGGAAATCAGCCAAACAGCAGCCGACCGGAAGAACGACTCAAAGTTGTTGAAAGGCCAGTCGCTGAAAAATGGGACCGTCCAGACGGTTCTTTTAATGTGGAGGTGAAGGAAAAGGTTTTAGTGCGTGACCATCCGACCAGAAAAACAGGTTCAGTCGGGCACAATTGGGCTCGAAATAAAAAGCCTTTACCCGTTGATATAGATCCTCGTTTCCCAGGTATGAATCGTACACAGATTCGCAATGCCAAACGCAGGTATGCTGCAAAGTATGGGAAACGAGTTCCTTCACCAAAACAACGAACCGATGAACAAAAAGCAGCCGACCACTTGGCAGGAGATCAGTCCATTCGGGTCTTTACAGAACAAACAACCAACGAGCAGGGGGCAGCCATTCAGTCTCCAAAAAGTCGGCCCAGTCGGGTCTGGTCAGGAAAGCAACCGAATGATGGATTAGGCGCTTCCGACTATACCAAAGGAAGTTCGTCGGGACAGGGGAAAGGTAAAGGAATGGCAGATGAAATAATTAGAGGTTTTCGATGCCAACATTGTGAACGGATCAACATCAATCCATCTCCTGAGGAATTCCGCATAGAATCTTTGACGGTTCAATCTCGGGATGTGACAAAGGAAGAACTTGTAACTACAGAGGAAAGTTCAAGATCTGTTAAATCTCGCCTGGGACCACGAATCCCTTGTCGAATGACAGAGATTAATCAGATGAGAGATGAACCGATGTGGGCGAGTCTGGTAGATGATACTATAGACGAACCTTTATGGGCATTCTTGGTAGATGACGAATTAGAGGAAACAGAGTGGGCAAAGACTTCAGATTCTGAGCCTCAGTCGGAGGCACCTTCGATTGTGTTTCCTCCTATTCCAGAGGGTGCGAACTCCCATTTGAAACCTCTATATGTTAATGCTCACATTTGTGGGAAACCAATCACCAAGGTTTTCGTGGATAATGGAGCAGTCTTTAATGTTATGCCATTGAAGACCCTCAAGCAGCTAGGGAAAGGAATTCATGATCTGTCTCCTGTGGAATTCGAAATGACAAGTTTTACAGGGCAGCCGACCAAGCCGGAAGGCATGATGGTTTCCACAATTGAAGTCAGACCAAAAAAGATCTCCACTGTTTTCTTTATTGTGGACGCAGATACCACATACTCTCTCTTGTTGGGAAGAGATTGGATTCATGCTTCTCAATGTGTGCCATCAACCCTGCACCAACAATTAATGTTCTGGGAAGGAAATCAGGTCTTCAAAATGGAAGCGAATGACAACCCATTTGATGTATCAGAACAAGTTGAAGAGTCAGTGTTTTATTCCAGTCATTTGGCTCCGATGTCTCAGTTGTATATGGCCAGGGAATACCCAAACAAGGGTTATAAAGTCATTGGCCAGAACTCGATGTTCTATTAAAAGAACACCTTTATTGTATGGCTCATGATAAAGCCACACCCATTCCCATATAATTTGTTTGTTATGAATGATACAAGCTTAGAAGTATGTAGTTCTCTTATTAATAAGTTCTATTTAAAGCAGTTATTACATAAAGCAGAAAATAGTAAAGAGATTCTGGATGTTCACCTCCAAGAAGCTGAACAATTTCGTTGGCCCGATTTATTAGAAAAAACAGAACCAACAGCTTCATCACAAGACCCATTATTGGAGTTTAATTTAGGAACCGAATTGGTTCCAAAAGTGATCAGGTTAAGTGGTTATTTGTCTAAAGAGCAACAAACAATGATGCTTAAAGTTATTAGAAACAACATTGATTGTTTAGCATGGGATTATTCAGAGATGTCTGGTTTGACAAGAAGTCTAATAGAGCATCGCTTGCCTATCAAAGAAGGTTGTAAACCTTACAAACAACCTCCAAGGCGAATGAGCCCTGATCTGATGCCTCAAATCAAGGAAGAAATCCAAAAACTCCTCAAAGTGGGTTTCATTCAGCCTTGCCGTTATGCCGAGTGGCTGGCTAACATCGTGCCAGTGGTCAAGAAAAATGGTAAGATAAGGATATGCATCGATTTCAGGGATTTGAATCTAGCTACCCCAAAGGATGAATATGTGATGCCTATGGCCGACATGTTGATAGATGCAGCAGCAGGGCATAAAATCCTTAGTCTGATGGATGGTTATGCAGGTTATAACCAAATATTTCTGGCAGAAGAAGACATTCCTAAGACAGCATTCAGATGCCCAGGGGCTTTAGGTATTTATGAATGGACAGTCATGCCATTCGGGTTAAAGAATGCAGGGGCAACTTACCAAAGAGCCATGAATTCAATCTTTCATGATTTAATTGGCAGATCTATGGAAGTTTATATTGATGATGTTATTGTTAAATCTGCCAGTTTTGACGAACATTTGAGAAATCTTGAAGAGGCATTCGAAAGAATGAAGAAGTACAAGTTGAAGATGAATCCAACCAAATGTGCTTTTGGAATATCAGCCGGGAGCTTTTTAGGATTTTTAGTTCATGAGAGAGGAATTGAAATTGATGCCAATAAGGCTAAAGCCATTCTTGATAGTCGGCCACCCAAGACGGTTAAAGAAATCCAAAGTCTTTTGGGTAAGGTGAACTATTTGAGGCGTTTCATTTCTAATGCTGCTGGCAAGGTCAGACCCATTACTAAATTATTGAAAGCTGGAAAAAATGCTTTGGAATGGGGTCCCGATCAACAGACGGCTTTGGATGCTATCAAGCAGGCATTGGTTCATCCTCCAGTCTTGATGCCTCCTAAACAAGGTCGGCCACTCAAACTTTATTTGGCAAATACATATGAAGTGGTTAGCTGTTTATTGGCACAGGATGGTGATGACGGGAAGGAAAGGGCAATCTACTATCTCAGTAAAACCCTTACAGGACCAGAACTGAATTACACTATGCCAGAAAAAATGTGTTATTCATTGGTCTTCGCTTGTACTAAACTCGAGCATTATTTGCTGCCCAGAAGAATTGAGGTCATATCAAAGGTGGATCTCATCAAATTAATTTTGCAGAGACCTACTATGAAGGGCAGACTCATGAAGTGGGCCATCAAATTGGCTCCTTTTGATCTTCAACATTCCCCTTTGAGGGCAATCAAGGGACAAGCAGTAGCCGACTTCTTAGCAGAATTCTCACAAGTCGGGTATTCTCTTTGTGATAGTGTCCGACCATTTAGTTGTTCATCATATCTGGATAATCTACAGGTCGGATGTGTGCCTTATATAAGTACCAGAACATGGTTGATGTTCTTTGATGGTTCTACCTCTGGAAACAAATCAGGGGCAGGGGTCTTTTTGCAAGGACCTGATGGTCAAAAGATCAATTTGCAACTACGATTGGAAGCCATGACCCATAATTCGGCAGAGTATGAAGCTTTAATTTTGGGTTTGGAGGCTTTAATAGCCAGGAAGGTCCAGTCTGTAATCATAAGGGGGGATTCTCAATTGGTAGTCAACCAGGTAAACAATCAATATGTTTGCAATTACCCTCATCTTCGCAGATACAGGGACATTGTGGGTCGGTTACTGACAAAAATCTCAGAAGTAATAATTGAGTTCATTCCGAGGAAAGAAAACCAACGTGCTGATGAGTTGGCTCAAAGGGCCTGTAAAGGAATTCTGGAGGATATTTGGTCGGAGGTCAAGTCGGGCATAGAAGAAAAGACAGACCCAATGTGTGACCGAATGGTCGGGCAGGAGACTATCGGACAGGAGCCCGACTGCGAAGTCACGGTCGGGCAGGAGATTGTCGGACAGGAGCCCGACTGCGAGGTTTTTGTCGGACAGGAGCCCGACTGCGTAGTTACTATCGGGCATGAGTCCGACGGCGAAACAGTGCCCGATTGGAGAACAGAGCTTATCATGTATTTTACAGAATCCAGGTGCGAGTGTTTCGATTGCGACACGATTGAAAGCTTTACGTTTTCAATTGATAAATGGAATTTTGTATAAAAGATCATTTGAAGGTTTACTTTTGAAATGTTTGGGGTCTAAAGAAGCTCTAGAGGTAATGACAGAAGTACATGGTGGGATATGTGGAGCTCATCGGGCAGGTCTGAATATGAGATGGGCCATTCATCGTTTGGGTTTTTTCTGGCCAAAGATTTTTCAAGATTGCATACAATTTGCCAAAGGCTGCCAGGAATGTCAGAAACATGGAAACTTAAACCATTTGCCAGTAACCGAATTACAATTCTTGGCAAAACCATGGCCTTTTAAATCATGGGCTATGGATATTATTGGTAAAATACATCCTGCTTCATCGAAACATCATTGTTTCATTTTGGTCGCGACTGACTACTTTACCAAATGGGTAGAAGCAGTTGCTTTGAAAAATGTGGATCAGAAAGAAGTGATAGACTTCGTTTTGAACCAAATTATTTACAGATATGGTATTCCTCAGTCTATAACAACCGACCAAGGCCTGGTTTTCACAGGGGAAAAGTTCTCTAGTTTCTTGGCAGAATTCGGTGTTCGATTACATCATTCTTCACCTTATTATCCCCAAGCCAATGGACAAGCGGAAGCAGCAAATAAGATTATTATTGGGATTATAAAGAAGATGGTTGAAGGGAACCCAAGAAAGTGGCATTTGTTATTGTCTCAGGCTTTATGGGCACATAGGAATACCAAAAATACGGCAACAGGGTTCTCACCTTACCAACTCACGTTTGGCCAAGATGCTGTTTTACCAGCCGAAATCCGAGTATCATCTGGCCGAACAGAATTTACTGGTGGCGATCTTACAAAAGAATACCAACAACTTATGTTGCAACAGTTGGAGGATTTGGATGTTAACCGTCTCCATGCAATAGGTCGAAGTGTGAAACAGAGTGAAATCAGAGCAAGGAGTTATGGAAAGAAAGTTCTTCACAGGACATTCCAAAAAGGAGACCTAGTCTGGAAGACCATTCTTCCTACATATAAGAAAACTGACCAATTGGGAAAGTGGTCACCGAATTGGGAAGGACCATACATTGTTCAAAAAGATATTGGGAATGGTGCTTTCATTATTGTAAATCATGAAGGTAAGAGAGTACATGATTGTATTAATGCTAAATATCTGAAGAGGTATTATCCTGCCTTTTCAGATAACAAAACTGCCTGAAGCAAAATATTATTCTCAGAACCCATTTGTGGGGTTCAGGGTTTAGGGTTTAGGGTTTAGGGTTTAGGGTTTAGGGTTTAGGGTTTGTGAGAAATTTTCTGCCTCTGAATCAGACTTTTCATCCCAGTGAGTGGATATTAGCTCTGGTTCTTCTTCAATAAGATCTTCCAAATCTGGTCGGTACCTCTCCCATTGGCTTTGCATTTCGTCTAGATCTTGATTGGTACGTGCTTGCATGTCTGTTATGGCTTGATGTTCACGGTCAACAATGGTACGCAATCTTGAAAAGACTTTTCGTTGGTTGGAAAAGATGTTATCCCAACCAAGATCTGGAAGTATGGTTGCTGCGTGATTTTCGATCATTTCCATGTGATGATGGAGGTCAGGAATGCGACCAAGGATGTCACGAAGAGGTTCATACCCCTCAATGATTTTTTCCATCAGGCGGATGACGCGATGAATGGTTCTTCTACCTCGTTGGGAGAATCGGAATTTGAAGTCTAGTTGCTTGAGTACATGTAACAAGTCTTCTGCATGGCCTCCAATAGGGTGATTACCTACAAAGAAGGGTTGAAGAACACCTTCCCAGTTGCTTGATGGAACATGAGGTCGGTCATTCGCCATGTTTGTTAACACTTCAAGTGTTTTGGTTTTCAAAATATGCCTTAGAATGTGTTTCTTAAAATGTGAGAAACAGTGTTCTTTTAAAGAAGGAGTTTGTTTCGATTCCTACAGAGTTGGAAATTGAAAGGTGATCCTTATTTTGAGAGAAGAAAGAAAAATGGATTACTAAGTCAATTGTTGTTACAGAGGGGGGAGTAGTATACAAAAGTGCCCCTAGAGCAGTCTTTATATGTGTCCATTTGATTTCATCCCTGGATAGCCTTCTGGTATTGGCAGCCGTCTGGTATCTTCTGATGAATTGGGATCGAGCTTGGGTTTTCAGCTCTTGATCCAATTCAGCCTCGTTCTTTGTATACTTCTCAAGCAGACGCTGCTCATTGGTAATTTGCTTATCCAGGGTAGACTGTTCTTTCCTTAGCTCCCGCAATTCTGCCTCCTTTTTCTGGATGGCTTCATCAACTTGAGCCTTCGTGTTAAGGAGACCGCCCAACCGTCCAGTAGTTTGCTGAAGGGATTCTCGGGTCTTGGCCAAAGAATTCTCCAGTGTTGTTTGATCGAAGTCGGGCTGGGGGGTTTCGGCTGACAGGAGTCCAATAACTATCACTTCAGTTTTGAGCTCTGTAAGTCTTTCCATCAGCCGATGCAGAATGGAGACGGCTGGTGATTCCGTCGGAATGTAAAAAAGAAGGCCACCAACCGTCTGAATGAGTTTGTCCAATAAATCGGATCTTAATTCTGACAGAGGATGGTTAATGGCCTCAGTGAATATAGTTTGAGCCTCCGCTGGAACTCGAACAGTTGAAAGGATAGCTAAGTCCGAAGGCCCCTGCAAGTCTTACAGTGTCAATAAGTATTCCAAGGGAGGTGCAAATTTATTCATCTAAGATATGTGTTACCTCTGGGCGGACTGCTGTCAGTGGGGGGCAGCAATGAGGTCGGTCGAGTAGGGCAGACAGCTGGTATAATAGCAGCCGACTCGTCGGCTGCTGCGAATGGTCGCTGAGGTGCCGACCTGGGTCCCTATGGAAAGTAGTATTGAAACAGTGAGTGTTTTTCGAAAGAAAAATTATGGCATGGATTGGTTTAATCTTACCAAATTCACAGAAGTCTCCGAATCGGATGAAGAAACTTCTTCCATTTCTGGAGGTTGGGCTGCCACAGGTGGTTCTTCTGCCTGCCACTCGATTGCTGGAAGTAACGCTGCTGCTGGTTGGGCGGCTGCAGGTTGGGCGGCTGCATCTAGAGCCACTGCAGCCGGGATCTCTGGAGCATCTGGGATAGCCGCAGCCGGGACACTTTCGGTTTCCAGTGCGGCTGCATCCAATTGGACTATTTCGAGATCACCAGCAGCAGATATGTTGTTGTGAGGGTCTGCTTCGGCAGGGGCAGTTGGTCCTTCCTTCGACATGGATGAGTCTGATGCCATGTATGGCGGTCGACCCATCTGGGAAGTAGTCCCCTCGCTGTCAGAAGAGACCCCTACTGCTGATGCGATGGGTGAAGGTGTCTGTGAAAAATCATGGAAATGTCGTTGTTAAATATTTCAAGGTTGGTCATTAGAATCCTAAGTATTGCTTATGAGAAAACTTACTGGTTCTATAGGCACTGCTGATAAAGATTGCCTCCTGGTCGGGTGCCTGGCCCGACCACTCCTCGGTACGGGAGGAAGAGTTTGCCTCTTTGTCGGGTCCTCCGCCCGACTGCTCATTGGCAAATCGGTCTGGACCAAAGGTCCGGTTGAATGGTCGGCTGGGAGTGGCGTCGGTTGTGTGGTCGGTGTCACCAAGGTTGGTTCTGGTGAATGAAATGAGTAAAATCAAAGTTACGATATAGTGAATTGGTTCACGGTGTTAAGAAAAATTACCAATTCGGGGTCGGGTCCTTGCTGACGTCCTAGTTGTTCCAAGGTCTGCTGGTGCTTGCTGGTCAGCCCCAGAGGTCGGGGGTGTTTGCAGCTGGGAAGCCTTCCTTTTTCGCATGGGAACACTAGATCCGATTCCCGGGGCGGCTGTTTGTTGTTGAGTGCTAGTATGTCTAGCCGCCCCTAGAACCAATCCTTGGGGGGGAAGGAGTATGTTCAGTAACCGACCCTCATCAGGGGAAATCAGGGGCCATACAACCGACCACCATTCATTGAATGTATCTACAGTCTCAGGGTTGGAGCGGAAAGGAATATAAGAATTGGAAACTATATACGTGGTGAGCTGGGAGATATAAGAGGGGATTGAATTAGGTAGGACTCGTCGGTCAGGACTTTGAAAAATTATATGCGGACAAGCGACGGGTCCAGGGATACCTTGGCAGCAGCCGAACTGGCACGCCATGAATTGAGGTTCATAATTAAAAGTGTAAAAGGTTTTCTGCCCCTTATTATCAAGTTTTTTGCTACTAAAAAGAGACCTGGGTTTGAGGGCAACATCCCAGGCAAAAGAATAGGTGGGATGAGGACAAGGCTCAGGAGTCGGAAGAGGATTTGGTGCCGGAAAGGGCCAGAAATGGTCGGGAGCATAACCCGCATACTTTTTATACATAGAAAATCGAGAGTTACTGCGGGTATCTGTTAAAATTGCGGTTATTATTGGATCGGAAGATTGGAGTTTATTGCGTCCTGAGCAGAGTCGGTTGAGGGCTAATCCCAAATGTTTTTCAGATGTCGGCATAGTGGGTGGAGATCCTAAGTTAAACGCGTTGGGGAAGTAAAGACGGAACCAAAGTTCTAAAAACCAAAAAGGACCCGACGCGGCAGTGTCTAATTTTCTACTATCATTATCTGTTAGACGAAGGCTAACTCTAGTAAGTCCTTCAAACAGATTGGCTAAAAACAGGGTGCCAAGGGAAAAGAACCGACCTGACGCGATATGAATGGCCAGGTCGAGATGAGAAGGAAGAACACATTTGGAAGGGGAAACAATAACATATCTACAAAGCCAGAAAAGGATAAAGGCAGTATGCTCCCGGTCGGTTACAGGGGTCCCTGGAGCCCCTTGTTGGTCGGTTGCGAACTTTGTCCAACCCCATTCCTTCACACCTTGTAAAGACCACCCTGGATGGTCTTCTGATGGCTCCTGCCCATCTAGGGCTCCCATCACAGGGTCTTCACCCACGACTGGGAGATGCGCGATCATTGCCACATCCATAAGAGTTGGACCAAAGGGGCCCGATGGTAAGAGGAAAGTCCCATTTTCCGCATTCCAGAAGGCAGACATGGCCAACAGCACCTTCTCATGCAGGTTGATAGGCATGGTGGACAATAGTATGGCCTGGTCGATTTTTTGAGATCGCCATTGGGTTTGGA
Organism: Andrographis paniculata; assembly: GCF_009805555.1. Taxonomy (NCBI): domain Eukaryota; kingdom Viridiplantae; phylum Streptophyta; class Magnoliopsida; order Lamiales; family Acanthaceae; genus Andrographis; species Andrographis paniculata. The sequence goes on from NW_026137593.1 coordinate 2,772,517, forward strand.
AGTGTTCTGCTACCCGTCGATACCAAGCGCGGTAAGGATCTTTTGGGTCTGTGAGATGGGTTTTGATGCTGTCTCGAATGCGAACTGCTTGGTAGTTAGGGTTGTTGATAGCCAAGGAATTTCGGGATTCCAAAACTTCCCTCATCCGGTTTGAGTCTTCAGGAGTCGTGCAGTATGGGCGGATCGTCGGAGTTAGTACTTTCGAGGCGGAAAACGGGCCCTCTGGGAGGTTTCCGTCGAAAGGAAGGGCAGGAATGCATTGATTCGCCATGATTAGAGTGTTTTGGGATTGTGATTCACAAATGCTCGTATTGCGGGGAAGGAAGTTAATCAGGAGTGTTGCAGTTGCTAAGGGAGTTTTTCAAAAGGGTAGTGATGTATGAACTTCCAAACATTGATTGTTAACTGGCGTTTGAAAGTCCCTTGGCGGCGGGCAAGTTGTTACGTACGAAATTTAGAATTAGGTTAAAAGCCCAAGGTAAAAAGAAGAATGGGCCTGGCAATAGAGTTGATTGAACTGGCTGAAGGACACCGTGAGGAAATCAAGGAAAAATAGGTTTATTTCTAAGGAAGGTCCTCAGGACGGAAGGACCTCAGGTCGGTAGGTCCTCAGGACGGAAGGACCTCAGGTCGGTAGGTCCTCAGGACGGAAGGTCTTCAGGTCGGGAGGTCCTCAAGGCGGGAAGTCATCAGGACGGAAGGACCTCAGGTCGGAAGGTCCTCGAGACGGAAAGACCTCAGGTCGGAAGGTCTTCAGGTCGGGAGGTCCTCAAGACGGAAAGACCTCAGGTCGGAAGGTTTTCAGGTCGGGAGGTCCTCAAGATGGAAAGTCATCAGGACGGGAAGTCCGCAGGTCGGGAGGCCTTCAGGACGGGAAGTCTGCAGGTCGGGGGGCCTTCAGGACGGGAAGTCCGCAAGTCGGGGGGCCCTCAGGTCGGGAAGTTATCAGGACGGAATTCTGCGGCAGAACCAACAAATCGGGTGGTTTGTTGGTCGGGATGTCTGTAGCTAAACCAAACAAGTCAGATGGTTTGCAAGTCGGGAGGATTGGCAATCGGACCCATACTGTTGTAGTTTGGCAGTCGGGCCTAAAAGGCGGAAGGTCTGTGGCCAGCTCAAAGAGTGGAATATAGGGATAATTTTGGTCTGCTGAGGACACGTGTCAGCAGGAGAAGGATTGGAAGACGGTTGGAAAGGAGACGTTGTAACCGTTCGGGTGACAGTTTTCAGTACGGTTTCCCAGAGAATATTTAAAGGTTTGGATAATCATTTGGCAGGGTATCTTCAATCAACTTCAACAAAGCAAAGTCAGATTTGGGGATCACCACTTTAAATTTCAGTCTTTTATTTTCCAGTTTATTTTCTGTACCATACAGTGTTTAGAGATTCCTAATCTCAGGCACTAATTAATCAAGTTTAAGGATATTTTCTATATCTTTGAATTTTACTTTATTTTTGTTGAAAAATTACATCAACATATATATATTTTTTAATTTTTCAAACTTAATATTTGTAAAAAAGTAAATACAATTATTTATTATATATAATAAGTCAATTAAAATAAATTAATTTCTATATTTTTTAATATCACCAAACATAAATTTTTATGAATAATAAACAATTAAAATATAATATTTATATATATTAGATAGATATCTATAAATATATAAACAGACCGGTCTGAAAGGCAAAAAAAAAAAAAAAAAAAAAAAAAAAAACTTTTTACAAAGCCTTCTATTTAATTTAAAAAGTTTGAAAATATATTAGAGTTTAATGCTTTTAGGGTGCGTTTACTACATGATTGGTGTGAATAATATTATTTTATCCGCTTTAATCCCATTTTTACTTTAATATATTGGAGCGCGAGATAACTACGGGCCAGATACAATAGTAACATTTGACAGAATTATTAGTACAATTTCTCCCCTAATATTATTTAATCTCACCTAATAAATCTCGAAATTATCTAACTTTTTAGACATTTGGAATCATTTTACATAAATATTATAATATACTTTTTAAATATTTATTTAAAATGTATTTTTATTTGACTTTTTGAAATATAAATTTATTTTTGTAGAAATTTTTATATATAATACAATTTGATTCAACGTTTAATCAATCAAAGCAAACACTATATTAATTAATCTTATGATTATATAATTTCTTGAAATAATTTTTCGTATTATAATACAATCATTTAAAGGAAATGCACCCTTAGTAAACACACTAGGTTAAACAAAGTCTTATGCAAGTTAGACTGTAGGTCCTTTATAAGTTGTTTGGCTTATTTCTATTACACATGATGTGTTTGTTCGGGAGTTTGGATTTTGAATTGAAATTTATATAGTAAAAATTTTGAATTTGAATAGTTATATGCTATGATATAAATAGGTATTGATGTAATATTTTGAATGTAAAATTAATTTTTAATATAATATAAAAAATAAAAAATAGGTGTTTGATTTGATATTTTTTGGGGGAAAAAAATGGGATGAATAATGGATTAAAAATCCAATCCCCCAAACAAACACACCCTATATGTATATATATTAGAGTTGTCAAAATGGATTGACGGGCAAATTAGCCCACAACTCACCATAACCCGCAAATAAGCGGGTTATTTGTGGGCTAACACGGCAGAGCATGCTAAAAAAGGCAACCAAACCCAACCCACCCGAGGGTGGCGAGCCAAGCGGATGAACCCACGAGTTTTTAAAAATATTATATATATATATATTTAATATAAAAAATATTTATATTTTAGAGGTTAAATAATAAATATTTAAAAATAAATATGTAGCATAAATTGATTCAAAATTTTAAATATTATTGATCGTTATTTTTTTAAAATTTATTAATAAAAATATTTAAACAATAAATATGTATTATTCTTATAATTTTTTCAATCAATTTTAGAAGAAAAAAATTTACAAAAAAATGAAAAATGACTAAAACAAATAAAAAATTAAAATAAAGAAGACAATGATATCGATTAAAACAGTTATTAAAGAGAGTAATATCACACACAATATATATTGATTAATTAGTTTAACATAATATCAAAGTTTTTAATAACTTAATTATTTGATTTAATTTAATATAAAATGTTTTCAAAAACCATTATAAAATATTAGCATTATACAGTAACGATGATTTTTGTTGTAATGATATGCAAGTTATAAGAATTTTTTAAAGTTATGTAGTAAGTAAAATTACTAAAATAAAATAACTTAATTAATATTGGACAAATTAAAATGGCAAAATAGGTAGATTTATTTGAAATAATAACTATATAATATAATTATACATATATTTTTTTAGCCAACTGGCTAACCCACTTCTAACCCGCAATCCTAGTCAATTAACTCATTTAGGCTCACATTTTATCCGATCTAAAATATTAAATATCAGTCCTCTTTAAAAATAAGGCGAATCAAACTCAACCAATTTTGACAGCTCTAAGATATATATTGTCATCAAACTCAATATTTTTTTTTAACTAAAATTTCTCCCATTTTATTATTTTGACTCTATATTTCCCGAAAAAAAATATCTAATAAAATATTCCATCAATTATTAATTTTAACATTAAATTCAAATTAATTTTTCCTAAACATTTACCAAATAAACATACTGTGTTTTCACGTTATCAATATAGAATGCTTAACGAAGCAGCACAAGTCTTATTCGCGAATATTAAATCGAAAGCCGTTAAAGTTCTGTTCGAATATGTTAAGTAACAACTTCAAATTCTATATATTTATTTCAGAAATTATAATTAAATTGTCACAAACAAATAACTGAAGCTCAACCAAAATATTTTAGAAATAATTGAATCAATACAAAATGTTTTTTTTTCCTTAAATATCATAGATATGTTAATAGGTCGAATCCAATTGCAAGTCCAAATCCACTATTACACCTTGGATCCAATACAAAGAGTAATATAATACCCTATTTATATCAACCCAATATTTATTTAATCAAACCCAATTAAATGAATAGGGGTCCTAGGGTTTCGATCAATTCGGAATCATCGCGTTATGGAGTCAAATCGAACAAAATTTTAAGTATTTGGATTCATTTCTTAACATTAGCAGATAAGACTCGTGGTCATTCGTTAAACATCCAAACTCATTTTTAGTGTTCGAATTCGGTTCTTTAATAATTTTATTGTTCTAACTTGTGTTGATATTCGACTCGATTAAATTCGTTTGAATATATATGATATTTTATTTTTTAATATATATTATTTTAAAATGTATTTATAAATTTATTTTTAATTAATAATTTCATGTGCATAAATATAATATAAATATATGTTCTTCTATGTTATGAAATGTCACTCTCATCCGTGATTCTTACACCAAACGTGGCCTTAGGTGATGTATGCATAGAGATAGTTTTATATGTCTACATTTTTTTTTTTATTATTATTATTATTATTTTATTTTTTAATGATAGTTATGTCTACATCGAGGCCACGTAGCTACGTGGGATGCCACGTGGGCTTTTCTCCAATCTTGATCTCTTCGAAACTTGACACCCATACCCCACCCCCACCTCCCAACAACCACCCACCCTCCCTCGTCTTCATGTTCTTGTCGTCTCCACCGTTTTAAGTAAATTTCTCCATAAAAACCAGAAAAAAAGTGTTGAGAGATCGAGAGAAGAATTAATGGGTTCTGAAACATTTCTTGAAGTAATTCTGGCAATTCTGCTGCCTCCCGTCGGTGTTTTTCTCAGATACGGATGTGGGGTCGGTAATTAATTAATTAATTAATATATATATAATCAGTTGCTAATTATATGTATATATATAATTTAGGGTTAGGGTTTTGTGTTATTTGAATGATTGATTTGGGGGGTTTTTGATTGGATTGGTGTGCAGGTTGAGTTCTGGATTGATTTGCTGCTGACAATCTTGGGGTATATTCCAGGGATTATATATGCTCTTTATGTCTTGGTGGGATGATCGATCTTATGCAGCAGAAGTACTATTCGATCCATCGAATATGAATAATTATCACATTAATTAATGCTAATAATTTTTATTTAGAGGGCCAAATTAGGGTTTGTTTGTTTGTTTGTTCTTGGCTGGCTGGCTGTTCTGCAGATGATGACTTGCTATGAATTATATTCTGTGTTTGTCAAGTTGGAATTTATGTAGAGAGAGAGAGAGGAGAGAGAGAGATTATTCTGCTCTTCTTGTTGTTTTGATCTTTTTCTCATAAGTTTTATACTTTGTTAAGTTTTGATTTGATTTCTTGGGATTGAAGATGGTCTGCAGCTTAATAATACGATGTTTGATGAACAAAACTTAAATAAATAAATGATATCTAAATTTTTTAGTGAGACAGGTTATTTATATCATCGATTCACAGGCTATTTATTCGATAGAAGTTATCCAATCTATATATTTATCTAACGATTATTTTATATTTAAATAGTTATTTGGAATATTATATTTAACATACGATAGTATAAGGATAATCAGCAAGTATATATCTAATTATAGCTTATATTTTAAGTGCATCATATAGTCTTGCGTATAATATTTTAGCACATCAAACATACATTATAATTATGAACTAACAAACATATTTTTTTATTACAAACACATGCTCTATGTAATAAAGACCCTTTTGTTTACCCTTTTGTTTCTATACTGTATATGTGCTGATTTGGAGAATCCTAATCTTCCTCTTCTATTATATTAACTTAAACATAATAAGATAAATTGTTGGTATGTTTAAATCTTATTTCGTTACAACATAAAAATTGTTGGTATGTTTAAATCTTATTTCGTTACAACATAAATATTCAATATTTATATTATATCAACATAAATTTTCGACTGAAAAAGTTTTATATTTTATGTGTTTGTCAATTTTTATTTAAGATGTTGCCAACATTGATATTTATTTAGCATAGTAACAGTTTGTGATCAAATGAAATATAAAATTGGCTGAGACCATTCGATCCCAGGAAGAAACTACAGGTTCATGATTGCCTGCAGCTTCCCCAACTTGTCTTTCTTGGATCCATACGATGTCGATTTCGTTCCATTAAGGTCGTACTTACCTGTCTTGTCTGCAAGAGGCATTCTTGAACTATCGAGTGATGGACACAATTTCTTCAATTGTTTGAACAATGGAGAAGCTCTGTACGTCTTCCCTTTCTTGATTTCTTCGACCTTCTCTCGTTTCTTCAGATCGACGGGTTCGATTAATTGTTGGCTCAGATTGCCGATTCGGCCCCTCGGTGCATCCCTTTTCGCCGCACTTTCTTTAGGACACGAATTGACGATGCTGAGTTGGTTCGTTGAATTTCTACACCTTTGATCGACAATGCTCTTGCTTTTTGACAAAATTTCTTTCTCGGCTGTAAGAAATGAACTCGAACCAACAGTCCTCGATTGTTTTAAGGTTCTTGATTGATCGAATGGAATTCTTTCAGACGCCGTGCTGGATCTTGACGGGGTATTCTGTGGATAACGAAGTTTTACAACATTCTCAGACAGAACGAAGAAAAGAGAAAAATGGGAATAGAACGAACCTCGTCGAAGAACCTTAGCCGAGGCGATGGGAGGCGAAGCCGCGATGAGTCGGCAATATTCGTATTGTCTGAAAGTCCCAAACCAGCTGTGGCTGCAGCTGACGGACTTCCTTTTCTTACACTAGATTTCGCGGACAAGCTGCCGATGTTGGACCCTGTTGCGCTGCTCCTCGCCGGCGTTGTCTTAAAGAAAACAGAGGAATCGATAAGTTTCTTACGAAAAAATTGTGGCGAAAATGGTAAGTGACAAACCTCCTTCATCTTCTCTTTGTTATGAACATTAACACTTTTTGCGGCCGGTGTCGCTTGATCGGATTTCACCTGTATTGATCAGATGAAACAAACGATTTGATCTAAGCTCAAAAAATGTTTACGAAGAGAGCGCGGTAATTATTTTTTTAAACTCACCATGCTACTCGAAGATCTTCCGAGTTTTCTGAAACCTGTATAGAAATAGTTAAACGATAGGCGCGAATAGGAGAGGAAAGAAACCGAAATTCCGGAATGTATGTTTAGAATTTTTAACTAGAGTTTGCAAAAAATTCGATCAAGACCGCTAAAAATTTAAGGTTATAAATAAATTAAAAAATATATTAAAATAGTTATTTAACTTTTGTACACGCTGATTCGAGGACATTAATATTTTATAAATATGAATGATAATAGAGTATTATTAGTGGAATTAGAAAAATAAGGACAAATATTTTCTTTTTTAATTAAAATATATTTTCTATTTAAAAAAGAAACGAATATCTACAACGGGACATATGAAAATAACAAAATTAATTATATATTTAATGTTCAAATTATTAATTATTAATAAAAATATTATTTTACTATAATTTATTTATTTAAATTAATATAATTTATTTTTTAATTAAAAAAAGTTTACGCAAAATATAACTAGAATTAATTTTTTTAAAAAGTTTTGGCCTAGTCGGACAGAGTAAAATGCAATATTCAAATTTGACACTTACTGGAGCCATTGTTGTTCTTACAGCTTTGAGCGCGATGCAATCGATGTTGTGGATTCGTCGCTCGACAGGACTTGTTGCTGCCGGTGGCTGTGATCGACTCGGACCTTTGTTCGCGCGCATCGGGAGCTTTTTTAAATCCCTTGTTAATGTAGGATAACTCATCAGGATCAAGAACACCTATTGCATTTGCAGATGAAAGAAATATTACAAGAAGATATGATGTTGTAAGAATGTCTGAATCGAGGAGCTGATCGGACATACCGGCATTGTCGAAGAATGCACTGTCCCAAGCTAAACTTTTCCTCAAAAAACTTGGTCTTGATGGCTTCGTAAATTCGACAGGTAACAGATTCTCTTCTTTTTGGTCATTTGGCTCTAGTTCTTGATGACTCCCTATCCCTGATAACCTAAAGCCTGTATTCGCGTAATTAAAGTTCTAAATGAATCAAATAATTTTATTCGATTTAAAATTTTATTTAATTCGAAATTCGATTTGAAAACTTTATTGTAGTATAATTCTAATTTGAATGAATATAAATGCAAAATTTTAATATTTGGTTCTATAATAAAATATAGAATATATATCTTTTCAAATTGAATAAAGAAAATCAAATTTATTTATTATATTACTTTTCAAAAATTATATATATATAATTAAAATTATAATGAATCGAATATTTTAATATTATTGTTAAAATTGTATTTAAGAAATTCGAATTTAAATACTTGAATAAAGTCAGAGTAATTTTAAATTAATTTGAATTGAAAACAAATGTCATTTTAAATTTCGAAATGAATTGAATATCAAATCAAATAGTCAAATAATTTCACGAATATCAAATCAAATATATAAAATATCAAAAAAGTGTCGAAAAAGAAAAGGTAAAATCAATAAAGGAATTTTGTCGAACAATTGGTGTGCATGTTGATGATAATCAAAAGAAGAAATAAAAAAAGAATGAGATCAAAACTACCTTTGAAAGAATCCACCGCAAATGGCGAAGCAGATAGAAACTCATCATCCTCTGATAGAATATCGATTAGATTAAACTTGTCACCCGCCATGCCGAATTCAATGCTTATCTTCCTCCTCGCTTCGCCATTTTCTCCACTCCGCTCCATTGCTTTGCTTTGCTTGATTTCGATAGGCTCATTACTGATTTGCTATTTTAATTTGGGAGAAAACTGAAGAAATTATTTAACGGCTATTTTTTAAAATTTTGAATTTGGTGAGAATGAAATTTGGTACGTTAATTTTTTATTTAGTTGGGAGCATTTATTAGAGTTATGTAAATTTATCAATTATAAATATTTGTTTTAAGAAATATATATAGAAGAATATTTAATAAAATTTATTTTTGATTAATGATTATATATATATATATATCTTTCTTTCTTCTTCTTCTTCTTCTTCTTTTTTTTTTTTTTTTTTTTTTTTTTTTTTTAAAAAAATGATGTAGAATCTACAATTGCTATCAAACCTACATAATGATATTCCATTGAAAAATTTATCGGAATTCTTTTTGTTTGTTTTTTTTTTTTTTTAAATGACTCTTTTTTGTTATGCTAAATCCAAACATCACAATTTTTATATCATTTAATAAATTTATTTTAAAAATAAATTTATCATCCAAACTAAGTACACATTACATGTGTTCTTTTATCATTTATATTATAAACTACTAATAAATCTTTCCATCCATATTTCTGTTTTTCTTTCAAAATATTTACAAAAATAATTAAAACTACTTTATTCCTAAGAATATCATAATTTTCCAAAATATTTTTATAATTTTTAATAATTAACAGTAATTTTTTTCACAAACTTCCAATTTTTTCATCTAAATTATTTCCTCAAAATTTTATAAGATGGGTTCTACTTGTAATGTTCTATGATAACAATGTTCAATTTTGGTGCTGATGAATTGATAGAAGCCCAAATCACATTTTTAAAAGTCCAACCCAAATTCAATGGCCCATACTCTTTGGCCCAATTCACGCGAGATTGAATATCAACCTCCTTATCAAGGGATTTGATCTCAACCGTCCATTTACCTTTTGACCTACCTATATATACATATATGATATATACTATTGTAACAAACTTAGGATAAAAAATTTGATTATCCTTATGATAACAACATAGATAAATGAAATCAAACAAGAAAGTAAAAGTGTTACAAAATTTTGGTCGATGAAAATTGTATTAAGCCCATTATTGGATTCAAATACAAATATAAACATATATAAATTATGTGGCCCAATAGAACCTGATTCTAACCCATGATCCGAACCCTCGGTTTAGGCTAGGGGTCTTGGGCCGGTTCGATTGTTTATGTCGCATTTATGTGTGTGTGTGCGATTTTGTATTTTTTGGGTGGTTTCGGAACTGATCTTAAAACCAAATTCTAGTTGAAATTTTTGTTTGTTATTTCGTTGTTTTTTCTTTAATAAAATCAAGTTCCGATTCTTTATTTTTCATAACAAAAGATTTATTTAATAACTAAACCACACTTTCAGTTAACAAAGTGTTTTGAGGCATAAACCTCAAAATCATTTATATACAAACACATTTCATTATTTTCGGATACTAATGAAATTAAACAAGACATTTTTTTTTTTATTAAATGTCATATCTTGGCTAATAATAGTTTTGTTAGCCGATATAGATTTTAACTATAGTTTATACTCCCTCAATGCCATGTGAATAAACATATGCTTCCTCTGTTATATAAAATTATATTCAAAATACTTTTTTTTTTGGCGTGAAGATTAAAAATATAATTTTAATATCATTTTTGTACATTTTATAAAAGTAGAATTAGAATTTTATAAAATTAATAAACTCGTTGGTGGCCAAATTCCAATATACTTGCTTTTTATCTATGTTGTTGTTTTTTCTTTTTTTTTAAAAAAAGAATTATTTTGCACGAGAGTCTTTTTATTTCAACTTCTTAATTGATATGAACTTCAATTATATCCGAACCCATTACCAGAAACAACAAAGTTTCAAATTTGTAAACCGTTTTTTTTTTTTTTTAAGTAAAAATAATATTTTTTAATCTAATTATATTATTTTTTTTTCTAATTCAAATCTATCACTCTATTTTATCCCTAAATCCATTACTTTAATTTATAATATTATATAATAATTTTAATTAAATATATTTTATATTCAAATACAAATTAATTTTTATTGTAAATATTACTACACTTTTACCATATATTTCATTTTTTTTCTTCTTCTGAACTTTATTTATTTTTCTTTGTAATTTCACTATAGTGTCAAAAGAAATTAAAGAAGATAAAGTAATGCCGAATTAATGATAATGAATTGACGAGTAGTTTCTAATAATTTTTTCACACATAAATAAGCCAAACTATCGGTTTGAATAAAATGTCGAAAATTAACGGTTCAAAATATATTTAAATTGAAATTGAATAATTAAGAAAAATAAAATTAACATAACAACTCTACCCTCCAAAGTCCGAAAGCTAGTTCCGTCACTGGGTACAGTAATATATATCATATAACACATTAGATATAATTTTACAGCACACATATAAAATAAGACGGACCATACACATGTTATCTGTAGTATTTTCATATGATGATTGAGATAATCAGTACCGTAATGATAAATTTCCAATCAACACTCTAACCAAGGTATTTTTCAAAAAAATTATTACTAAATGGTCTCATATACTTTTTGCGTTTTGATATTTGAATATTAATTATTAATATCAAAATGTAGTACAAATTAAGAAAAAATTGCGAAAATACTTCCATTAGTGTCTTATAATACTAATAGAATGATATTTGTACAAAAAATTATACAAATATAAGAATATTTTTAATGTTGAATATGATGATGCAAAAAATAAATGTGATCCTTGAAGGCGTACGGATGAATGATGGAGTATTACTTATTTGATAGTGCTAACATTTATTTCATTTTTGTTATTTTAGTGATCATGTTAGGACTAGGGTTGGATATGAAAGTTTAGCACAAATACTTTGTTTTACATTATAAACACAATTTATCATTCACTTTATATTCTCATTCTCTAGAATTCTGTATTTTTTTTTTAATTTTTTTTATTTAGTGTGATTTTTTTATAATTATTGAATAATAGTTTAAATATGATCTTTTATGAGATGATTTTATAAGGAATATGGTGGTGGTTTAGTAAAACAATAGAAACAAAAAAAAGAACAAAGCCCTTGTATATAAATTAACTTGTGTTTAGTATAATTCAAATTCATGATTAACTATCCAAAAATTTGGGATATTTTGAGTGATTCATAATGGTTGTGAAGTCCAAGTTGGAGTCAAGATTGTATTGTACATTCAGTCATTCTGTCATTGATCGAGCTAAGATTTGACTTACACTTCATTCAGTCATTCTGTCACTGATCGAGCTAAGATTTAGCTTACACTTCGTTCATTCTTTTTGTAATTAACACACTAAAATTATTAGTGAAAATATCTGATTTGGTCGCCCCGTACATAGATCATCATGATTGAACTATGTAACAAATTTTTTATTTTATTGTGCGCTTTCCTCTATTTTCTAATTTATACAACAAGTTCATCACTCCAATCAGATCATATAATATGATTGTTGCCTACTAAGATCTTTATTGGTTTAACAAGTTTACATCGGGTGCGCTTAGTTCTCAATATTATCACTCTTATTGTATATCAAATTTTGTATAAATCTATAATTATTATATATGACTACTTTTTTAACTATATAATTATCACAATTTTATGTATAAAAAAAGCAAATTTATTCTCCAAAATATCACATATAATTACTATTTAAACAAATATTTAAAACTAAAACACAAAACCAATCGTACCCGTTTTTTTTTTTAATAGTTCGTGACACTAGTTCACCGTTGGGATCGAATAATTGGGCAGAAACTATTTTAAAATAAGTTTTCTATGTCAAATTGCTCGAAGTAGAATAAATTATCTTTCCTGTAATCCATGTTAGGTATTGCAAGAAAATGGAGCTCAACATTTGACCCAAAAATGGCCAATATTTTCTTCTTCTCTATTAGGACTTTTCACTGTCTAAACATTATATTCATAGTCAAGCTAGTTGGTGATTGGCTTACCCTAAATAACACTAACAACAATAGTCCAGTAGTGAACTTACTATTGTCCTGCATATATATTCTTCATCGGCCACGAGTCTTCGATCGCTTGACAAACTGCTCGCTCGCTTGACGGATTGTTCGTTGGAATCCTGAAAACAAAATGATACTTCAATTGAAATCTAGATTTTTTTTTTCTTTTTTTCTTTTTTCACCCTGAATCTCTATTTTAGTGTTATGGGTCATCTCAAATGATATTTTAATGAATTCTTTAATTCAAATATTATGCTGATTTTTGTATATATAAAAATACAGATCAACAAACTATTTTACAAGGACAAAATATGATAAATATTCGCATTACCGATCATCATTTTCTATTCTTTAATCCTTAAATCCCACTCGAAGAAACATCATGGGTGAGTTAATAACTTGTATGTTTTTTAGACATATGTGTCTTTCTTTTTGGCTGGATTGGATTTTCAAGGTTTGTATTTTTAATTAAATTGCATATGATGTAATATTTTGTGATCAATATATATATATATATATGTTTTGAAAAATTTAAGAGCCTAAATCGTAAAAATTGTGTAAAGATTCAAAAGAAACAATTCTTATTTCAAATAAAAACGAAATTGAATAAGGATTGAGAATAATATATATATATATATATTGTGAAAATGGAACAAAAAACAAAAATGCAAATTAACATAAAATGCTAAAGTCAATCTATCTCTATGAGTTCATAGTTGACTCATATATAGTTATATTTTTCGACAAATACTTTTATATATATTGCAAATATGGAACTCCTTTTTTGCTCACAAATTAATTGAATTTATGAGATTATTCGACCTTTGTTCCAGCATAATTGTTACTCTTGTTTTGTTTTGTTTTGTTTTTTTTTTTTTTAAATAATAATAAAACTTCAAAGTAAATAATTTTGGAAATATATATATTTTATTTTATTTAAGAGGAATTAAAATAAATCGGTGACACATACACTATCCCATAAATTTGTACTATATACGGTAAAATTAAAATATAAATATTATTGTCACATTAATTTTATATACATATTGGTTTATAATTTTTATTCACTAAAAATATACAAGTTAATTTATGAGAAAAAAAAAAGGGTTAGAAGAGAATATTTTTCACATCAATTTAAAATATTGTAATACAATACAAAATATGTTTTTTTCATTAAAAACTAATTTGATAATAGGGAAAATATTAAAGCAGTTGACGCATGCACAAATAAATAAAATATTTTGAGGAATATTAATTTAATGTAATAAATCAATCAACGAATGAATTGCTTAAAATACAAATAAATCATTATGGTACATATGGAGATGACATTTTAGATCAAAGTAGAACTCAGAGCTTTCAAAATATTAAAAATTCATGTGAGAAATAGTATATAATAATATATAAAAGAACAATGCTTAAATTGTTATAATTATATTAAAATTTTCAGATAATTTTAAAATTTTAAATTTAAATTATAATTAAATATAATAAAAAAATTCAAATTAATATATAGTTGATCAATTATAAAAGATATTTGAAGCCTTCCTTGCATAAAACTTGACTCAAACTTTTAATTGACGGGACCTTGTTAGAGTCTAGTCAAAACTATTAATTTCAATGTGAAGTAATTATAAGATCGGTTTTGTAACAATCCCCTATCCTAGCTGCTATGTTATCTAAACTCTATTCGACGACGATTGAATATCATCCATGAGAGATGCCGGTTTTGCTCAATGAGATTAAATATTGAATATATTCAAATTTTGTAGGAATTAATTCATATTGAATCTAGTTAGAACTAAGAATTGCCATAGAAGACTATGGATTGCGATTGTTTTCTTACATCCTATAATTGTTTTGAATCAGTATAGTAATTATTTGATATTATATAAATAAGTAATTGTGTAATTTCTGAATATAATATTTTTTAATGTAATTATATTAGATGAAAAATAAATGGACGATGTGATATTTCATGAAGAAATAAAATTGCTTTATTGCATATGAATAGTGAAAACGGAGAGTAGAAAATATAACCAATTTAAATAAATTGGCACTTTTGGTTTATTACAAAGTTTGTTCATGCGATTCAAATATGATTCCAAACATGATGACAAACAAAATATCAACTCAACCATGGAGATAGATAAAGTTTTTTCGTTCACTATTTCAATTTATGTTTGTTCCACTTTATTATTCATTTCTTTTTTAGAAAATATAATTATACACTTTAATCACACTTTAATTTTCATAATTTATAATTTTATTAATTTTATTTATACAATTTAGTTATCTTAATTTTAATCTATAATTAATTTTATTATGCACTAATTATTTTTACTAATACAAATCATATTAACTTATTTTACTTAAATTCTTCTATCTACAGTAAATTGGACACAAATGGTAGGACGGATGAAGGATGAAGTATTAAGTATAAAAAAGTTATTAGCATTGATAAAATTGGTTGTGTTTAGGAGTTAGGGTATAAAGATGAATCTCCAACCAAAGGAAAGTTTACAACAATAACCCAATTAAGAAGTATTGAGGAATTGCAATAGAAATGTATGGAAGTAAGTTAAAAGATCTTTTATCAAAGTCAATAATTTTTTAATTTTTTTTAAAATTTTTTGGAATGATTTAATTTTGCTACTTTTAATTTGTATTTGTGCGCGCGCGCATACATATATATATAAGATTTAAAAAGAATTAATAGATATATAGAAAGTCCGATTGTGATAGTTTGAAAAATGACAAGAAAAATATTAGTAAAATATATTAGCTAGAGTGATTGTTGTGTCGTATTGGGAGTGGTTGTTATTTTATATCTCATGTACATGTTGAAGTTGTTACAATTTTACTTTAATATGATTTATAGTTGTGGAGCTAAAAAAGTTAAAGTTAATCAAATTTGTCAAAAATAATTATGAATTTCTCGATTGACTAGCAACAAAAAGTTATATCTTCTATGAATAAAAGCTCGATGGACGATATTTATACCTTCAATTATGGAGATACACATGACTCACAAGAAATTTGGTTCGATTGATATGCTCAATCTTGATTTATAGAAAAAAAAAACTGATAATTTTGGAACTCAAATAATTTGAATTATTATTCTAGAGTCAATGATGTCACTGTTTGATATTTAGTTTTTGGAAGAAAATGTCTCTTACCAAGAACATCAAAGTTTGATACATTGAGCATATTTATTTTTTGGAAGAAAATTTCCCTTACCAAAAATATCAAATTATGATACATTGAATTGGTTGAGGTTAACTTCGTAACTAAAAAATAAAATTCCCCGTTTACAATGAATAAAGAAAAAATTATTTTAGCTATTCCAATTTTCATGGTTGTACTTATTATTACAATTATCTTCGTATATTAACAAAATCAAAAATAAGTTGGAAGACTTTTTACGGAGTTACAGTTCACATGCCACCCTTTTGGATATGTTTGAAGTATTGTTATTATTATTATTGCTAGATAATTAATGTGTAATTTTATTTTATTTTTTTAACTTCAATAATAATTTTTAAGAAAAATAATAATCGAGATCGGATCTAAATTTATATTTCAAAATTATAGAGATGTATACTCGTATGTATTATGTCCAATATATCTCGATTCGAGTTTAAATATAATCAAACCACATTCTACACATTACCATCCATAGATATGACCAAGATTCAAACCGAAAAAAGCATCACTAAAGAACATAAAAATGGATAGACCTGACATGAAAAGGTCGGGCCTTGAAAGACAATGTGTCAGAGCCACCAGGTTGACAAGCAATTAGTTCTAAAAACACAAGGAAGTCTTCTTATGCAATGAAATAGATTATCATATGTGTATATAATTTAAGAAATTGGTTAATTTTTCAGTAACAAATAATAGTAAATCATATTTGATCGATATGAAAGAAAGTGAAGAGAGCAAAAAAGTTGGAATGAATAACTGTAATTAATTGGATCTCAATACATATTCCCATCATGATTTATTAGATGGTAGAGTTCAAAGAAAATTTTCGGGTTGGTAGTTAAGATAGAGAAAATAGAAAAAAGACAGTGACGGAGCAGAATTATTTCGCCGAGAAGGCTAAAGGTTTTGTTAAGATTGAAAAATCAAATAATTTTATTATTTAGAACAAAATTGATAGTAAAAACATGTATTCGAATGTATTTAGTTAATATAAAATATTAATTTAGTAAAAATTGATTAAATATGAATGGACAAACGGTTTATATAACCAACAATATAGTCGATGTAATAATGGGGCAACAGCTAAGGGCCCCCGAGCCCCTATGTGGCTCTACCAATGAGAGGCGGGACGACAACGCAAACAAAGTTTAATAGGATCTACCTTGTAAAAGATATATAAACCTCGGAATCATCTCCGTCCTGCCTTTGCCCTGCCCCAGACTCAACTAGGTTTAAATTATTAAAACTATGAAGCCACCCAAAGGTAATTCTTTTGAACTCAAATTCACCCCATTTACAAAATCCAAACGGCATGGGCAAATTTACGTGTTGGAGAGTAGTACCACGTAACATCCGTGATTTTATTCTACTAATTTTTTTTTTATATATATAATTTAATCATTGTGTTACTACTAAAATATTATAGCGCCCTCATTTGAAATTTAAAAATACATCATTATTAAAAAAAAAAAGCGAACTATTTAAAATATAAAAGTTAAAATATCAATAATATTCAAATGATTAAAATTTAATCTAATTAAAAAAATTCATTAATTCAAAATATAAAAATAATATTATATTATTATTGGTTTTAATATAATCGAATTTTTTTAATTTATTTTATTTTTAAATTTATATAGTGAAAACTTTTTCCAAAGCCGTCCCTGCCAACCGGGTTCGGGGGTGAGCTCTCCCCAATTGTCATCATCCAGACAAGAAATTAAAGGCCATGTTTGATGTAGTTTATCTATTTTGTTATTGAACACATCCTCTTTTTAACATATTAATTTTATTCGAATTAAATTTAAAAAATCTTCTTCAACCCAAGAAAATTGGCCAACCTTCTTATGTATTTCTTATGATTATATGCTAAAAAGAGGAAAAATGTTAAAAGTGATACTGTGAGAAGAGTTATCCAACCAATTTTTTTTTAGAAAAACAAAAAAAGAAAAATGTAGAGTGCTGGGAAAATTATCTTATATGTTGTGTATACGACATAACATTTTATGCATTATTATTATAATAATATTTTAATTAAAATTATTTATTTAAAAGTATGATAATTTTGAAAGTGTATCATAGTTGCTATATGACTATACCCATATGCATGCTCTGTGAAGTAAGAACATATGTTATATTTAAAATATTTATTTTTCGGACTTTTGATTGGTATTTTATAAATTTTTGAATCAATGCTATTTGGGAAAATATCGTGGTGTCGTCATGTGCTTTATTAGAGTATATATGTTATGTTATCTATAAGAATATGCCACATATTGTTCGTTCTTATGATATATTTGTATTATATTAATATAAATAATATTTTTTTCGTCTTAATACAATAGTCCTGTTTACTATTTTCGTCTTATTTTCATAAATAACTATATCACTATAAAACTACCCTTACTCTTTCATTATTATTACACAATCGTCACTATTTTTTACACTAATACACTCACAAGGGCAAAAATGTCTTTTACCTGTATTTTTACCTGCTATCAATATAATATCAATATTCC
The DNA here is from genome assembly GCF_009805555.1 of Andrographis paniculata. Lineage (NCBI taxonomy): Eukaryota > Viridiplantae > Streptophyta > Magnoliopsida > Lamiales > Acanthaceae > Andrographis > Andrographis paniculata. Next base: position 2,790,921 of record NW_026137593.1, read on the forward strand.
TTAAATCTCGTGTCCAAGACAACCAAGAGTATAGTTTCAGAACGGAGGGAGTATAATATTTAGATACTTGATCGATGTTATTTGGAGAAATCGACAATCTAATCGAAGCGATATATATATATATATATATATATATGAGGTACATTTTCACAATAAATGCGAGTACAAGTGAGTGAGTATGAGTATGAGTGTGAGTGTGTTTTGTTTACACATTAAGAATTAAAAGCAGGAGCAGTTGAGGAGACCAACACAACGAGTAAAATTTATTCTTAGCACTTTAAAACACAGACTTTGGTGTGAAAGCAGCAATAATAATAGAAAGAATATTATTACAAAAGAAAATCCTAAAATCCAACTTTCAGACATGAATGCATGACGCGGTTATTAAAGTTTATATATATATATATATATTACTTCCTCCGTCTGTAGACACGGTATTTTAGGAGAAGTGTAATTAGTAGATAGTTAATAATATATTAATGAAAATAATTATTCTATAATCTAAATAATTATAAATTAAGATTAAGATAACTAATTAGTTTAATTAAAATTAAAAAAAATAAATTAAAAAGTTTAAAATGAGATTAAAGTGTGTAATCATTTTCAAAAAAGGAAAGTGACATGGAATGTGGGACGTACAAAAACGGCAACGTGGACATGGTACGTGGGACGGATTGTTTATATCTCAGCTGCGTTTCACATTGTAATGAATTAAGGTCATGTCCCATAATATAAATGTAAACGTACAGCCGTTGATCATATACATATGCGGTCTCTTTAAGACCAAGAATGTATACACAATTTCCAAAAGCGACATCGCATTTATTTCTTTACAATTTCTTTCTTTCTATATATATATATATATATTAATTTATTTATATTCTTGAAAATCGATGACCAAATTTTTTGATTGGAATTATTTCAATTAAACTCCAGTTTCGTTATGAGTACCATTTGACTATAGTTTTAATTTTATTTTTAAAACAAGTCACGTACACATTAGTCATCAAGAAAAGAATTTATTTGCATATCGTATTTTATGATGTAGGACAATAATTTTTGTGTGTTTGCGCGCGTGTATATACTATATAGTCGATACATGTATATTACTCCCTATGTGGTTATTTACTTTTGATATTCACATATTAAAAAAATATTACTTCATCTGTCTTATTTACCATGTTCATTTTTCCATTTTCGTCTGTTTCACTTATTCTGTCATTTTCTTTTTTTTAAAAAAAAAGAATTATACATTTTAATCTCATTTTAAATTTTTTAATTTGTAATTTTTTTTAATTTTAATTAGACTAATTAGTTATCTTAATCTTAATCTAAAATTATTTTTATTATATGATAATTATTTTTACTAATACATTTTTAATTATTTACTAATTGTACATCTCATAAATTCTCGTGTCTACGGTAATAAAAGAGACACGGTAGCCAAAACAGAGGGAGTAATATTTTAGTAATAGTTGATAGTATATAGTTGTGTAATTAAAGACAAAATTATATGTATTAATGATATAATTGTAAATAAATGTAAAAATATGGGTATTATAATTTGTGGTATGATTCATGATTACTACAAAATAAAATATATGTCTTACAAAAATAAAAACATATAAACTTTAAAGGTGAAGTATAATGGATTATTAATTTTATTTGTTATAGTTGAAGTATGGTTGGGTTCTATTTTATTTTATTTATGTTTCAAAGAAATTATTATATAATTTGACGATCTATATGAAAACATACAAACTTTCAATAGTATAATCTCACATCTAAAAAGTATTTCTAAAAAAGCAACACCCAGTTTGGAAAATCTATCTTTTTTTTTTTTATAAAAAAAGCAACGTTTCATAAATTTTGGACTTTCCCATTTAAAATATTCATATTAAAACTAAATATATGCAATAAAATATAAAATAAAATCAATAAATACAAAGAAATATTTTGAAGTAGCAATCAACAAAAAGAAGGAGAAAATTCATTATCAATCTAGCCACCAAATTAAATTGTTGGATAATCGGTTATTTTGCAATCGATTATTTTGTGAGTGAGGGGATGTACCAAATTAATTAGATTAATTTAGAAGAAATAAACAAATATTATTTATTATTGTGTAAATATTTATTTATTGTGTATGAGGTTTGGTTAATATTTTGGCTATTTTGTCTGTCTCGAGACAAACCAAATTGTGCAACCTCAAATTAAACCCGATTATATGGCCTAAGTCGCAGTATTATTTGGATAAAATATTATCCATTGGATAGATTTATTATAGTCTCAAACTGAAGGCTTGAAATTAGAATAAATTACAATCGTTTCAAACGTAAGGTTTGAAATTAGAATAAATTACGATCGTCACAAACGGAAGGTTTGTAATTAGAATCAATTACGACTGCTTCAAATGGAAGGTTTGAATTTATAATTAATTACATCGATAATTAAAGTCGTAATTATGATCGTAATTGATCCCCTGCCATTTTGGCCGAGTGGAGACGCCTATACAAAGGGTCTCCCCCTTCATTCTAACAACCAACATCAACAACTCTCTCATCCTTCTCTTCTCTCTTCTAGCTTTCCGGCAGCTTCCTCAACTCAGTTCCTCTCTCGTTTTTGTTCGTCAGAGCTCCAACGATTAGATGTGTTACTCTCATTGGAGACAGAAACCGTTTTATCTTTGGGTTAGAATGCCATCCACCGGAGGCACTACCGGGGTGTATCTAATTTTCGAAAAGAAAATTCATCCTCGACTCAGTTTCACGTTTATTCTTGCAATACCCATATATTCCAACAATCGAAAATTAGATACGTCCCGGTAGTGCTTCCGGTTGGGTGACGTTCTAACTCAAAGATAAAACGGTTTCCGTCTCCAATGAGAGTGACACCTCTAATCGTTGGAGCTCCAGCGAACAAAACGAGAGAGGAACTGAGCTGGGGAGACTTCCGGAAAATTGAAAGAGAGGAGAGAAGGAGGAGAGAATTGTTTGTGTTATTGTTAGAATGAAGGGGGAGGCCCTTTACATAGGCGTCTCTACTCGATCAAAATGACGGAGATCAATTACGATCATAATTACGACCTTAATTATCGATGTAATTAATTATAAATTCAAACCTTCCATTTGAAGTAGTCGTAATTGATTCTAATTATAAACTTTCCGTTTGTGATGATCGTAATTTATTCTAATTTCAAACCTTCCGTTTGAAACGATTGTAATTTATTCTAATTTCAAATTTTCTATTTGAGATTATAATAAATATATCCAACGGATAATATTTTATTCAAATAATATTATGACTTAGGCCATATACTCGGGTTTAATTTAGGATTGTACAATTTGGTTTGCCTCGAGACAGGCAAAATAGTCAAAATATTAACTAAACCTCATACAATAAATAAATAATATTTATTTATTTCTTTCAAATTAATTTGGTATATTGACATCGATTGCAAAATAACCGATTATCCAGCATAAATTAAATTAATCAATCTCGACGAGTACAAAAATTTGTGAATCTCCCATGAAATCACCTTTAGATAAAGTTTCTCATTAATTAGTAAACCATACCTTTTTGCTAACGTTTCTCACACAAGGCCCTATAAATATCTTGAATATATATATATATATTAGGAAAAATGTGATATACGTTAAATTAGCTTATGAAACAAAAAATAAAAAATAAAAAAATAATCGGCACTCTCGATTATTTGACTAATATAGTTGATTGTCCTCTCGCAAATGAATAGTTGATCATTTACGTCGGACCCCTCTCCCTCAAAGATGTCATCGAATGCATTTATATTTGTTTAAGTTTTTCATGCAACTTTAACGCGACTCTTAATTTTTATGAATGTACAAAAAGCTTGAAATTGTAATTTATATTCTAAACGTTGGTCGTATAAAGACATTTTGTTTTAATGTAAATTCATATCTATAAACATTGATTTACCAAAAAGATTCAAAATAATACAATATTTATCAATTTGAATAATTCATTATAGATTTTCTACTTAAATTGATTCACAACTATTTACGCATTCAATATTGACTACTTCATCTTATTAAATGTGTGATAACAATCTTAATAATACCGCTTCGATACAAATCCTTTTTTTTTTTCTCACAAATTAATTAAATGTCGTGAATTCATATAGAATAAAAATAATATTTTATTAATACCCTAAACCATTATCTAATTACAGCTGCGGATTCGGCGCTGATACAATCAAATCAGCATGGTGTTGTCGGGTGACCAATATATCACATAAAAATAATTAGCGTATATTATATACTATCGTAGTATATTTATGATATAACATATGTAATAATCAACGTATATTATATATTATGCAAAAATATATGATATATATTTGATGGTATATATTTGATCGGATCAAATCAGCACGTGATCTGCACCCTTTAATTACATAATAATAATAATAATAATAATAAACACAAGCGCACACAATCCAAAAGTTTGTTTGTTTGTAATTTAAAATTGATCTAAAATTGGGTGTTAATTTGAATTTTTATTTTAATAATATTTTGATGTAATATTTTGCTAAAAAAATATTTTATTTTTATTGAAAATGTATAAAATAAATAGTATTAATTTTGATTTGAAATGACATCATATATATATGTACACTCAATAGTTTGTTTCTTTTACAATTCTTTTAATGTTTTACTTATTTATCTTTTACGTTTTCAAATAAAATAAAAATATAAAACATAACTAAAATTACAAACCAAATGCCCCTATATTGTTGGATTTGTTTTTGTTGTAATATTAAAGTAGTTTTTTTCTTTTTGTGAAGTCGAAGTTGAAAAAGAAAAATAATGTAAGTTCAGCATACCGAAAAGAAAAAAAAAAAAAAAAAAAAGGGTTGTCTATATAGTTTATTGGGCATCATGTTAGAATTTTGATCTACACTTTTATATATTTGATATATTCTACCTTCAATTCATATTTAAAAAATATTAGTGAAAATAGATGCCCCAAACGCATATCATCCTATCGAACACAAATTTTTGTGTTCTTTTTTACTTTCTTGATCTCATTCTTAATTTTCTAATTTACTCGACAATCTTCTTTAGAAAAAAAAAAAATTATTATTTGGATATATTTTTCTAACAAATTGTATCAGGTTTAAGATGCAAAAGTCTATGGTATTGGAGAATTTATATAAAAGATGGAGGCCCACAAAATAAACATGAAAATTTCATTATTATTATTATTATTATTATTTGATGACGTGAGAATGTGCAATTGCTACTCTTCGAGTGTGCACCGGATTAACCTGCAACTGAAACTAATAGCTGTAAACTAGGCTTTATAAGATAAGTCACACTAAGTGAACCATGTTGATAGTCATAAATTATATCCGTTAAATATTCATATTATTTGCGATATTTGGTTGAATTTGATTAGATTCTACCTAATTTTGGTATATATTATTTATTTATGATTCGCAGGAAAAAAATAATAAAATTGATAGAATTAGAAGGAAAAGAGAAAAAGAAGGTCCAAAGCCCAATTGTTGCAAAATTAGGGCAAATACAAAGGAAAGAAAGAAGGGGGAGACGCCACTTATGCCACTTGCCGAGGAGAACACCGTGCAGAACAATCTTAGGGAGAAACCGTGCAAGAGTAAGAAGGAGAAAGATTCTTTCAAGAAGATTTCGAGTTCTACCCCTACCAACATCATTCTCAGCTATGGATCTCTTTACTTCCTTTTTTTCTTCCTCCTATAATTAGCGAGTAGTTTACTTTTCTAGTCTAAAAGTGAAAAACAACTTGGTATGGATTTGAGATATTAGACTTGTTTTGATTTATAATATTTCTTTGGTTCCTAAGTATGTATGCGGTTTCTGATTTCTTTGAGTTATAATATCTTATTTGGTTGGGTATTGCGGCCCAACCAAATAATAAAATTGATAGAATTAGAAGGATAAGAGAAAAAGAATGCCCAAAGCCCGATTGTTGCAAAATTAGGGCAAATATAAATGAAAGAAAGATGGGGAAGACGCCATTTATGCCACTTGCCGAGGAGAACACCGTGCAGAACAATCTTAGGGAGAAACTGTGCAATGGTAAGAAGGAGAAAGATTCTTTCAAGAAGATTTTGAGTTCTACCCTTACCAACATCATTCTCAGCTATGGATCTCTTTACTTCCTTTTTTTCTTCCTCCTATAATTAGCGAGTAGTTTACTTTTATAGTCTAAAAGTGAAAAACAACTTGGTATGTATTTGAGATATTAGACGATTTATAATATTTCTTTGGTTCCTAAGTATGTAATATTTCTTTGGTTCCTAAGTATGTATACGGTTTCTGATTTATTTGAGTTATAATCTCTTATTTGGTTGGGTATTGCGGCCAGGTATTTCAATTCGATTAAAGATTAATTGCTAAACTAAATTAGGCATCCGTAATTGCGTTTTAATTTGGTTCAACTAGTAACTAGTGACAGACACCATTAGGAAATCATGGAATCAATTTTAAACAATTTCGCATAAGTAATCGTTAAATTGAATTAGGCTCTTCTAGTTCGCAAGGCGGTTAGGCTAGTAAATTCTTTGTGGCGTCAGCAGTGTTCTAGTATAACTAGGGAAGTAGTTGACGGGCGTACTTAGACTATCGAGAAATTAAGAAAGTGTTGGTTATTAGGAGCGTGTAGGTAACTATAACTAATTTATTTAGAAACCAATAAAATTAAATATTTATCGATGATCAAATTCACTACCCAAATTGTCAATTTCATTCATAGACTGAAAACTTATTTTTATTGAATTTATCTTTTAGTCGTAGATTTTTTAGTTTGTTATTTTATTTTTATTTCCTACTTCCAAAATCCCCCAATTTATTATATTTATAAATTAAATAATCGAAAGTAAAACTTTTTTACTTCCCTGAGGAGATGACCCTACTTCATCTATACTACGTTATTTTTATTGTAGAAGTAGGTTTATTTTATTTAAATTTTGTAACGTGTGACGAACGTCTGTCACATGTGTAACAAACAAGAGATTTGAACCAAAGATCTCACGATTACAAATTCACACCCACACAACTTTTTAAAATTATTCATGACTGCATGATCCTCTTTGCATTACAACATTAAGTCGCAAAACACACTAAATCTTCAATTGAAGTCCTTGCTACGAGAAATGAAGAAATATATGTAGCAACATTACATATAACTTTTTCTTTTTACGACGTGAAAATTCGTATCCAGTACTCTTCAACTTTGAATACGCATCAGATAAGCTCCTAAACCAAAAGCAATAACTTGCATACATATTGCAATGATATATCGGGGTCAAGAATATTTTTTGCCATTTAAAATAATATAGAACTTTTCAAATTTATTATTTTTCGATTTATCTTTAAATTTTTGTAATTATTCTTTATTTGGATTTTAAGATTTCCGACTCTATATAATATTGACTGTAAGTTGATAATATACTTTCAATATTTTCATAACAACAATATCCTCATTTTTTTTAATAAATAAATAAATAAAATGAGATCCACTTATAATATTTTATTTTTATATCTTCTAAATAAACAAAATATTTAAATATGTATTTTTTATAAATTAATTTATGTTAATTATGTATATAATTATATTATGTAAAATTTTATTTATTACAAAATGATATCCATATCGAATATATTTTTATTAAAATATAATTTTTAAAATACTTAAAATATATTTCAGTGCAGAGGTACGGCTCTCTACTCCCTTATTTTCAATTTTTTTTTTTTTTTATTTTTTATATAAAAGCTGACGTGAGGAGTTTGATGCAGATGTCCTAAGATGTTAGCACCAAAGCAATTATATGCATTGTATGAAAATCCTTATAGGATGGGAAAAAATGATTATTTAATCAAATGTGATTTGATTTGTAATTTCCTTTTATCATCAATTAAAGGGTAATTGAATTAGGATTCATAATCTCATTTAACAAAATGTTTCAAATGGATTTTATTCCTACTTTAAATTAAACATAACAAAGTATACAAATTATATTAATTAATCAAATTAATTTGTGCTTGACATTGCTTAATATTGGCTCGATTCTTTTGCGGTTTGCTTTTAGTTTTTTACTATGCAATGTTATTCCAATTTATTTATTAAAATATATTATTTTCTTATAAAACATTACATTTATTAGTATTCAAATATTAAAAAATACTTCAAAAACACACAATTGATGTATTTCATTAATTTTTATATATGTTAAGTATATATTTTTTTTGTTGGTTAAATTATATATAACAAAGTAAAATTGCGCTAAATAATTGCCGAATATATTGTGATTCATCATTTTTTTATGTGTTTAGTTATCCTATCGGGTTTACCAAAATTTTTGTCATATAACATTATTAGATTTAACATATTTATGTGATAGTCCAACTAATTTATTGTATGTTTCAACATGTTTATTAGAAAACTTAGATTGTTTTGAGCTGATGTATCATACATTGTACAAGATGTACTTGGTCATGATCCAAAATTTTCAAAAAGATCATTAGGTAAATCCAAGATTCGAAGACTGAAGTCAAATAAGTTGATACAAAATTAAAATTGTTACACTTATTGAACAGTTTACAAGAAAATTGTAAGGAAGTTATAATATTTATCTGACATTACCCTAAATTAAGTACATGAAGTTAATTGGTTGAGTTGAACAGTTAGTTGGTTATCAACTATTAACAAGTATGTTTATTGTAACTCTTAATGTAGATTTTACTATGGGTGTACGAATTCAATGTGAAAAATAAAGTTGAAGAGAAGAGAGTTCATATAACATAATAGCTGCTTTTTAGTGAGAAATTTGTGTGAAATAGAAGGTTCTTGATGAACACAATTTTAGTGATATTATTATTTTTTTCTTGAAGAAAATTTGTTGGAGAATTGAACAGCATTAGATATACAATTTAGAACTTTCAAATTACAAATCAAATCACATGATAAAGACAAAAAAAATTTATATTACGGCATTGTGATTATAAATTTAATAATGTGTTAAAGGTCAAATTCGTTACGATCCTATTTATTGTATTAATGATCACAATTTTCAATATAATGATTAAGGGGAATTAATTTTCTAGATTAGTGTTCACCAATAAAAATAAAATAAAATAAAAACATACATGATTAATGTTACATAACAATACAATATCATAAATATATATGTATATTATAAATAAACCCTGCTAGATACGCGTTTGGTGTCCGAGCTGGACAAGTTCTTGGTTTACTTGTTCATCACCGTAGATTTGAAATTAACGCAAATAAGTCCAGTTATCCAGTTAATACTAGAAATCGCTCCTGAAAGGAGGTTTAAAACAATGCGTTTCATAGATGAGCCTCAGCGACCAAAAAATCGAAGGCAAAAATGGTGGAGATCGGCAATGGAGCATTGTTCGTAACACAAATAAAATACTCCCTCCGTCCCAGAACTATAGTCTGGGTTGGGTTTGACATGAGATTTAAGAAATATTGATATTATATTTGTAGTGGGTAAAAAGTATGGGCAAAAGACTTTTTGCCCTAGTGTAAAAAGTAATGACAATTGTGTAATAATAATGAAAAAAAGTAAAGGTAATTTTATAGTGACATGGTTATTTATGGAAAGGAGACTATTATTTTGGAACGGACAAAAATGGTAAACAAGACTATTGTATTGGGACGGATGGAGTATTAATTTACTTTATTTTTAAATATTGGTTGAATGCCATATTTTGTAAATATAGATATATATAGATATATTATATAAAAAAGAAAAAAAAAGGAAAAAAAATTGTAAAATATACCCATGATAAATTGTACATATTTTTCAATCTCCTTTCTCCATATTTTTAGGAATCGCACAATTCTTCAATTTGACCTAATTATGAAAATATTCAGCCTCATTCAATCTCTTTTCACATTAATTGAGTATTTAATTATCTATAGCATATCTAATTAATTGACCCTAATTGAATTGATATATATTATTAAAATATGTTAGGTTTATTTATTTATGTTCTTTTCTCTATTATTATACCATATAATCAAATAAATCTATATATAAAAAAATCGTGCAAGAAATAAATTATTTGACTTTGTAACAAATGAATGGCACGCCAAATAATATAATAATATTGAAGAAAATTTACCATTATCAATCAATATTAATCATAACAAGTTCAATGATAAGATCCCATGCACACATTGTATAAAAATTTAAACATCATTTGCATAAAATTTAGTAAGTATATTTTATTTCATTTGTTCACTTCATTTACCTATTTCTATTTGTGTTCATTCAATTTAAAAATTTATAATTTTCTTCTTAGTAACAGTGGACCTACTATTAACTATTAATTTTATTTTTTTTTATATTTATTTATCATCTTATATTCACTTTATTATAAATTTTTATCTAAAAATAAAATTAATTTGATCATTATACTATTATATATTATCTACCAACTACTATTAAAATATTAATTTTTTTTAAAAAATATAAATATAAATATTAAAGTTGGACCGAGAAAATATTAAACAATTAAAATTATGTGCATATACTCAGTGGCAAAACCATGAGGGAGGTTTGTTATATATATATATATATATATTTAAAAACATTCTAAATAATATATGAGGTGTTTGGCGATTAACTATTAGTTGATTCGATTAGTTATTCATTATTAGCTGATTCAATTAGTTGGTTTGACTAGCTGAATATACTAATTATTTGTGAAGTGTTTGATAAAATAACGATTTGATATTAGTTGTTTATATATATATATATATAATAACAATTAAGGATATATTTATATTTTAATTTTAAAAAGTTTGGTTGAATTTTTTTTTTCGTGTGTAGGAATTTTTGGGGTTAATATTATAAACATGTTAACCAACATGTTCTAGATATTGATCGTTCTAAATAAGTATGTTGAGATATTTTAGATATTCAGTTTTAGATTTATATGTAGATTTGATCTTATTCATAGATTAGATTAGTTAGATTTGAGTCTATCGAGTCTATTTTGTATTGTCTATATATAGGCTTCTTATTTTGATGATCAATAAGACAATCTCATTACTTTCCCCCAAAATTTCTAACATGGTATCAGAGCCTACTTTTCTCATGAGCCTATTTTTCTCATGGCGTAGATATAGCCTACCAACCCGTGTTTCTCCGGGTACATTCAACCTGGATTGTATCCGGAGGTTTTGTAATTTTGAGATCATGCCTTTGCAAGTTATCTTTTTGCAAATCTGTCTCGTCTTGTCTCCGATCTGCCATCTGTCCGCTGCTTGTTTGTTGTCTGTGTGCAATCTGAAATCTTCACTGCTTGTCTGTTGCATGCGAGCGATCTGAAACAATCTGCCATATGTCTGTTGTCTGTGCTGCGTGCGATCTGCCATATGTCGTTGCATGTCTGTTGCCTGCGTGCGATCTGCCATCTTTCTTGCTTGTTTGTTGCCGGAAATCTGTCTACGATCTGCCATATGTCTGTTGCTTGTCTGTTGCCTGTGTGCGATCTGTTTGGTGTTGCGATCTATCTGCTTTTCGCCTTCGGTGGAGTTATGTCGTTTTTTGCTCCGTGGAGAGTCATCTCATTTTAGGCTCCTGTGGAGTCATGTCGTTTTTCGGCTCCGGTGGAGTCCTGTCATTTTTTTATCTGGTGGAGTCATCGTTTTTTGCTCCGGTGGAGAGTCATCTCGTTTTCGACTCCGGTGGAGAGTCATCTCATTTTTTACTCCGGTGGGTGGAGAGTCAACTGCTAATTTTATTAATGTTTTCTTTTTGTGTTTATATTCAAATTTCTCATCAAACTCAAGTTGGTTTTTGTTATACCACTTGAGTTTGAAGGGGATGTTGAGATATTTTAGATATTCAGTTTTAGATTTATATGTAGATTTGATCTTATTCATAGATTAGATTACTTAGATTTGAGTTTATCGAGTCTATTTTGTATTATCAAGAAGACAATCTCATTACTTTCCCCCAAAATTTCTAACAAAGTAAAATTACATTCATATCATCCGCTCTAATAACTTGTGTGAGCGGCAGCTGACACATCCATAGTACTGATAAATTCTCAATCAATACCTAAATATCAAAACGAATAAACAGTACTTAACATTAACTATTATTATTATTATTATTATTATTATTATTATCATTCAATAATACATGCTTTAAATATTGACCCTTTTTAATTTTAATTTTTTTCTCCCAATCATCAAACAATTTTCGTTAGAATTAGAAAATGACTTGAGTAAATGAAGTGGACATTCCAACCTCATCCCAACCACAATTGACTATTTTGTTTCAAATGTAAATTAGAAAAGACCAACACCATTTGTGCATTGAAATAAGTAAGCATAAATAAGGCTCACTATAAATTATTTTTCCACTTCTATCAATCGTGAATAGGTAGAGTGCTGATCAATAGTAATTAATACTTCCGTTATAGAACTATAGTTTTAGTTGTATTGGGAACAAGAGTTAAAGAATATTGATATTATATTGATAGTGGTAAAAAGTATAGGTAAAAGATATTTTTGCCCTTGTGAGTGTATTAGTGTAAAAGGTAGTGACAATTGTGTAATAATAATGAAAGAGTAAGGGTAATTATATAGTGATATGGTTATTTATGGAAATAAAATTATTGTTTTGAGATAGACAAAAATAGTAAACAAGACTATTGTATTGAAACGGATGGAGTACGTTATTGTGTTAATTGAAACCATATATTATTCGTCCATTTTTCATGTGCTATATTAAATTGAAATTAATAGTTGTTTGAATAATTATTACTATTATCTATTATATGTTGTATTATGTTTCAAAAATTACTATTTTTTTATTAATTTTTATTATTGTAAAAGTAATTATTTATTAATATAAAAAATCTTTAATTTTTATATAAATGATAAAATATATCATTACATATATAATTATTTTATATATAGGATAAAAATATCAAAATTATCTTGTAATATTAATTATTATATGAAAATGTAATATAAATTAAAGAAAAATTGCAAAAGTACTTTTATTAGTGTTTTATAATACTATTCTATAATATTTATACAAAAAATTATACAAATATAAGGATATTTTAATATTAAGTGCAATTACCCAAAAAGTAAATGAGACCCTTAGAGTCGGACGGAGGGAAAATGTAGTACAATTAATTATTTTTACATGTTCATATTTGAATATTAATTATTATATGAAAATGTAGTACAACTTAAGGAAAAGTGGCAAAAATATTTCTATTAATCTCTAATAGTACTATTATAATAACATTTATTCAAAAAATTATATAAATATAAAAATATTTTTAATATTAAATATAATTACACAAAAAATAAATAAGAACTATTATTTTTTAATCTACAAATAGCTGAGAAAGTATATGCTAATATTTGAGGTCTAATCGTAATGATATTCATTCAGCATACAAACATCGACCTTATTAATATACTTTATTTATTTAATAATAATAATAGTATTGTGTTGTGAAGACATTGAACAAAAGTCGCATCCTCAATCCCCACGAGCCCCACCGGTTCATTAACTACCTTTATCGTCCAGTGACACGTAAAAGTTGTTAGTTGGAAAAACGCGCTTTTGCTCGCTCCCTGTCGTTTTTTAGGGTTGAAAAAGTCGGCATCGGACGGCCGAACCGGACCGAATTATGGGCTACGTGGGCATGTTTTTAGCAGGCCCATTTAATAATCAGCATTCAGTGCAATTAATACGGGGGTTTGGGAATTTTTATACATTGTGACGTGTCATTTCAAAACATTCTCTCTCTCTCTCTCTCTATATATATATATATATATAAATCAAATAATTTTAATTAAATAAATTTGTGACATTATGAGAATAAAACATTAGTACGTTTCTATGACCAAATTTTATTCTCCTTAACTAAGTACATTTTTGGTTTTGTTAAGGATCACATTGATGATAAAAAGACAATGCTATACGAAATAAATGGTGTATATTTATTTATATCTGCAAATTTTGGTCCCTTTCGTCATTCAAATTTATTTTCGCTTTTTATTTACTAAAAAACGTAAAGTTTCTAATTTTACTTATTTTTCTTAAAACTCGTGTCCGGTCAAATAAACACACAATTAGATGACGGATGAAGTAATAAATATGCTGAGATATGTATAATATATATTGATCACTTTTATAGCATATATTGATCTGATCAAATCAATATCATAATGAATTGGTCGGATCAGCAGCTGATCCATGCTTTTTATTTAATTATTTATTTTAACCCCTACTCATTGTCACGCATTCTACGGGATCAAACATCCAATTTCAAGCATGCCAAAAAATATGCTCAGCCATTTGAGCTAAAAATAAAATGTATTATGGAGTATTAAATAGATATAAAGAATTTTTATACGTTAAGTGCGAGAAATTATATTAGTATATATAAAAAAGATATTTTGTTTTGAATTATGATTTTTGTGAATTGATAATTAAAGTAATTATATATTATGTTAGTATTTTTATGTTGTAATTTTTTTAATAATATTTATAAAAAATCATTTTATTAAAAAAACTAAATGAACAAACTGAAGTCTAAAATTAGATCAAGAGCTTAGAGAAACAAAACCTATAGTATAGTAATATTATTGGTTGTTTTGGATGTATCTTTGATTATTTCTTTTTTTTTTTGAAAAAAAAGAAGAATAATGCATTTCGATTTGCCTAATTATATAAAATTTTTGTGAGTTTAATCATGCTTTATATAGAAATTTCACGAGCTTTGAATTTGTCGCCGTAGATTTATTTTCCGGCTCAAGTTACTCATTTGGCCTGTTGATCATCAATCGTCGTCAATGTTGGATCATGCGATTTGAACTTGCCATTTTATAGATTTCAAGTAGAAAAATATTTTGAATTGTATATATATATATTAAGTGCTAATTTGGCATTGTATTGAATTGACATTATTCATATGTTGGCTAGCTATAAATTGCTTGGAGATACCTAATTAATTAGTCATTTTATTGAAGAAAATGAATTGTACAACAATGCATGCAAGGCACATGATATAACTCATATTACCTACAAATAAATTAAATTGTAATGATTGAATAAATATATTATTGATTTATTGTATGTAAATAAGTACTTGTTAATTAAAGGATGAAATATAACATGATATTTAAATGAGAAAACTAGCAAAATCACAGAATTCTTGATGTATTTAGTTGATGATTTTTTTATTTTTAATTTTTGTAATTGTTTATTTTTTATTTTATTTGAGCATTGCTTTGTACTGATGTTTTGTATGAAAAATAGTATATTTGTATATAGAATTAAAAAAAAAAAAAATGAATAGTAAAAAAATAATTATTAAATCAATACATCCTAGTAAAAAGTTAGTCAAATGATAATTGCACAAAAGTAGAATAAAAAAAATTAAAAACTATGTGTAAATGAATATTTAAGATAACATTTAATTTATGTTAAAATTCATAGAGATTGTTTATAGATCTTTACTAATTATTTTTTGAATAATTGATGTTGAAATAAAATTTTAATACAATCTAATCCTAAATTCCTTTTTTTTTTCAAATACTAATAATTATTTATAGAAAATGGGGAGAGCGTCGGGAAAATAAAAAGATTCTTTTGTAAATACCAACAATATTCGATGCATGCAAACTTTTCCGATATGGTATAAAAATTCAAGAGTGTTGAAAAATATTAATTCAATTATTGATTATGATATTATGTAAAAATAATGTGAAAAATGCAGGCCATTAATAATTTCATGGGAATGGTATTCATTTTATTGAAAAATAAAATCTTTTTCGTTTTATTGATTCATCAAATATAAAAAGTTATTTTTTATTATATCACAAGAATATTTTTAATTCAAATTTTTAGGGTGTGTTCTTTTTATTTTTTAATTTAAATAATAGTTTGATGTAATACTACACGAGAAAAGAAAATATTTTTGTTGAATATTGCGAAAATTGAATAGTAATATATATATATATTACCATTTTTAAATGACAAATTAATATCTCCCTCACATCCAAACAAACTATGGTTCAATTCTAAGAAAATGTAGTTAGGCATCAAATTTAGAATTAGAATTAGAATCTTTATCACAAGTGTACAAAGGAATTAGTTAAGCAAATTTAGACTTTAGAAATAAATATAATCAACCCTCTAACAATAATATATATAGAAAAATAAGCCCATTTTATAGAAGA
Source organism: Andrographis paniculata (assembly GCF_009805555.1). Classification (NCBI taxonomy): domain Eukaryota; kingdom Viridiplantae; phylum Streptophyta; class Magnoliopsida; order Lamiales; family Acanthaceae; genus Andrographis; species Andrographis paniculata. Next base: position 2,807,199 of record NW_026137593.1, read on the forward strand.
AAAAAAATATGATTATAAAAGTCCTCTTTTATTATTATTATTATTATTATTATTATTACATAGGAACCCATATATAAAACTTCTGAGTTAGAATAATGTTATGATAACTAATTATTTGCAAATATAAATAGTGTGCTACAAATAAAATTTAATGATTGTTATGGGAATCTATTGAAATTTAATTCAATTATCATTCAAAAAAAGTCTTTTATTTATTTATTTATTTTAATATTATGCTCTATATATGCTTTTTAACTTGTTATATGATAATTTGACATTGTTATACTATAAATTATAATTAAGTCAATAAAATAAATATATGAAATAGATGTCCATGTAGGAAGAAATAAAATAAAATAAATACTAATATGTACTTATATATATATATGGTATAAGTATAAAAACTAGTCAAAATGGATTAGAATTGTGGAAGAAAATGAAAAAAATACTTTACATGTATATATATATATATATATAAAAGACTTATTTAAATCTGTAATTTCAAATTAATATAGGCGTAAGAAAGTTACCTAAAAAACACAAAAAAAGGCAAGCTGTACCTTGAATTGAACTCGACGGATTACATTTTGCCAAAGTTACTTTTTGAATTAAAAAGATTTTCTATTGAAAAATTGAAATAAAGAAACTAAAAGAAATAGTGACCCTTTAAAATAGTAAACAAACATACTAATTGTAGTTGCATAAAATTGGGTTAGAGTTTTTTCTTTTATAATTATTTTTTATTTTGGTCGGTTCCACGTGCTTTGTAATATTTTTAAAATAATAAATATTAACTATAATTTATTACATCATATCACTCACATTAAAAAAAAATTAAATTAAATATACACTTCTATTTCATTACATTACTTAATTACTAATTTATTCTACTGAATACAACCTATCTAAATTCTAATAATGAAATCCAAATGTTGCACTATACGTGGCGGGAGAAAAGGTATATAATAATAATAATCTTTTTATCTAAAAGGAATATATAAGTTTAATAAATAAATAAAAATACACACCCCCATTTTAAATTGTTGCCAAAGTAGTAATATAGAAATTCAGTCTCTTTTTTTTTTTTTAATATTCCGTGCAACGTTTTTAAATGAATTGATTTTTTGTGTGTAATACGGAAAATTGTGTCAAAAGTATAAAATATACTCTCTCCGTCCCACATAATTTGTCCCTATTTTCTATTTTTGTCTGTCCCACATAACTTGTCTTTTCTATTTTTGAAAATATAATTATGCACTTTAATCGCATTTTAAAATTTAAATTTTATAATTTTTTTAATTTTAATTAAAATATTTACTTATTTTAATCTTAATCTATAATTATTTTTACTAAATAATAATTATTTTTATTAATACACATTTTAATTACTTACTAATTATACTTTAGCTAAATTCTCGTGTCTACAGTAATAGTAATAGACTCGTATTACAAGGGATGGAGGGAATATTATTTTAAATTAAATATTATAAAACATTTTTCGTATTGCTTATTATCATTTTTTGGGAATCGCTATTGAAAAATTTGTTGGAAAAACAAAGCCAAAATAACTATAAAAATAACAATAGGCTAAAACTCTAGGCCAATAAATAAAACCATGGTGAATCATTGTATATTTATCACAGTTGTAATTTTATTATTACAAATTAATTTTATGAGTAACCCTACATATATATATATATATATAATAAAAACAAATGGATATGCTGAATTGTGAATACTATGAAATTAATTAAAATAAAATAAAATTACACAAACCTCAAGTGTGATTACATTTCTTGCTTGGGCATAGAAAATATTTGGTCCAAGTTTTCGACTGTGAATATTTTTAATTTTGTCATTAATTAGTTATTATTATTTTTGGATTTAATTATTACAGCAGTTGCCTTGAAACGGCAAATCACGAGTCAATACAAAATATAGCTTTAATTTAATAAAAAATATATACTCCCTTCATCACGGTGTAAAATTATCGTTTATTTTTTACACGCAAATTTTTAAATATTAGTATTATAATGAGTTGTAGTAAAAAGACAAAAATATCCCTATTAGTATTGTGTAATATAAAAGTACTGACATTTGTGTAATATAGTGTAAGTTGGAAGGATATTTATTGTGTTAGATATGTAGTACAATTACTAAATTAGAAAATGGTAACCTTGTTTTAGAATAGACGAAAATAAAAAATAAAAATTTTTTAATGGGAGGGAGGGAATATATATATTTATTTATTTCCGAATTAGTGTTTATGAATTATTTTAGCTTATCCTTATCTAATCACCTTTTCACAGTTACTCATGCACGGATTTGGTTTCCATTCACTTTTCTGATCATTTTGATTTTATTCAATATTTACAGCTACAAATTCCATGTAATATAGGGTTTGTTTGGTTTTGATTTTAAAATATAATTTTAATATGGGATATAATTATGATCCCTCCATCCGGAAAGTATGATATTATTGTGTTGAGCACGGGATCTAAGAAATATTGATATTATATCGGTAGTTGGTAGAAAGTAAGGATAAATAACTTTTTTGCCCTTGTGAGTATATTGGTGTAAAAAGTAGTGACAATTGTGTAATAATAATGAAAAAGTAGGAATACTTTTATGGTGATATAATTATATATGTAAATGAGACTATTGTTTTGAAATGGACAAAAATAATAAACAAAATTTTTGTATTGGGACAGAGGGAGTATTATATTTTCTCCTCTCGTCAAAACATGTGCATATGAGTTTTATACGTATAATATTAATGAATATATATAGTACTCTCTTTCTTTTATAAAACAAGGCTTAAAATTTTTGGCATACTTTAATTTAATATTAAATATTACTATTATATAAAAGTAGTATTAAATGAATAATAAATTTATTGATGGAATAAAAAGGGAAATTTTCAATTTTCAATTCTATATAAGGTTGAAAAAAAAAATTGAAAGTGTATTTATTTTTTTTAGATGAATGTATTATATTATGTATAAAAATCATATTTACAATATAAATAATATTTTTTAATGAATAGTTAATTTTTTTAAATAGATACAAATATATATTATATATTATTATATATATTGTATTTATTTAGTAGAGAAAATTGTTGTATACAAACCCTGAAAGACACAGAAGCTATGATCTTTTGTGAGTTTTATCACAAGTTTTACTATTTGTATTTTTTTTCTTTTTAAAAATATAAAAATCAAATAATTATTATTTTTTTTATATTATCTATTTTACATTCAAAACATCGTATATGTCAAAGACTTTTCTTTGCGAATAAATAATTAATAATGATATTTTCCAAAAAATTCGAATTTTTATATAGGACTGCCATTCTCCATCCACATAAATTTTTGTTTACGACTATTCAAATTTAATTTTTTATTTTTAAAAAATCCAAACCCACAGACAAACTCACGCAAAGAGTTAATTGACATGTGAGAGAGTGAACCACAGCCACAATGTGAAACCCACTCTATACCCACTCTATGGATAAACCTGTAATAACGTCATGCAATCAAATGATGACGTCATGAAAGTGTAATTCTTACAGCTGATCATTAATTAAGAATCATATGTACGTAGATAAATTAACCTTAACTTTTCCGACCAAACGCGCACTAGCTAAACGACAAAAAACCAACTCACAGCAAACCCGACAACCACTCTCTCTCCTCTGTATAAATACCCCTTTCTTTCACTGCTTCTTCCACTCTCACTCATCATCCCTCAGACACATATCCATTTTCGATAATTCAAATGGAAAACACAAAGACCGCCGCCGCCGTCGCCGGAGCTCCGGCGGCCATCGCCATTCCTGAGGCGGCGATGGTAGAAGCGGCGGCGGTAGGGTTTTCTCCGTCTTCTCTGTCCCCGACCTCATCGTCGTCTTCCCCTAATTCCTCCTCCTCCTCGGCGGCGGCTCCGGCGGTGATCCTCAGCCCTTGCGCCGCCTGCAAGATTCTCCGGCGGCGGTGCGTCGAGAAGTGTGTTCTGGCGCCGTATTTCCCGCCGACTGACCCCCTCAAGTTCACCATTGCCCATAGGGTTTTTGGAGCTAGTAACATTATCAAATTACTTCAGGTAATTAATTAATTAGGTTATTTTTTTATTTTATTTTAGTACTATAATTTTTTATTTTTATTTTTTAAAAATACATTAAATACCTATTTGCTCGGGTAAAACATTATATTAACTATTAAATTTTTTACTATTTTTTAAATTTTCAAAAAATCTAGTTTTTTTTTTTTTTTCCTTTTGTTCTCAATTGTTTTAATTAGGTAACACTATGTATTTTTCGAAAAAAAATTATATATATATTTTTTTATAACAAAACGTCTTATTAAATTTTATTTAAATAAAAAGTCGAAGCAAAATCTTTCTCATTCAAAACTCTTGTCAAAACAAAATAATGGTTTATAACACTGTCCGTACAATTAATGGTGTTTGTTGAAGTCCATGAATGCAAAGGCCTGCAGACAATTCAGAGAATTAAATGCAAAGATATAAGTAATTTTCTATTCTTTTAAATTTTGGGTTTTTTGTAATTTAATATTCTTTATTATACTCATTTTCTTTATATATCAATTTTTTTGTAAATTACAAAGGAAAAGAGTATAATTATACTCATTTTCTTTGTATATATATATATATATTTATATATATTGTATGAATGGAGATGTTTGGTTCTATCATTCATAAAAATAAAATAAATTGACTTGGTGTCATATATATATATATATATTTGAAAAGCATAAGAGATAATTTGATATACGGTGTTATTATTGATTTTATAAAAAATATATATATATATTATAAAATATACTTACAAGTATGAACTGTTTTATGTGTACTAACCGTAACAATCATTTTTGGAAAATATTTTAAAATGCTTGACTTCTTGAACTTGCCATTTTCTATGAGGCAAACCGAGTCCATACCTATCCTCCAACCTGAAAATGATATAACAAATATATATATATATACTTAAGGGTCAAAGGGGTAGGCACCTAACTTAGCTTTAATAAATCAACATTAGCCATCTTTTATTACATAACTTTCCCACCACTAAAACATTAACTAACTAACCAAAACACTACATACAAAGTAACAATGTGACAAAATGACATATATATATATATATACCAATATATATTTATACATATTTCATATTTATAATACAATATAGATTATATTATAATACAATGTATGCTATCTTATAACACAACATATATTATACAATATGAATAATATATATTGGTCATTCGTATACCATATATTGATCCGATCAAATTAGCTCTATATTAATTTGGTTGAATTAGCAAAAGATCTGTTGCATATATATATATATATATGTATATGTAATACCAAAATATACTTTTGTGCACTATCAAGAAACCTTACTCTTCTAAAAAATTGCCCAATTTTCTCATAATAATGTCTAAAAAATCTACAATATGTTTAGTTTTGTAATAATTGTAATGATTATCAAACTAATTAATTATATAATTTATGTATATAGGAGCTCCCGGAGTCTCAAAGAGCCGATGCCGTGAATAGTATGGTGTATGAAGCCAATGCTCGTTTAAGGGATCCAGTGTACGGTTGCGCGGGCGCAATTTGTCATCTTCAGAACCAATTAAGTGAACTGAAAGCTGAGCTAGCAAAGGCGCAAGCCGAGATTCTCAATATGCAATGCCAAAACTCAAACTTGTTCGACCTAATTTGCAAGCAAATCGTAGCGCCAAATGATATCCAACAAATCGCGTCGTTGCCACAATCTCCGCCATCCGTTCATGAGAATAATCCTTCCTTTTATTTCGACGAGAGTATTTTGGGCGTCGCTTGGGAGCCACTTTGGACATGAAATCCCCCGAAGAACCGAATTAGGGTTCATATTGACATCATACACATACACTTCAACTAAGAAACTAAAGGACCTATCAACAAATAATTCGATAATATTAGGGTTTTTAAACTTAATTTAATTAGCGAGAAAAAAAAAATGTTTTCGCGTATCTTGATTATAATTTATAGTTGTTTGTATTTGACAAGAACATATGTACTTTCATGTCTTTTCCAGAGGAAACAAGAAATGTAAACAAGAGGGCACATATGTTATACATATATATTATGTATTATGACAATGAGATCAAACCTTCAACTTAGATTGTTATAAACTTTATTAATGGTCACATTTTCTTGTCAACTCTTTTCCCTTAGGTTCTTTCTTTATCAAGTTCCCACTTGACTAGGGACTCTTCAATTCTTGCCTATTTTTTATTTTTATTTCAATAATTAAAAAAAAAAAAAAAAAGAAAGAAAGAAAGAAAAATCACTCTATTCTTTTCAATAAATAAATATTCAAACTTGTTCATTAAATATGTATCTACGTGCTACAAAATACACACACAGATATATATATATATATATATCATAATAGTCACTAAAATTGGCATGGACAAAATAACATCCTAATATTTAATGTGTGTGTTTTCCTTAGTTTCTCTATATGCAATCTCAAAATAATTTTTTATTTTGTCAGAAAATATCACGTAAAACTACTATTTAAATCAAAATTTAAACACAACTATAAAGGAAAATACAAACCAAACACATCCTTAACTTTTTTTATGGGACAATTATATATATATATTCATATATATCAAATTTTAAAATATTTTCTTGGGTGTTTTACTAGTGTATTTATACGTGTTTTGGTGTTATTTTGGTGATTCAATAAAATATAAATATTGAAATTAACTTTCGAGATCAAGTAATATGAAAATGGAAATAAAATACAAGGTAAGACATCCCTTTTTCTTTTTTATTTTTTTATTTTTATTTTTCAGATATTGGGTTCATATATAAATGTGGAAAACGGATTAGCCACCATTTTGTCCCTCTAAATTAATATATCAATATATAGGCATGTGAAAAGAAGAAATCCCACACAATAAAGGTAACCTTATTGTTCATGCAGTAACAAGACCTCATATTTATTAATCTATATATTTATATATAAATATATATAGTTCACGTCAATTTTTTATTTTTTTTCCTTATAAAATATCATGTAAAATACTTATTTTTTTACTATTATTAAATTTTATTTTTTTATTTTATTCTCCAATGTCTATGAGTTATAAATTAGTGGGATCTACTTACAGTGTTTTATTTCAACTGTATTAATATATATATATAGATTCAAAATATTCTATACATAAAATTCTTTTTTGTTACTCGATCATGTATAAAACACAATTATATATTTATTATATAATTTTATTCTTTATAAAATAAAATAATATGCATATTCAATAAATCTTATTGAGGTATATATATTAATATACTTAAACATTCATTTTAAATTTATTTTAAATCAATATATATTATATCACAACCCTAATATTAATTAATATTTCATTTTCAGGATTAAAATTAAACTTCCAACCACAATTTGAATTGATAACCAAACAAACCCAATATATCTTTTCTTTTTATTTGTATATATATAAACGCTATTGTTCAGTACTGATTTGGAAAAATCAACACTGTATTTATTTCCTCAAATAGTACCGATGAAAAATACAGATAACATATATCAAAAGTGCAGATAAAATATGCTCTGTAAAATAGAGCATATGTTATTTGTTCGTATTTACAACATATATTTAATAAAAAAAAATGTCATATGCTCTATAAGATTATTACATATATTCTTAATTCTTTTATTGTATTTGTTTCATGTTAGTTAGTATAAATAATGTGTTTTCTTTGTAATGATATTGTGTATTATCTGATAGCAAATAAACACCATAACCACCCCATATATAATACTCTATCAATCCCATATAATTTATCTATATTTTCTATTTTTGTCCGTCTTACATAATTTGTCTTTTGTTTTTTTGGAAATGTGATTATACACTTTAATCACATTTAGAATTTTATAATTTTTTTAATTTTAATTAAACTATTTAGTTATCTTAATCTTTATTTATAATTATTTTTACTAAATAATAATTATTTTTACTAATACACCTCTTAACTACTAAATTCTTATATCTACTGTAATAAGCCCAAAATATATGAGACAGAGAAAGTATATAAATATAGATATATTAGTGTGCGCGCACATGTATTTTATTTATTGTTTATTTGTCCGGACATGTATTGGGTTATAGTGATTAATCTTACTATCGAATATGATGAAAACGTGTGGGTCGTCATCTTTATTATTGCAATGATTTATTTATTTATTTATTGTAGAAAACTCTTGAGAAATGTTAATCCAATGTATTTAGTAATTATTAGTGTATGTAAACATAAGATTTTACCTCATATAACCATATGCAATAATTATAAAATGAAAAAAATTTAGTATTGTACGCTATTATGTTCGGCCGGGCCCAGGTCTACCCAGAGCACACCCAAAATGTACAAGCAGGGGATTCTTACATTAGGAAAAAAAAAAAAAAAAAAAAGATTTGAGTGCCAATTATAACTTTTATTCTCTCTCAAGCAATTATTACCGAATTATGAAAAATTAATTTATGCAAAAAAAATTGCCTAAAAATAAAATGTCGAACATATGAGATAAAAAAAAAAAAAGAAAATCTATGTTGTATTCTTTTAATGTTTTGGATTTTGTAGAATTATGTTATAATTATTAGTTATTGAGACTTGTAAAAAATATTTTGGGGAATTATGAATGTTGTTTAGGGTAGAGAAATTTGTTGTTTTTTAAGTGTTTTGTAAGAAAAAAAATAGGGTAAAATGTTTTTTTAGTCCCGCAACTGGACCCCTTATCATTTTAGTTCCGTAAGTGGAGCCTGTCGCAAATTAGTCCCATAAGTGAAAAATTTTCGTTGTTTTAGTCCTCCGGCGCCGGAGACGCCTGCGTGGCTCGCCGGAGGTGACGTGTCCGCTAGGTGTCCCGCCAGGTAAGCGACACATGGCAGACACGTGAATTTTTAATTTTTTTAATTTTTTTTAATTTTTTTGGACCAAATAAAAAAAATTAAATAAAATATACAAATAAAATTAAAAATAAGTTTTAAAAAAAATTAAAAAAATGACATAAAAAATAAAAAACCACGTGTCCGTCAGGTGTCGCTGATCTGGCGGGACACCTGGCGGACACGTCACCTCCGGCGAGCCACACCGGTGTCTCCGGCGCCGGAGGACTAAAGCAACGAAAATTTTTCACGTATGAGACTAGTTTGCGACAGGCTCCACTTATAGGACTAAAATGATAAGAGGGTCTAGTTATGGGACTAAAAAAACAGTTTATCCAAAAATACAATGTACTTCATTCATCTCTTGATACACTATCTATTCTTTTTTATTTTGGTCCTTCTAAAATAAGAAAATATCTATTTTCTTTTTTAGTAACGATACTATTTACCTAATATTACAAATATCTTTCAAATTTACAACATATTATACAAATGTCATTACATTTATATTATACAATACTAATAAGATTAATTTAATCTTTTGACTTTTATCTCTACTACATATTTTTTATGGCAAAATGTGAGTAATATTTTTTAATTAAAAATTTTGGGAAGGATGAAAAAAAAAAAAAAAAAAAAAAAAACCCTAATTTTGTCAAATGTGATCACATAATTTCGTAGTTTAAAAAGATTGTGTGAATATGCAGAAGTCTTGTGTACGTGCAACATCAAAAACCCTAAGACAACAACATCAATATTTGAACAATCATTTTACCTTTAGAGTTTCTCACTTTGACATCTAATATCTCATAAATTTGATACTATGTTCGAATTAATTAATGAGAAATCGGTATTTTTGTAAATGTGGTATATTATGTCAATTGTAACAATTTACTTAATATATATATATATATAGCGGGTAAATTTTTTTAGTAGATTCCATAAAAGTTTGATACGATTCTTTCAAAATACGATACGCAATTTATGTATATTAATTAGGTAGTTTAAAATTGTCGGGTTTTGAATCTGAAAAATTGAAAAAGAAAATAAAGTAACACTTGTCGATAATATAATTCAATAATTTGACCTAAATGTGAAAAAATAGTGCTAATTATGAATATTCAACCCTTGTTATTCATATTTTTTGCTAATGTTTATTATGATCAATTAGGAATGTTACTTTTTACTTTATCCACATAAATATATATATATATATATCATATCATATCATATCATATCGTTACGTAATATTAATTTAATTTGTACATAAAAATCAAAACATCTTGAGCCATAATTTTATACTAAAAAAAAATAAAAAAAATTAAAGTGATTTATACTTCAAATGAAACAAACTTTAAATTAAAATGAATATATGAGATTATATATATCGGGATAAAAAATACAAATTATGTATATATGGTCAATTATTATTTCTCTTATATATTTCATTGTGGTTTGATCATATACCTTGCAAAAGAATAATTTCTTTTTTTTCTTTTATTAATTTTATTTTTGTGTCTTTTTGTACGATGACATATAAAAATAAATAAATAAATAAAAATTATGTGAATTCAATAGTTGAAGGACAAAAAAAACAAAAAAAGAAAAAATTAAACTTTAATTTTTATATATGGATCCAAAACAAAATACATGATATTGATGTATATAATTAAATTTGTAGTTTTCCCTCATATTCGATATTCTTTATGTGTTTACAATGATAATTGTACCATTATAAATGAATCTCTATGTTTTTTTTTTTTAATGAATTATATATATATTGGTAATTGTTGAGATATTTTAAATATTCAGTTTTAGATTTATACGTAGATTTGATTTAATTCATAGATTAGATTACTTAGATTTGACTCTATCGAGTCTATTTTGTATTGTCTATATATAGGCTCTTTGTTTTGACGATCAATAAGACAATTTTATTATTTTCCCCTAAAATTTCTAACAGTAATAATTTGTATAAAGAGCATAATTGAGTTTGTATGTCGGCATGCATGAACACTTTGGTTTGAATTTAACTTTTTGGTTACTTTTTGTACATTATTATTTTTTAATTTATAAATTAGTTAATTATCAACAATATACAAACTAACTATTCATACGTGCATTAGATCTTAAAGTGACAAAATCATGACTTAAAAATGATAAGTCAATCAGATGAAATCTAAAATAATTAAATACATTATTAATTAATTTAATTAGCCAATAATTGCAGAAACATGGTCTCGTGCGTGCTTCAACTTTTTTCAACAAGAAAATAATCTGTAATCCATTTATGGAATATTCCATACCTTAAATATTAATTAATTAAATAATTTTGTAATGAAAACGCGTCATGCGTCATCAAATGGTACAAATAACATAAACACACAGGTGTTGATTCAATAAAATATAGTTGATTCTTTTTTTTAGATATGTACGTATATTTATGTATTTAGAAAAGAGATAGAAATAAAAAATTTTAAAAAAAAATTATAAACGAATTTTACTTAAAAAATATATATATATAGAAAACATTTGATATATAGATTTGGGTAACCTGTTTTTTTTAGTTTCGTAATTGGACTATTTTATCATTTTAGTCCCGTAAGTAGAGTCTGTCGCAAACTAGTTTCATAAGTGAAAACTTTTTGTTGTTTTAGTCATCCGGCGCCGGAGACACCCGCGTGGCTCGCCGGAGGTGACGTGTCTGCCAGGTCAGTGACACTTGGCGGACACGTGGATTTTTTTTTTTTTTTTCATTTTTTTGGATTTTTTGAAAAACTTATTTTTAATTTATTTTTTATTTTATTTGCTTTTTTTTTATTTAGTCCAATTTTAAAAAAAAATGAAAAAAAATAAAAATTCACGTGTCCGCCAGGTGTCACTGACCTGGCGAGATACCTGGCAGACACGTCACCTCCGGCGAGCCACGCAGACATCTCCGGCGCCGAAGGACTAAAACAACGAAAATTTTTCACTTATGGGACTAATTTGCGATAAGCTCCACTTACGAAACTAAAATGATAAGGGTTCAGTTACTGGATTAAAAAAACAGTTTACCCTATAGATTTTGATGTTGAAGTAGTTACTCTTCATTGTACCTACCATATGACCAAATCCTAAGCTCATCTTTTTATTGGAAATATATATATATATATATATATCTAATATATAATATTATGATACAGTAGTGTCGAGTGAACTCGTGCTCGTAGAAAAAAAAAAAAAAAACATTTGTCTAGATCTGTTATCATTTTAATATATACTTTATAATGAGTAATAAGATATTTTCTTCATTTTGTATTTAGTTTATTATTTTGGATAGTCCACAATTAATATATTAATTTAGTAAATATAAACACTAATAAAAATATCCTTACATTTCATTAGATATAAAATATTAATGTATGGAGAAAAAATATAAAACAAATACACTCATTCAGATGGATGGTAATATAAGTATGTTGTTTTCTATAGTAAATGTTGAATTATTACTATTTTTTCAATAAGTTTGCTCATCACATTAGTATTCTAAGTTATTTACATACAAAGAAATTGCTGAATATTATAAATTAGTACATTTATTTATTTTAAATAAATTTAATAAATATAAATCGATTTAATTAAATTTCAAATCTGACCTATTAAAAACTTCTCTATTTCTATCTCTACTTAATAAACAAATATTTTTATCTATATTTAAACATCTTTATTTTTGATAAAAATTAATATTAAGTTAATTATAAATAAGTATATATATTTTTAATTTATTTGTATTATATAAAATTTTATTATCTATAAAATTATATCCGTAATATATATATTTTATTGAGATATAATGCTAAAAATATTTAAAATATCAACAGCACTACCCATATAAAAAATAACAAAATGATATTATAATAATTATTAATAACTTAGTAATCTATACTATTTAAAATACCGTGTTCCTAAGTAAAAGGGTCATCTGACCCGAAAAGGACAGAATACAAAATTTTAAAAATGTGAATTTAATTATTATTATTATCTTATCTTTATCTCACAATGAGACATATATTTACATGTGCAAAATATATATAAGGCAAAAAAAAGTCTTCATTTGGACAAGAGTTTACGATCATTTATACAATCAATTTATTTTTTTAAAAAAAATTATTTATTTACATGATTTTTAAAATATTTATATTTTATATTACAATCAACTAATATAATATTATATTTATTAAAATTTATATAAAGCTCAAATAAATATATATTTAGTGGACAAAGGAAATAACATATTACGAATTAAAATTTTAAAACTATGATCTATAATGCACACTAGTGAGTATTGTATTATTGTTGTCAATATTCAAACAAGTTATCAATAGATGGATGTCACCCTCAATGGAAAATATTGAATCTTTAAATAGGTCATATTTTGATAACTTTTATTCTAAATTGTTGTTTTACGATAATTCAATCTTTTATCTCTATAAAAGTCTTAAATTTTTATTATTGATCACTGAAAAGTCACTAGAAAATGACATAAAATGAGCCCAAGAGTCTTCCAAGATTCAAAATTTTAACTTATGAGTTTTTTAAACAAATGTGATAGCATATAACATATTGTGGAATTTGCCAAATGAGTAAAGTAAATTAACATACAAGACTTCTTACATATTATACATTTTTTAAAAATTTTGGTACTATTTATCAATAATAATTTTTTAAAAAATATCATTTCAAATGTTCAATTTTTTATTATTTTAAAATTTTTGAAAATTTCAAAAACTTTTAACTGGCTTCTTTGAAGCGAAAATCCATACCCAAAGAAGATAAAATAATTAATACTTCATCAGTCTCATTACAATAGTTTTGTTTATCATTTTTTTTCCGTCCCAAAACAATAGTCTTATTTCCATAAATAACCATATCACCATAAAACTATCCGTATTTTTTCATTTTTATTACACAATTGCCACTACTTTTTACACTAATAAACTCACAAGGGTAAAAAAGTCTTTTATCTATATTTTTTACGCACTACTAATATAATATCAATATTCCTTAAATTTCGTGTTCAATCCAATTAAGACTATATTTATGGGACGGAGGGAGTATTAATTAAGATTGATTAAAGTAAAGAAAAATAAATAGATAGATTTACATAGTAAACTAAAACCCGAAAACTAAATAATATGCATGACAACAATTCTATTATGTTGGGGAAGTGATTTATCGAACAAAACACATTCGAACACTTTAAAGGGCTAACTCTCTAAGCGCGGACGGTTCACAGTTATAACAACGAAAAACAATGCAGAACATAAAACAACAATGAGACAGGTGTTTGTTGATCCGGTTTGATTATCAACAAATCTACATCCGGAGATACCAATCAATGAGGAATTCCACTAACTAGTGCTGATTAAGGACACAAACAACCACAACTCACTTAACTCTAACGCTTGTCATGGTTAACCCAGGAAAATACCTCCTAAGGTTCTCGTTGCTGCAACCTCATACTAACAACAACCACACAGCAAAAAAGTCCAGAGCTTGATCATTCCCTCTGGTTGGAACTCCATTAATTCCAAACACCTTCGACCTCTCCAATTGATATCAGTGTAGAACACACATTCAAAATGTTGAAGAGTTGAACTTGATGAGTGGTGAAAGCTTCTCTCAATAATTTTCTCTCTAAAATTTGCACACCAACTCACACTCCACAAAGTTTGTCATTTTTTTATTTTATAAGCAATGCTTTCTTGGTAAGAACACCCTTCTCATTAATTTTCCTTAGAAAAGAAATGGATGGAGTGTTCTCCAATGTTTCTGCACGAGTTTGACAATCCTCCAAATACCAAGTTTGTCTCTTGTGGGCATTAAATGGATTTGACAAAAAGATAAAGGCAAGCCCACAATTTCAGTCTACAACACAGTTGCTGTGACAGTCTTCCTGCAACCTACGAATACTAAAAAATGGAAAGGTGACTACAGCAGACAAGAAAGCAATTTTGTCCATTTGCCAAAAATAAAAAGGGTATTCACATTCTCCCCATTTTTGGCATATGGACCCATGCAAAAAAAATGTGCAATAAGAGCATCCCACACAATCAATCCAATAAAGTTAGTCAGTACCAAAAACATCCAGTTTAAGCAATAAACATACAGGTCAATAAACAAAGAAGGCTACACAGAGCCTTGTACACCAAATGGTAGAACGGTTGTGATAACAACGATTCAACAACCGCCTGAAAGAAAGCAGATCAACAAAAACAGAAAAACAGCAACAATGGCCTACAACAGCAAAAACAGCATAGAGGACTTCCCAAGAGCTCCTTCCAACTCCCCCTTCCTGCAACATCGATCTCCCCCTTGCAAGGTGCATATGCTCAAAAAGACGTTAGAGTGAGGACTCAAGGACTTCTACCTCCTCATTTTCAACAGCACGGGGATCTCATGGAAATAAATTCAGAGCTCGAGTAATTTTCTTCTGATGATCTCCGAGCATAGCTTTAATGGTCAAATCTCCCTGAAAATATTATCTCCAATTTTCCTGCATTACTCCCCCTTCGTGGGAGCAAATGACAAAAACAACAAGTACCTTCAATTTGCTGAGAAATGATTGCAACAACAACTTCAACGTCAACATTAGCAACAACAACACCAGTATGAACAACAACAATGTAGGTTGATTCAGCATCAGTTTTGTTGCAGCAGCAACTTCATAGCATCAACAATGATTTGTGCAACATCACAAGGCCTGAAAATTCTTCAAAATCCAGTGTAGGACTGAAATGTCCTCCACGTCGAATTAATCCACAACCAAAACATCAACTATTATCACTCAAATAGGCATCAAATTTGATTCTCGTCATTGCTCAATCAAGCCTCTTCTCAATATTTTTTCTTTTTGAATTTTTTAAAAATATTCCTTCCCAAATCATTTTCATTCTCCAATATTCATCAAGAATATTCATATCAACATATATGTATTGGAGAATTTATTAAGCCCATGCATGCATAATCAAGTAGGGTACGAATGCATACCCAAATGACGTCGAAAGTTTTCAAATTGATCTACATCCAACTCCTTTGCAAGAATATCTGCCTTTTGATTTTGCTTGAGCATCCACACCAATTTCACCTTAATATTCTGTCTGAGTTCTTCATTGGGCCACTGAATGTGTCTTCCATTCATTACATCCATTGTCAATCTGAAAACATCTTTCAGTTATATGTCCAAGACATCTGCAATATTCGCAGTCACTACGTCGTGATGACGATGATTTAGCATTCTTTGTTCTTCTGCGATTTTTCTCCAAATTTCTGTTTCTGCTTTTCTATGAGTTCCGTTTCTTAGCAGATGTTGATTTATTCTCTGGAAGTTTGACATCTGTTAGCAAACCACCATGCATAAATGTAGTTGGTTTGCTTTGAGAAGATTCACAAAAACCTATTCCTTTGTAATCTTCGAAAGGTTTTCCAATCGAAAGAACTTCATCCAATTTCTTTGTTCCCCTTCGAAGACGATCATTCTCATCTTTCAGCTTCAAATTTTCATTCCTCAAAACATCAGATTCAGTTAATTTATCAGCAACATTCTTCTTTAGAGTTTCGATCTCATTTTCCAGTCGGTAGATGGTGTTTAGTAGCTCTTTGTTTTTTACCACAGATTTCTTTTGCTCTACCACCATCTCCTAATAGGCTTCAATAACCCATCCATATCCAATTCTCCTGACTCTTTAGCATTTTCTGAAACAGAGACATCCTTTTCTTTACTGTATTCTTCAACACCAACAATGAAAGCCACAACTTCATAATTTTCAGATTGTTCCTCAACACATACAATTTCCTCTTCATCATTGTCACTCCATATTGCTTGATATGCTCTTTTCTCCCTTTTCTTTACTGTCGGATATTCATACTTGATGTGACCGATTCCTCCACATCCATAGCATGTTGGCTCTTTGCCAAATTCAGGTTTAGGGGACACAATGAACTTCTTGAATCCACCATCAAACTTCTCTTTTGGCTTGCTGTAATTTGGTGCTTTCTGTTCAGAGTATTTCCGTTGTAAGCCGGATATACTTGCACCCTAATAACCACTACGATTATGAAGCTTCCCAAGTTTCATCTTTGTTGCACGTTTGTCACTAATCATCCTTGAAAGTTTTTAACTCAGAAATGTCATTTCCTCATCTGATTCAATCAGCTCCATGTCCTCCACACTTAAGGCCATGCTTTTTGGAGTTTCATATCTTCGAGATAATTCATTTCATAGCTCACCAAAGTGCCGTATAATTCATCCAACATCATATTTTTCAGCTTTGGTGGTTCATCGAGCATAATCACATTTGGCCTAAAATTTTTTGTGAGACTTTTAAGCATCTTCCTCTCCAGCCTCTTTTCTTCAAAATGCATTCCAAGTGCTTCTGTTTGATTGACAACATCCATAAAGCGATTATAGTAAACATCGATTGTTTCGTCTTCATTCATCTTCATTCCTTCGAACAATGTCTCAACATGATCTAGTTTAGATTCCCGGACTTGCGTTGAACCTTCAAATGCATTTTTCAGAATGTCCCAAGCTTCCTTGGCAATTTTGAAGTTTGATATAAGCTTCGTCTGAGTTTCATCCACAACATTAAAAATAAAAAACAGGGCCTTCGAGTTTGCTATTCCAGCAGCTTTTTCATTCAACGTTCATTCTCTCTTCGGTTTTTTTTTTCACAAGAGTAGTAACACCATCTTCATCTTAAATAGTTTTCATAGGATGAGACCATGCATACTCAACAACATCAGAAACTTCTTTAACTTGAAGTATCATAAAGGCTTCAATTTTTTCTTCCAACTTTGGTAGTTTGTCCTATCGAACAATAGAGGTCTTGATGTTGAACGTCCTTCCTTACTCATGTCTGCAACTGTGACCAGATCTACTCAACGAATTAGAGAACACCGGCTCTGATACCAGATGTTGGGGAAGTGATTTATCGAACAAAACACATTCGAACACTTTAAAGGGCCAACTCCCTAAGCGTTGACGGTTCACAGTTATAACAAAATTTTAACAACGAAAAACAATGCAAAACAAAAAATAACAATGAGACAGGTGTTTGTTGACCCGGTTCGATTATCAACAAATCTACATCTGGGGATACCAATCCAAGAGGAATTCCACTAACTAGTGCTGATTAAAGATACAAACAACCACAACTCACTAACTCTAACGCTTGTCATGGTTAACCCAGGAAAATACCTCATAAGGTTCTCGTTGTTACAACCTTGTACTAACAACGACCACACAGCAAAGAAGTCCAGAGCTTGATCATTCCCTCCGATTGGAACTCCATTAATTCCGAACACCTTCGACCTCTCCAGTTGATATCAATGTAGAATACACATTTAAAATATTGAAGAGTTGAACTTGATGAGTGGTGAGAGTTTCTCTCAATAATCTTCTCTAAAATTTGCACACCAACTCACACTACACAAAGTTTGTCATTTTTTTATTTTATAAGCAATCATTCCTTGGTAAGAACACAATTCTTATTAGTTTCCCTTAACATAGAAATGGATTGAGTGTTCTCCAATGTTTTCTACACGAGTTTGACAATCCTCCAAATACCAAGTTTGTCTCTTGTGGGCATTAAATGGATTGGACAAAAGCCAAGCCCACAATTTCAGTTTGCAGCACGATTGCTGTGACAGTCTTCCTGCAACCTACGAATACTAAAAATGGAAAGGTGGCTGCAGCAGAGAAGAAAATAATTTTGTCCATTTGCCAAAAATAAAAAGGGTATTCACATATTATATTAAAAAGGAATGAAATCGATGATCATAATCAATTGTACTATCTTATTTTCTTGATTTTGGATCACCATATATTGACTTTAGTATTACCGTCTATGATTATCGAAAATTAAAGTTTTCCAATT
Organism: Andrographis paniculata; assembly: GCF_009805555.1. Lineage (NCBI taxonomy): Eukaryota > Viridiplantae > Streptophyta > Magnoliopsida > Lamiales > Acanthaceae > Andrographis > Andrographis paniculata. The sequence continues at coordinate 2,826,100 of NW_026137593.1, forward strand.
GTCATTGTAAACTACTCTAAGGGTGTGCATGCATGTTCTTTTGTATATTAGTTTTGATATCTTCGGAATAATTGTTTATAATATTTTATTTAAAAAGTAAATATTACTCCCTCCGTCCCAGATACGTGTCTGCTACACTATAGACACGGTATTTTAGGAGGGGTGTAATTAGTAGATAATTAAGAATGTATTAGTGAAAATAATTATCCTATAATATAAATAATTATAAATTAAGATTAAGATAACTAATTAGTTTAATTAAAATTAAAAAAATAAAATTAAAAAAATTAAAATGAGATTAAAGTGTGTAATCATTTTCCAAAAAAGGAAAGTGATATGGTATGTAGGACGGACAAAAACAGCAACCTGAACATGATATTTGGGACGGAGGGAGTAATATAATATTTTACATAAAAATATAAATAGGAACAAAAAATCACGAGAATAAAACCTAAAATTATAATTGTGAAGACAGTTTCTATGAATCAACGTTGTTGTTGAACTACTCTAAATTATAAAATTGAATAAAGCATTTGACATTATTTTAGGAATATAGAAGTATAAAAAAGATTCTACAGTTTATGTAAGAATAAAACTGAAAGGGTTGAAGTTTTGAAATTTTAAGATAAGAATGTTATAGTGTGTTATTTCTATTTTATTTCTTTATGTTAAAATTATATTTGAAAAATATACGCTAGTATTATATTTATGGTATTTCTCTTATTTTTCAAAAATATATATAAGATTTTTAATGTATTTAGATGATTTGTATGTCAATATAAATATGTTCGAATTCTAACTATCGAAATTAGATAATTTCATTTTATATTTCAATATAATTATCAAGGTCAATTTTTTTCGATACATCTATGACCTGATACATTCTGTATATAATTTTCTATTTTGTTGATTTATTTACTTTTATCCATAATCATATCACTATATATCTCATTTCGTCGCAGCCATTTCGATCTCCATTAACAAAGTCATACTTTTTTTTCCAACTCAAACTTCATTGTAAGTAAATCTTATTGTCAACTCTAATTCTGTAGTGAATAAGTTTTACTTTCGATTCTAACTTCATTGTAAGAGAATTATATTTTCGACTCTAACTTCGTTGTAAGCGAGTCATTCTTCCGACTTTGATTTAGTGAATAATCCCGCTACATCACTTTCGGTCACTTTTGACAATTAAAGTTGGTTCAATTATATTTTAAATTTGAAAGAGGGATGCTAAAATATATTTAAAAAATAAATATATTATATTTATAATATGTGCTTTATATAAGACATTTGTAAAAAAAAAAAATTATTTATTTAACTGATTTGTATGTCACTAATGAATATGTATGAATTTTTACATGGAAATAGAAAATTTCATATTCATATTCTAATAATTTATTTCATTTTATTTTATTTTTGGTGTTTTATTTTTATTGTTTTTTCTTAAGTTAAATAGATTATAAATATAATATTTTATATATGCAATTGATATATTTTTATTGAAATCTATGAATTGTATAGTAAAATAAAATTTTGAGAGAGAAAGAGAAACGTGTTTACTAGTATTTTTTAAAGCAATGAGGTTGTGAATTTTCAAGACATTTTTGTCTTAAAAATCATTAGGTTGGTACCTAAAACTTGTACCAATTATTTGACTCTATACACAAATCCCTTAATTAATTAATATAGCAATTCATTGTAATAGTCAACTTAAGAATGTATTATTATTATTATTATTATTATTATTATTATTATTATTATTATTATAGCTTATTTATTCCCATTTTTCACTACTAGTTTTAATTTAGGACGTCCCAAAATTTTTACAACATTTTTTTGTCTAAATACAATATTTTCTCTTTTTCATTTCCAAATATAATTATAAAATTATTCCAAACAAAAGATAAGGGCAAAATAATATTTAAAAAAAAAATCAAAATTACACGACTTAAAATATCATGCAAAAACTAATTAACCATGCAAAAGAAAATAGACGAAGATATAGTACTATCTCTATCATCTAAATTTAAATTTATTTTCTTTTTGTACCGCTAATTTAAAAAAAAAAAAAAAAATCAATTCTTTTTAAGTATCAATTATTACTCGTTATCATAAAATTGGATAAAAGAAAATGCATTGCTTATCAATTTATTCTGGTTATATAGTTTAATAAATTGACCATTTGATATAATTCTAGCCTGCATGCATGCAACTAGCTAATTATTATATTTACCAATGTGGGGAAAGTTGAACTCCAAAAATAATTAATTAAAAAAAAAAATGAACGGTATTCAGACATCATTTCCTGCCGGCTAGCAACATAATAATTATTTTTATTTATTTATTTATTTATTATTATTATTATTATTATTATTATTATTTGCAGACATTCCCAAACCCTGTTTATACATTATTCTGCAATTTTTTAATCAAAATATATATACAAAATAAGTCGATGGAATCTCCAGTGGGAACCCCAAGACTGTGTATATTTTATTTTTATATTTATATATATATATATATAATTATCGACAGATTTAATTTTGAAGTGATTACGTACCTAACTATTATACATACATATACATACATAATAATTTATACTATCTTTCAAATGAGTGGTTCATAAATATATATACACTGGCGGAGTCAGAATTATTCCGTCAGAATGACTGAAAATTTTGTTAAGATCCAAAATTTAAATATTTTTATTATTTTAAACAAAATTAATGATAAAAATATATTTTTTAACATATTTAATTCATATAAAAATATTAACTTGGTAACAATCGATCAAATTTTAACGGATTTTGGAGGTTCAGGCCCCGAATCCCTTTGGGGCTCCGCCACTGTATATATGCTAGTGTGAATTTTTCACGAATGTTATATATAATTTTATTAAATAATTTATAAGAAAAAGAAATATTTAACTATGTTACAAATTAGACTGCTGATCGATTTAAAATTATACCAATCTTTTCTAATTTAATAATACTCTGAATTATAGATTTTCCACACGTAATTGAAAAGATAAAAATTTTAAAAAATAAAATAAAATAAAATATCTTTGTATATAAATAATTTAGTGAGTGGCTTCCTTTCCACACTCCACTAAAGAAGCATAACAGTCTTTACGTGTTGACATTTATATTTTCTGTCCTAATAATTGCATAAACCCTACAAATAAAGTCTGTACATAATTCATATATATTATTTCTCATGTTTTCACTGATAGTCGTACAATGGTTCGCTCAATATTTTCTAAAGTACAAAAGAGAATGAGCAAATAATCTGACGGAGAATGTATTATTTTTTTTTATAAAATATTATATTAAACTGTTGTTTGAATAAAAAATACAATTAATTTATAATAAAATAATTTTATCAATTATTTAATAATTTTTTTTATAATATTTACATTTTAATTTATTTTTTACTTACTCTATTTTAATATTAAAATATTATTATTTTTAAATTTTTGTACTTAATCAACCTACATAGTTTTTCCGAACGGATAGAGTAAATTTTGTTAATAATATATATCAAATCAATCATTAAACTTGTATTTTAGATAGACTAAAAATAATTTTTACATTTAAATTATAGTCCCTCCGTCCTATTTCCTATGTCCACTTTTCCATTTCCGTCCGTCCCACTTATTTTGTCACTTTCCTTTTTTGGAAAAAAATTATACACTTTAATCTTATTTGAAAAAATTTAATTTATAATTTTTTAATTTTAATTATACTAATAAGTTATCTTAATCTTAATCTATAATTATTTTTATTATACGATAATTATTTTCACTAATACATTTTTAATTATTTACTAATTATATTCCTCCTAAATTTTCGTCTACAGGAAATCGGACAAAATATTCGGGACGGAGGGAGTAATATATATATAATATTAATACTTATTTATATTATATTAAAGGATGGTTATAATCCAAATTTAATTTTGTTGCTCTCAACCCCAAATTCAACTCTGAAATTTGTAATAGAGTAAGTGTTAGTCGTTTGGAGATTGATTGACTTTAAGACAGATTAAAGTCCTCCAAAGCATGGTTCAAATTTTCTTGTGGAAGGATCAATTTAACTATTATTATTATTATTATTATTATTATTATTATTATTATTATTAAAAATTGAGCGTAAGTCCTCTGTAGTTTCGAAACTCAGTGTAAATTTTTTTATTTTTTAAAAATTACATGATGCTCTCTTATACTTTAAAAAACGTTGCACGAAACTCATTTTTACATTTTCTATATGATAAGAAGATGATTTTTTATTTTTATCTTTTGTATGTCGGAGGGGTTTCATGCACCGTTTTTTTAAAGTATAAGGAGGGACGTACAATTTTTAAAGTGTATAGAAAGAATTTACGTTGAATTTCGAAATCACAAAGAAATTATGCGCAATTTTGTCTTATTATTATTATTATTATTATTATTATGATGAAAGGTAATAGTTATTAATTTCAATAAATATGTAATTCTTAAAATTGATTCAAGAATGCCTGTAGTTTGAAGTTTTCCCCTGTCTCCACTATAAGCAACAAAGATGTATTTATCTGTGTATGTAATTATATATACAGACGTTACATCTTCATAAATATTTCATAGACTTATTATAACCATAGCTAGCTTATCTATGCCTATTTATTACAAAAATTCAACATTGACTCTAGAAGCATTACCTTCAATCTAATAATTAATCAAATTATAATGAGCTTGATTTAGATAGGAGTTTTGAAAAGTTTTACAGCTGAAAATTTTGAAAAATAATACAAAGTAACTATTTAATAGTATGATATTTTATTGAAAAAGTGATAAAAATTAAAAAAAAAAAAATTATTTAGGAGTATTTTTTAAAATTTAATTAGAAATGAAAAAAAAAAAAAGAGAAGATAAAAAAGGTAATAATATTTATTGTAAATATATATTAATGGAGAATAATATTAAAATGTTTGTTGACTTTCCAAAATTAGTAATAAAGTAAATTTGATGGACGAAAAGAATATAAAATAAAATAAAAAATTCAGTACAATAAATATATATAGAACACAAAGTATTTTATGTGATTTATAATAAAACAAAAATATATATTATATGATTTACCCAATAAATAAATTCATACAACACGCCTACAAATATGAATCGATACCCTATTTCATATGTGCTAATCATCCTAATACAATGGCCATCCCCTGCTCGATATGCTAACTTAAGATATATGACAAGAAAACTATTAATGTACAAAACAATACAGACCAAAACTAAGAAGCCAAAAAAAAAAAAAAAACATTGAAAAAACCTGAGGATTAGCTTCGAATGTAGTAAGAATCCAACCACATAGGGATGTACATTCATCAAATAGCCATGCCTATTTCTGCACAAGAGGATGCTTATTTCTGCACAAGAGGGTCCGCCGCCGTCGTCGTCGTCTCGATATTTCGATCCATGGCCTTTCTCAGAAGTTCATAACCTGCGAAGTTAATCGAACCCAAAGGCGCGACCCAAAAGAAGCGAGGCACGGCTCCTTTGAACAGCCCGAGAGGCCCTTCTTGCCGTACAACGGAGATTGCTATCAGCCACAACGACACATTGCGCCCCGGTGTAGTCATCATTCTTGTTTTTATTACGTCGAATGGAGTTGTCAGAACGGCAGTTAGGCCGCCGGTTACTGCACCGACAGCAATAGTTTCCCAAGGTTCCAGCTCGCGTCGCAGGAGGTGCCGGACAACCTGAAAACCAACAATGCGAATAAGTTTCAGTCCCGGATAAATAAATTGCACATTCATCCCAAAGTCGAATTTAAAATCTCATTATTTCCAGATATTTTTCCTAAAATCATATCTCAACAAAATATTTCCAACACGATCGATGAGATAATTCGGAACTGTGATTCGATGGTCCTAATATTGAACTTGAAATCATAATCTTAAAGATTCTAACATCTGAAATTCTTCCAAAGTGTTTGGATGTTCGAAAACACTCACGGATAAATATCCCGATTAAATTCAGCATCTTTAATACTTTGAATCCACAATTCATATCATTTATTCGACATATTGCATTATTACATATAGCATGTACGATAATACTCCATCCGTTCGCTCAAAAGGTATCCGCTTTGCCACTTTTGATCATCCAAACACAAAATATTTATTCCTTTTGTAATAAATATGAACCTAACCATACATTACAAATAACTTCAAACTTATACTTATTCACAACAGCATCATCACATTAATTCAAAAATTAAGGGAAAAATGGCTTTTATATACAAAAGATATCACCAATATAATAAGATTTATTAAACTCAGTACCAAAAATCAACAAATACTTTTCGAGCAGACGGATCAAGTATATAAAAATATATACACAATAACTCAGTAAAAAGTTATAACAATATAGTATATGGTTTGTTCTTGTGTGCACAATTTCCAATAAAAATACATAAATAGAAACACATACTTTTGTGATTTTTTTTTAAAAGCAATAGCATATCATATTTTTAACCAACAATATATCAACATACATGTTCCGACAAATTCGCCTCGCTCCCGACAATACTATACCAAGTTCTTCTAAGGAGTGATACTTAAAATGTAGATTTATCATATTTTGTAAAGTATTTCCCTTTTGTCAATCAATCACAAGCAATAATAGAAGTTAATCGATACCAAATTCCCAATTAGCTTCTAAAACTTTAGAATTACTACTATTATGTTCATCTTGTGATGCGATATGAAATGAAAATTTATCTTGACATTGCCCAAAATTCCGAAGGGAAATGAAATTAACCAACGCATTACTCTTAACTTTTTAAATTTTGTTACCTTCTTAGATTCCTCGTAAAATCCCATGCCAGCAACATAGAATGGAACTTCTCGGAAGATAGTAACACCCGTTCCACGAAAAAATGCCCCGGGACCATCCTGTCGCCAAGTCCCAACTATGGCTTCCCCAACAGTGTCGAACATACCTGCCTGCAACCTCTGCTTTAACACCTCACATGGAATACGCATTGCAGTTCCAAGAAAGGTGCTACAAAATGATGCGATCGATTGAACCTAAAAGCCATGGCTAGTATAAGTGTTGCTACCCATTAAGAGCTTCGAAGAAGTATCAAAAGAAAGATCGAAATAATGAGTCATATGAATAATTAAATTTTTTTAATTACATCTTTTTCCGAAGGATCAATGATTTTCATTACCAAAATATTGAGCTAAACTAGGTTTGATCATCGAGGCACCAACCTGTAATTCTGGAACTGTTGGTGCAACATTCATTAGCAACTTTTTGCTTGTTTCAAAAATTCCCATCCGAAGACCATGACTGCGTATATATATAATTTAACGATATTAAAATTTTGTACAGATTTTGTAAACCAAACAAGAGTGTGTAATCAATTGATACCTAGCAAATTGTCCTAATATAGCTGGAATAGACCCTCTATACAATCCCCGTGCTCCAATTTCAGGGAGTTTGGCCAAAATTTCCGGGAAGCTGAGGGTTGAAGCTTGCACTTGTGTCTGTCGGATAAACAAGTTGATGATGATCAGACAACCACCTCTTTAAAGCTGCAAAGTTATTGCAAATAGGATTTCGAAAGTACTCTAAGAAGATCACAAAACTACACCTTGTCCCGATGAAACTTCGTAATACTTTAGTTCCCAAGGCTGGTTGCAATACTAGAATAAGTTTAAGTATTTATTATAAGAGGAAATTCCTATACAGACGCATGAGTTACATGCTTTTTGCACAAAATTTCCCATATTTAATTTATTGCATGCTTAACACTTACGATATAGTACATTCTGCACAAAATCCCATTCCTTCCATAAGTAACAAAGCTATCAATCCACAAGTTGTTTGTACGCATATTATAAAAAAGTACATCCAAATATTTTATAGAAAGACGTAAATACCTTATAGGTGCGAATGAATTGTTCGAAACAAACAATTTCTCATTGGAATAGTGACAAAAGAAAAGAAAATACTAGAAATTCAACTTCGCCATCAAAAGTTAATTGTTTACACATGTCATTCTTTACAGTGATAAATTGTTTGTTTCGATCAAATTATTTGCACTTACAACTGTATTTATGTTTTTTTATAAAATATTGGGTGTACTCCTTTATATAATACATGACCAACAGTGCGTGTACCAACAATGCATGAGTTGAAAGCTCCGTTAATTATGGATGGTGTGGAGATTTTCTGCAAACTTTTTTATATCAGAACTGTTAAGTATGCATAAATTAAATATAAGAAATTTTATGCAAAGAAACGTATAACACAGGTGTTTGTATTGGAATTTACTCTTTATCATATTCATAGTTAAGGTTGCTAACATTTTTCAAGAGAAACTACTTACGAAGACAACTTTATGAACTAATGTCAATTGTAAGTTTTAACAATTATAAAAGTTTGGAGATAAGGATTCTAGACCACAGCATTGTACTTCTCATTTAACTTTTGCTCCATTTTTTTCAAGAAATTACCTTCACTGTGTCAACAGGGTGCATTAGAGCTGCAGAAAAAGCACAAGAAAGCCCTCCCGCCAATGCTGATTTAAGAACACTTCCGGAAGGCACTTCCACCGGTGGCGGAACAGCCACAACAGTAGCAGCTTCAAACCATATACTTCTGAGAACAACCAACCAAAGCCAGCGTAAGTCATCATTACACAACGATATACGCCACATCAAATTGAATCAAAAAGCATATAGAAATTACCGTGGATCTTCTTGAAGTCGGTCTGATGGAAGCAAAAGCATGAAATTTCGAAAATGACCATATGATATAGATTCCTCTGAATCAGCATTCAGAAAACGCATCATAGCAACAGCATTATCGTCATTTGCAGGGAGTCCAGCCTCCTGTAGAGATGTCAAGATTTCGCTTTTCTGTAGCATCCCGGATTTGCTTAAACAGAGGCTGGTATAAGCCCGAAGAATGGTGGGTTCTTTCTGTTCCATCAGGAACAGAAACTGCTTCCAGCCAAAGGATTTTGAGAGCAAGTGACTCCTTGCATGGCGCATGAAGTCACGAGCATATTTCGTTGGCAATTTTCTCTTTCTCATGGCTACTTCGAGATCTTCCAGGGTAACTTTTCCATCGTCATCTCTGTCTAACTCCTGAAAAAACCTCTTTCCTGCATTCAGGACCCATGTTGGATATTAAAATGATATGAAATCGAAAGAGAAAATTACTTGCGCTAACAAGAAAGCTTATATAATGAACTCTTCAGATATTCAACGTATAAAAGTCGAGGAAACTGAGCTATGACAAATTGCAGCAACATGCACATGGATATCTTGAATGTAATAATGTAAGCACATTAAAAATTGATCATCCAGAAAACATTACTGCCATGCATTTTTAATCAAAGTAAAGAGATCTTGAAGCAAGAAATCATACCTTCTGCTTCGGTATATCTGAAGAAGTCCTGTACAGAGAACAATTTCTTCTTGTCAGGATGGTCTTCTTTCAATGGTTGACCTATCTGTGGTAGAAGCTGAATTAATTCTATCAAAGAGACAGTTGACAAAGTTGATCTCAGACGCTCAACATTCGACATTGGAATGCTCAGCAATCTATTGGCCAATTTTTGTGGCGAAATAGCCCCACTTTTACCACTATTCACGACACTATTGATTTCCTCGTCCACTGAATCATTCATCAATGGCACTCCAACAATGCTCGATGGCAATCCTCCAACACGGGCAAAATTCAAATTGCCCAAAAATACATTCACATCTGCTCTTTTCTCTTCTAAAATACTGAAAAGTGTTTGAAATTGATCGAATGGATTAACGGCAGCCCCTGCAGCCTTTTGTTCTGTACTCTTCTGATCATTCCCTTCAAATTTTGGCAAATGATTCAATTGATTGACCACAAAACTTATCAAGAATTCAAATGGTGTATCTCTCCCTTCTCCCGGCTTCAACTTTTTCTTCTCATTTCCAACAACTTTCATTGATTTCATGTTTGAAACTTTACCACCATAATCATCAGCATTCCCCATCTCCCGAACCGACTTTTTCTCAGTTTTGAACAGTCGCGGTAAGGCTTTTACAAAACCATCAATAGACAACAACAATGGCATATCAGAATTCGAGGAATTCCTATCCCCTTTACCACCATCACCCTTTCCATGCCTTTGTTTCAACCCTTTATTCGATGACTCTAAATTTAATTCTAATCTATTGCCACTAAAATCTGTATTGCTGCCATCAATAATTCCATTTTTCTCTTCGAAGATTCCAACTAATACCTTCAAACAACCTTTATTTTTTCTCTTGTTCCAACTATTCACCTCACTATGGACACCATTAGAACAAACATTAGATTCTCTACATTTTGAAGCACCATTAAAGCAATGCTCAAACTTCTTAGTCACCTTCCGAAAGTTCGATTCTAGAGAATTCCGAACCGACTCCAATGGATCAATCCCTGATGCAACCATCACTACAAAATCCTACCTCAATCAAACCATACGCATCTCAAATCTCAATCCACTGCTCCAAAGTCAAACTTAAGTCCTAACACAAAAACTAACTACAAAAATACACCTCCGATTACCAATTGAAAACAACAAATCACGCAATAATCAGATATAAATCCAAAATCCAAAATCAAATCAATGGAGTAGTTCGACGGCAATCCGTGGGGAACACTATTAACTCTCGACGCCTTCTCTATCTATCTCTCCTATTCCTGAATTTCTATCAACAATATGAGCTCGAATAAACATAAATGTGTGCATATATACACCAGAAATGGAGGAATCTTTACAGAACTGGGAGGGAAGTGTACGCCCTTAACAAATCAAAACACGCCGAGCAGAATGAAATGCGCGAAAATTAGGCAAATTACATCGAGTTTCCGTCACCTGGAAATCCACTTTACACGAAATCCTTTGTGCTGAATTCAATGAGCTGATCAAATCTCTCTGAATTTTCTGAGAAGCGTTGAAGATGAACACGAAGAAAGGCCCTTTCAAGATTCCATTTTCGTTTTTATAATAGAAAGCTGAAAGAAGAACTACTATTTATATTTTAATGGCATGTCTGAAATTACAATTATGCCCTTATGCTTGATCATTGTCCAAATGATTGTTGGGGAGGGCATTTTGGACCATATATATTATAAATATTTTTAATACTTATTATAGTACATGAAGATTAGTTAATCACGTGATAAGTGAGAAGAAAACATTACTAAAATAACTTGCTTTATTAAATTACAATTATGCCCTCATGTTTGATCTTATCGGTTTGCCACGTCTCGTCTTTCTGACAAATGCTGTGTGGGAAAGGTGTATAGACAAACTAAGGACCGTTGGATCGGCCTAAGAAAAAAAATTAGAAATTAAAATTAAAATTAAAAATAAAAGTAAAAAATAGTTAGCTTTTAATTTTTATATTTAGATATAATAAATTAAAAATAATTATAAAAATAATTAAAGATGACATATTAATATAAATTGATAATTCTGTTAAGCTTTTTTTTTTATTTATTTTAAAATTTTATACATTAATATTTAAAAATTTTAAATTACCAACTTAATTAAAATATTTTATTAAATTCAACATATCAATTATTTTTTAATTATAATTATAAAATATAAATATAAATATAATTTAACTTCAAATAATTTATACTATACAATTTATTTGGAAATTTTATAAAGTATATTTTAAATTATTAAATTAAAAATTAAAATAGAATTTTATTTTTATTTTTATTTAAATATAGTATATAAAGTAATTATTTGTTAAAATATAATAATAAACTTATTAGTAGATATATTTTACTGTAAATAAACTATGCAAAAATTTGGCAGAAAAAAAAAATAACATAATTGTGACATATTGAAGAAAATAATTTACTTTTATTTAAAAAATTAAAAAAAAAGGACATATATATGTATAATAGTTTTAAAAAATTAAAATTATGTGTAAATAAATAAAAAAAATTATAAAATATGTATATTATTATTATACTCCTTTGTCCGATATAAGAGTTATATTCATTTTTTGTGTCATTACATTTAACATTAAAATACTTTTATATTTTTATATTTTATTATACAAATATTATTATATTTGTATTATAAAATATTAATAATGATATTTTAATTTTGTTCTCATAATTTGTATAATATTTTGATATAATAATTAATATTTAAATATAAAAATAAATAAATAAATGTAACTATTGTTGCTGAACAGAATATATTAAAGAATTATTCATTAATAGTCACCAACTCTTGTTTATAATTCATTTTGAAATATAGGTTTTTTCTTTTTTTTTTTTTTTGTTATAGCTTGAAATTAATTTAAAATTAAGAGTTTGATTTAATATTTTTTTAAATAATATTTATGTGATATTTTATAAAAATAAATTATATATTTTTACTAAAACCTATATTAAATGGTATTAATTTTAACGTAAAATATTATATATATATATATATAAGCGATTCTTAATGTGCCTTTACTGTATATTTTAGAGGTAAGTTTGAAATTTTAGATTAAAATAATTATTTGAAATAATATACATAAATATTGAAGTAATGTTATAAATTTAAAATTAATTTTTAATTTAATAAGAAAATAAATAATATATACTATTTACATTCGGCTCTAAGAGTTTCATTTACTTTTTGTACATTGATCTTTGAATACTAATTATTATATCAAAACGTAGTACAAATTAAGAAAAAATGACGAAAATACTTCCATTAGTGTTGTATAGTACTAAGAAAAACATTTGTACAAAAAGTATACAAATATAAGGATATTTTTAATATTAAATATAATGATATATATCATCTGCCCGACCAGCTCAAACTGGATCACCGCCACGCCATACCGTAAGGCTCGTTCATTAACCAACTAGTCCTACGTTGTGGCGCAAAGGCTAAAATAACCATTACAAAACAACTACTTAGAAATTTAGAATTAAAGTGCACCGACTTATCAATTAAATAAGTAAAGTTCGAATAAAAAACATAAATTGAAAATATTTATGTGATTTGATAATTTAAAAAGAAAAAATATAAATAATAAAATTTTGTAAAAATAAAATACACACAAACACAGCCTTGAGTTTGAATTGTTATGTTATTTTGAAATTTAATTTTACTATTATGCCGTTCCTTTTTTAAAATATATTACTCATTCGTCCCATTCAAAGGTTATCATTTTTCATTTTTGTCCGTCTCAAAACAAAATTACCATTTCCTAATTTAGTAATTGCACTACCTAGTTAACATAATAAATATCATTTCAACTTACAATATATTACACAAATGTCATTACTTTTATATTATACCATACTAATAGGGGTATTTTTGTCTTTTTTACTACAATCCAATATAATACTAATATTAAAAAAATTACTTGCAAAAAGCAAACGACGCCCTTCTAACTGAACGAATGGAGTATTTTATTTTATAAAATCTTATATTAAATTATTATTCAAATTAAAAATTAAGATAAAAAATAAAATTAAATTCCAAATAACACCCCCAATAAAATTTGAATTTACAAATTCCAAGTAGAATTATGGATATATACCTATTATCCTTCTTATTTTGTATTTATCTCGCTGATAAAATATATTATACATGTTTACAAAAGTCGTTATTTATGTGTTTTAACCATATGTGACGTTCATATCACGCAAAATTACACGCGATCACGAGCGTCTATACGCAATCAAATTATATCGATTTTTGCAAACATGTGAGATATATTCTACTATCGAACTAAATATATGACAAAAGTAATAATATAGTATACATGGAGAATATTTTTTATTTTTCCACCGACCTCATAAGTATTGATGGCTAAGTTGTCTAAAATTTTTTAAGGCATTTCTTTATATTTTAAAATTAATTTTGTCACTGATCATCATTAATATGATTTTACTAAAAAAAAAAGATTATCATAGTATTACAATACCTATTAACACCAGATTAAATATGCTATATATTTATTTGTCCAATTTTTTCTGGTTAATTTTTAATTTATATATTTTATTCTTTCATAAAATTTAAAAATAATATAAAATATTATTTTTTAAATTAACAACATCATTTTCTATACCTAAAAAAAAATCAAATAAAAACATTAAATAAACAATATATTTATAAACTATTTAGTCTATTAATAATTTTTTTTTTACTATTTCTAAATTATTAAAAATTAATTAATTAAGTAATTAAAATTATAGACGCTCTTAAAACGTGTCAAACGGAAGATAAAGATATGAATAGTTTTATACGATTTGGTTTAAAGAAGTGGGTTTAAGTTAGGTGGGTGACATTATTGAGAAAAGACCAAATTAATTTAATAGACAAAAAAAAAAAAGGAAAAAGAAAAGGTGTTTTGTATGTATATTTAATTCCAACATGTTTTTTTTTTTTTTTTTTTTTGCATCATGTGTGTTGATGTGGTGTTATGATTTTATATATATATATATATATATATATTAGAAAAATATGTGTATAATATAATAAATAAGATTTTGAATTGAATTTTTTATTATTTTTTGTTCTTTTGGTTTCTTCAATCTATTTACTAGTGACAGGGGCAACAATGTTGGGCTCAGACTCAAGATGAAATGACTCATGACAATCATGCCTCAAAATAAAAGTTGGCGCATTATTCTAAACCTCGGCATCCAATGAAAATCGATACAAAGGGTTTGAAATCCTCACCAAAACTTTCTTAGAAATCATTGGAATCACTCACCGGAAATCCTTCGAAAAATCCTCTCGGGACTTCCCTCTCTCTCCTTCTAAATTCTTTTTATTTTTCACTTTATAAAAAACTAACTCACACTATAATTCACCATTTAACTTAATCTCAAACAATACACACGGTTACAACCAATTTTAGACAGCAAAACTAAACATAAATTGGGTTGGCTTAAAGTTTGGGTAAAAATTTTAGGGTCGAATCCGATGAGTCGGATTAAGGAGTAGATCAACTTTATCATATTATCGAAAAACTTGTTACGTTATGCCTTGAAGGACCAAAATTTTCAACAAACACTACTTCCAATTCAATCATAAATGTCTCACAATTCTAACTCTCACCTATTCCTATTCCCTTCTTTAGCTCATCAACATAATTCATGTATGTCAAAACACTTGGTGTATTTGTTCGTGGGTTTTAGTTTTTGGATTTGGATTTTTGAATAGTAAAAAGTTGAATTTGAATAGTTGTTTGATGTAATATAAATAGAGATTGATGTGATGTTTTGAATATGAAATAAATTTATAATATAATATAAAAAAATAATTATTTGATATAATATATTGAAAAAAAATAAATAAATAGTAAAAATTTATGGTAAAATCCACAAAAGAACACAACCTTCATGTTTCCAAATTCACTCAAAAGAGTGAATCAAACACACCATGTATGATCCTCGGAGTTGGACCGTTGCTTGGTCAATTTCCGTGTATGAATGAGCCGGTGTTAGACCATCCGAAAATTGAATAGTAATTAAATGGATTAAATAGATTAGTTATGTCAACAATGTGCACATTTTTTTTCGAAAGTCTCACTGAAAGATTTCTAAAGTTAAGTGTACCTAACTTAGAGTAATTTGAGGATGTATTTTTTCTTATTTTTCTTCACCTGCCACGGTGCGGTGATTGCTTGACCGTTGAGGTTCGTATATATATATATATATATATATTTTATCGAAAAAAAAGGATAAAATTCTTCGTAAAATTTATATGTACTTTAAAAATTACATGACATTCATAATTTAAAAAACATTGTATCCACCCTATGAAATTTTCGTTGTGTGATGATTTTCTATTCATATTTTTTGTATGACAAGAGGTTTCATGCCGTATTTTTTAAAGTATCAGGGGACGTTATACAATTTATTTTAAGTAAATTGTAAATTTATACTGAATTTCAAAATCATAGAGGTTTCATGGAATGTTTTAAAAAATATAAGAGGTTCCATTTTTAAACTAAATGGAGATTTACGCTGACTTATGGACAATTTTGCCAAAATAAAAAATAAAAAAAATGAAGACAGGCGGTTGGCGGTTTACGGTTAGGCGGAAATAGGAACCGAAACGTGAAAACCGGTTTTGCTTTCGATTCTATGCCGGTTTGAAACGGGTTAGTCACGTCGTCTATGTTCTCCCGCTTCGAATCTGAGATTTACTTGAATTGAATATGTTCGTCTCGGTTTGGAAATTGGAACATGTCAGAGAATTGGACGCAGTTAGAGTAGAGGCTGGCCGTGGAAATCGACGGCTGTGATAATCGCATTCCCGTCTATAAATATGCGCTTCATTTTCTAGTCGCCGCATAAATACTGCAATTCTAAACTCTAAAATGGCGACGATCAAGAGCGTCAAGGCCAGGCAGATCTTCGATAGCCGCGGCAATCCTACGGTCGAGGTTCGTCCTTTGCCGAAAATTTAAATATGCTGTTGTAATGTTGGTCCATTTCGCGGCAATCGATTTGCGGTAATTGTAGTTTTAGGGTAGTCTATTTGCTAGAGAATCTAGTTTGCTAACTGCCAGAATTGCGGATGTGATGTTGAGATAGTTTGATTCGTGATCCTTCGGCGTTATTTTAGGTCGACGTGCATCTGTCGAATGGAATTTGGGCGAGAGCGGCTGTTCCTAGCGGCGCATCAACCGGTAAGATATATAGACGTCCACATTTTTGTTGCCCTAATTTTTCCGACGTTTTTGGATTTTTTTTGTTAAGAGACCTTGAATTCTTTGGATATGATACTGCTATGGCCTATGCATGTCTTCGTTGATGTTGGAGATCCATCTCTTTACACTAACTATACTTTTTAGCTAATGGAGTGGATAGAAATTAGAATCTAGAATGTTCGGTAATTCTGATGATCGTCTATCTGATCTGTTATACTTCAGGGGTTTACGAGGCTCTTGAACTGAGAGATGGTGGATCTGATTACCTTGGAAAGGGCGTTTCAAAGGTAATCTAGATGATTGTTCATTAGCTTTCTATGTGATTCCAATTGTTATTTTCTGATCCTAAATGATTTTGTATATCTTGGTAGGCTGTTGAAAATGTGAACTCAGTCATTGGACCAGCCCTAGTTGGAAAGGTTTGTTTCGAAATCTCAACAAAAGTCTTATTATTGTTATATATGTATTCCACATTGGAAGAATTTTGTCGAACTGGTAAGAATTACGAAGAGTTAAATGTTTTTTATTCACGAATATTTTTGGCATGATACTACCGTGAGGGCTCAAATCAGCTCAACTGTGGTTTCTCTTGCAGAACCCGACAGAGCAGACAAACATTGACAATTACATGGTTCAACAACTTGATGGAACTCAGAATGAGTGGGGCTGGTGCAAGCAAAAGGTAATTTTTAACACGAAAATTGCATGTCTTTGTGATAATTTTTTCATCGAAAGGATGATACTTATTGTGAAAAATGTTTAGCTTGGAGCGAATGCCATTCTGGCTGTGTCGCTTGCTGTGTGCAAGGCTGGTGCTGCTGTCCTCAATATCCCTCTATATAAGGTATTTAGGGCCATCCTTCTCTACTAATTCATTAATTGGAGTTGCCGTAATAGTGGCCGTGCCATGTCTTTGTTGATATAATTGCTTTCTTTTTATTTCCTCTTCAGCATGTTGCTAACCTTGCTGGTAACAAGAAGTTGATCCTGCCTGTTCCTGCTTTCAATGTCATTAATGGTGGATCACATGCTGGAAACAAACTTGCTATGCAGGCATGGCTAATGACTAATGACATATTTATGCGGGATATTATGTGTTGCTATTTGATTGTGTTACCCTTTTTTTTTTTTCTTCAGGAATTTATGATTCTTCCGGTCGGAGCTTCATCATTTAAGGAGGCCATGAAAATGGGTGTGGAAGTGTATCACAATTTGAAGGCATGTCAATATCATTTATTTTTGGGTAAATTATATAAAAACAGTGTGCTTTAGTAACTTGAATTAAAGTTTGCACATAACACACTTTCTCCAAAGTTGATGTTTGCGTGTAAATACGAACTTAATTGTGTAAGTTTTATGCAAATAAAATATTTAAATATATTAAATACTCTTTTTTTAATAAACAAATTATTTATCAATTCTCTCGTGTAATAGTTTTTTGGACGTGAGTTTTACAAAAACAATAAAAATGAAAGAGTTGATCAATTATTTATTTTATTAAAAAAAATTATTTTAAATATTTTATTTCTTATATTGGTATAAAACTTGCATAATTTAGGTTCGTATTTACAATTAAATATTAACTTTGGATGAAGAGTTTTGTACATTTTTACCAAAATATAAAGGAGTTTTATATAATTTACCGTTTTTTTTTGCACTCATATTGTCACTATTCCAAAAAAATTCTAGTGCCATTACATAAGCCTGTGGCTCCCTTTTATAATTTTCCTATCATCCATCAGCATAATGTTCATTATGAACTCAATACATCATTTACTGATAAATATTAATTCCCTATGAATTTTAGTCGGTCATCAAGAAGAAATACGGGCAAGACGCCACCAATGTTGGTGACGAAGGTGGCTTTGCTCCAAACATTCAGGTTATATTTGGTTCCGGGTTGCTCTCAGCATTCGATCATTCTGTTTTTACCTACATATTGAAACTCCACCTGCTTTGATCCCTCAGGAAAACAAGGAAGGCCTGGAATTGCTGAAGACAGCCATTGAAAAAGCTGGTTATACCGGCAAAGTTAGCTCCTTTCTGTACACCCTTAATTCTTTTTAACGCCCGGAGACACATATAAATTGGTATTATCTCCTCATTTTCGCTTCTGGATATAGGTTGTTATTGGGATGGATGTTGCTGCATCCGAATTTTATGGATCTGATAAGAAATATGATTTGAACTTCAAAGAAGAGGCAAGTTTAAAGTTCTTAACTAAGAGATCTCTCTCCCGCATATACAATAATAGTTTATGTAGTTGTTGACATTACTCTAGCAAATAATTATAATGTTATGCTGCAGAAAAATGATGGATCACAAAAGATCAGCGGCGACCAGCTCAAAGATTTGTACAAGTCATTTGTGTCCGGCTATCCTATTGTATCAATTGAAGATCCATTCGACCAGGATGACTGGGGCACCTACGCAAAACTTACAGGTGAAGTCGGTGGTCAAGTGCAGATTGTGGGAGATGATCTTCTTGTCACCAATCCAAAGGTGATCGAAACTTTTGTCCAAAAGTTCTTCATACTGTGGCTAATGGTATTAGATGACATTATGCAAATTTTTTCTTTTTTTTTTCGTTCCTCGACTTGTTGCAGAGAGTTGAAAAGGCAATCAAGGAAAAAGCATGCAATGCCCTCCTACTCAAGGTATTGTTCTATTGTTGTTTCGAACTTGGCAAAAATAGTTATAACCTGCATTGCATCATTTTCTCTTATGATCTAAAAATTGCATGAGAATTCCTATATTTTTAAAACATTGTCTAAAATTTCTTTTTTAGGAAATTATGTGCAATGTTTTAAAAAATACAACAGTATCATGCAATTTTTAATGGATTTTGTATTATAAGTTTTATAAACATGAGAGGGTCTCATCTATTTTCTAAATATAGTGCAAATTTTTTAAACTACAAATAAATTATAAGCAATTTTGCTTTGAACTTTAAGTGTGTTCTTTTATAGGATTTTACCCAAAATTTAATAATCAAAATTTTTTCCTCAAAAATATCAAATCAAATACTTAATTTTTATTTTTTTATATTATAATAAAAATTAATTTTATATTAAAAAACATCGTATCAATACTTGTTTATACAACTATTTCAATTTAAAACTTTTATTATTCAAATCTCGAAACCAAACACACCCTTAAACTTTTTTCCTATCAGGTAAACCAAATTGGATCTGTGACAGAGAGCATTGAAGCAGTAAGAATGTCGAAGCGCGCGGGGTGGGGTGTGATGGCCAGTCACCGCAGGTATGAACCCACACACTCTTGACATCTCCAACATAACCTTGATTGGATAACACCAGATCATTCTGTGGGTGGATGCAGTGGAGAGACTGAGGACACTTTCATCGCAGATCTCTCGGTTGGCTTGGCCACGGTATTCTCCTTTGCATATGCTATTTTACATGTTCCTTTCATAGTCTGATAGTCATACTCAGTCATCATTAGAGTTGTTAAACGAGCCGAGCGAGCTTGAATATCGGTTGTTCGAGCTCGACTCGAATTTGTTAATGGTATAGCCTCAGCTCAGCTTGTTAAGAATTCGAATTAAAATAGTGGTCTAAACTCGGCTCGTTAAGCTCAAATTCAAACGTTTTATAATACTAATAAAAAGATATTTGTAAAAAAATAATTATACAAATATAAGGATATTTTTAAATGTGACCCTCAGAGGCGATCGAAGAAAATATATTTTTTTAATATATAAATTAAATGTATTTAATTTTATTTATAATTTTTTATAATAAAATATTCAAATTTCAATAATAAAAGTAAATTTTGATATAAAAAATTATATTTATTATATTAATACATAAATAATATAAATATATTATCACTGACAAGCTCAACTGAGCTACTTGCGGGCTCGTTTATAAAAAAATAATTTTCGAGCTCGGGCTCGAGCTCGACTTGTTTATATAGATAAACAAGCTGAGTCAAGCTGTTAACGAGTAGAGTCGAACTTGGCTTGAAGTTATTATATATATATATATATCCATATTAACCCTTTTGCTGAAAGAAACTCAACTAAAAATCTTCAGGGCCAAATCAAGACTGGAGCTCCATGTAGATCAGAGCGTCTTGCTAAATACAACCAGGTTCATCATCCAGCCTCTTTCTTTCTTTGTTTCTTTCTTGTACCAACACTGTTCTCTCTCTCTCTATATATATATATATATATCGACAATACTTATATATTTTGTTGTGTGCAGCTGTTGAGAATTGAAGAGGAACTGGGGTCCGAAGCAGTGTACGCTGGATCCAAATTCCGTACGCCGGTGGAGCCTTACTAAACTTTGGCCCTCTGAGTTAAACCACCATTGCGGATAATGGCTGTATTGCATTTTCGAAGAGCAGTGGCTGCGGATTAAATAAAGGTTATTTAAAAAAAAAAAAAGAATAATAATGGCCGTGTTGAGTCCAGAGCCAGTGTGTGGGGCTCATTCTTTAACACTGTATTTAAATATACAACTAATTATTATTATTGCATTCTTTTACTAAAATAATTGTATATTATTTCAATTTTTAGCTCTAACTCAACAATATTTATAAGGTTACAGGGGTATATATACTTTTTTCATCGATTAATAAATTATTTATTATTTATTTTAGTTTGTCTTAAAATAAAATATCTATTTTTTTTAGTAAGTCTAATATTTATCTACCATTACGAATATTCTTAAATTTTACATTATATTATGAAAATGCCATTACAATATTTGTAACCAAATTATAAAATTAAAAGCACAATTACTAATTAAACTAAACTATACCACCTATTACTTAACACATATGAGTTTTGATTTGAAATCAACATATTATTTACTCAATCAGCACTTTAATAGTTGGCAATGCCTTGCGTAATTGATATATATTGTAATGTAATTAGACAGCACAACGTTTATTACATGCAACCTCACAGTCAAAACCACAATCCACAACCAAAAACTGCACCAAAACACCAATTACCCCTTAATTAATTCCACTATTCACAATCCAATCCCAATTAATTAGACACAAAAAAACACACCACAATCAATCCATATATATATATATATATATATGTATAATCTCACCACCACCATAACAATAACCATAGCATAATACTTGCAAAACTCAGAAATTCCAAATATATATATATATATATATATATTACCTGTTAATTGTTTCCATGGCGTCGACCTTGGGAGGCCCAGAGTGCCGCCTGGGGCGGCCGTCGGGAGACGCCGAGAAAGACAGGCGCTTTTTGACAGAGGCCGGCGAAGAATTACCCACCCTGCTCCTGCTCCTGCTGCTGTCTCCTCCCGATCTTCCAAGCGGGCTGGGCGGGCGGGCCTTAGCCCGGGTCGACTCCGTCGACGCCATGTAGCGGCGGCTGCCGCTGCCGGTGGGGCAGCTGGAGAGGCTGACGTCGTCGTCGGAGCCTGTGCGGCGGCGATGGTAGGACCGGAGGCTCTTTATTGAGGAGGAGTCGTCTTTGTCTTTGGCACTGTTGATTATGTTTGTGGTGGCTGCGGAGGAGCCTCTGATGGAGATGGATTTTGTGGAGGTGGGCGTTGATGGGGACTGGCCGCGGCGGCGGGGAGACTGCGGCTTCTGGTCGGCGGCGGCGGCGGACATCCAGCGCTCTAACCAGCTCCAGCCCCAGCGGGGATTGTTGGGATCCATGAATGTCTGCAGCTTATTGGATGTGGTACTACCGTTTGTCGGGTTCCTCCATGTTTGCTGCAGTATCATCATCAAGTTTCTTCAGTTCATCTTAACAATCATATATACATAACGGGACCATATATATATTGGGATCAATTAGCTACTTCCAATGAATTGTGTCATATGTATTTTTTTTAAAAAAAATAAAAAATTAAATACATGGGACTAAAGGTGATTAATCAATAAACAAAGTTACGAGTCATTGGGTTCAATAACAAACGATTGAGTTAGCCTATTCTCTCTGTACTCACCAATTAAAAATATATATATATATATATATGTATAATTAATTTATTTATTTATTTTATCAAATATAAATATATTTGTAAATTAGCTCTCTAGAACGTCATCAAACGACGACAATGGAGCGATGCAGGTGAGTAAGAACGTGTATTTCTAAACTGGTGGGACTGGCAAAATGGAGACAGATGATCTCGTCCCATATATAACAACCAAGTTGTAGGTTTAATTAATAATTATTTCAAACGAATACAACGACACATGGTTTGTCTAGTGGAATTTATCTTATTAGATCGAAGCTTAATTTATAAACTATTAGAATCAGCACGGGGTTTATTCCCAAAATGCGTCGGAAGGATAGCTACTGCGTTCCCATGTTATATATATAAAAAAAAGTACAAAAATCTATGGGGACTTGTATATATATTCTTTCATTTCAAATAAAACGAAATATGAGGTGTTTAAAATATGAGTAAAAATATTTGTTTATTGAAGAGATTCAAAAAAAAGTTTTGAGTAGATCTCTAAGGTGTGTTTGTTTCGGGATTGGATTGGATTTACATTATTTATCTAATTTTTTCCCCCAAAAGCATCAAATCAAACACCTATTTTTAATTTTTTATACTATACTAAAAATTAATTTTACATTCAAAACATCACATCAACACCTATTTATATCACATCATACAACTATTCAAATTCAAAATTTTTACTATTCAAATCCCAACTAAAATCCAAACCCCCAAACAAACACACCCTAAATTAATTTTATATTAGTTAAATATGTTTAAAATCAATAATTTGATTAAAAATTAGAAAAAAATCATCTTCCATGAAATAGAAAAAAACAGAAGGTGATAGAAATTTAAAAAGAAAATTGAATAGTCACTTACATATGATTATGAAGTTATATATGTAGTTACTAAGTTATATATTACAAAATTAGTTAAGTTGATTTATATTAGTCGAAATAAAATATAATATATTAAAATAAAAAATGTATGTCATTTGTTACAAAATTGTTATCAAATAATTAATTTTTTTTAATATTATATAGATACATTCATATATAATTAACTTATAAAAAGATATAGAATAATTTTAAAATATTTGTTAATAAATAAAATTGTACCCCGTCCCACTTTATTTTTTTTATTTTCGTTGTTTCACATCATTTATTATTTTTTTAAAATATAATTATAAACTTTAATCACAAATTCAAATTGAAATTTTAATTAAATTATTTAATTATTTTATTTTTAATCTATAATTATTTTTATAATTTTTAATTACTTATTAATTATATTTTACCTAAAACACTTTTTTATTGAGACGGAGGGAGTAATTAGTAAATTAAATTTAAAAAAAAAAAAAAGAAGAAGATGATTTTAAAGTTGGAAAGCCAGCCAAACAAATCGCACTCTATAATTTTCTTGGAAAGCGACGAAAGAATGCATTACCTGATGTGAATAAGCATAGGCCAACGCCCGTTCCCTACGGACAGCAGCTTCTTCTCTGCCCCGACGACTTGCTTCGATCTGCTCCTTAGATCGAATGCTATCATCCCAATTCTCTCCAATCTGTTTCCACAAATTTCATGAATGAGATTCTTACAGGTCAAGAATGATGAAAACAATGCTACTTACAGATACTCCCTGCAGCTTCTCGACCTCCTTGTCACGTTTCAGCTGGATCTGTCGCTGAAGAGACAGGTTCTCTTCAGACATTTTAATTCTCCTCGTTCGAACCTCGAATTGCACGCGCGCCATTGTTTGCATACACTTTAAAGTGTTAGTCGATTGCCGTTTTGCTGATTGTGATCCTATCAAAGATTTTAGTCTCACGAGTCCTTTCAACGCCCTCAACGCTCGCCTTGCCTGAAATTACACAAACAAGAAGAGTTCATAATTATTACATTTTGTAGAAATTTTAGAATTGCAATTAAATCACAATAATAACAACTTAATATAATGAATATAATCAAATAATCTAAATCATAACTTAAATACTCAAATATGTGATAACTAAAAAATAATTTAAGTTTGCTAAGAAAAATCTAAATTGTTCACCGTGTCATAATCAAAACAATACTGTCAATTAAGTTAGTGTCGAAAATAAAACTCACTATAGTTAAAAATAGAACTAGCTCATAACAAAGTTAGAATGAAAAACATGACTCATTCGTAGTAATGAAGTTAGACTTGAAAAGAAGACAATGCAATAGAAAATAAGATTTTGAATGAAATTTTGACAAACAATAAAAAAATCAAACAATAACTTTATTGAAATTGAAAAGAATATTTTATGAAAAATAAATTTGAAAGACGAGATGAATTTTAAAATTAGGAGACGCTTAGATATATTGTATAAAAAATTACGATATTTTTTTATATCATATTAAATAACCTTCTCATCTACTAGCAACAATTTAACCAAGAATAATAGCAGAAGCATATGTAATGAAAAGGCTATATAAGCATCAAGCATCATAAATACCAAGTGTCCCCTGAAAGCTGTCTGAATCTTGATTGCAGCTAACTCTTCCTTTGTTCGACCCATGTACCGAGCGGTTGATGTGA
This sequence comes from Andrographis paniculata, assembly GCF_009805555.1. NCBI lineage: Eukaryota > Viridiplantae > Streptophyta > Magnoliopsida > Lamiales > Acanthaceae > Andrographis > Andrographis paniculata. The sequence continues at coordinate 2,851,368 of NW_026137593.1, forward strand.
GCCGGACCACCTCGGCAGCGGCTTGAGCGGCGGCAACCACCGCCTCAGCTGCTGCGGCAGTCGCCAAAGCAACGGAATAAGCATGCCTGTTATGCTCATCCTCAGCTTCATTCAGCTTTGTCTCCTCCACAGGAGAATGAACTGCTGCTGGAGCTGATATTGAACTCTCTGCAACACCAAAATCTGTGCTCCTCAGTTGCTCCAACCATTTGTCCGAGCTTCGATCTCTCTGAACATCAAAATTGAATTCGTTCTGTGTTCATCTCCAAAGAAATTCAAAAGGGAAAACAGGGAAAAGGAGGAAGGGAATTATGGAAACTGTTGTATACATTAGCTATATACCTTTACTCTTTTCTGTTTTGATCCGCAGCTGACTACTCTTTTTACTGCAGTAATAAAGCCTCCTTTTCTCCCCATACTTAATTAATAAAGCTGACAGGATGAACGTGAATTGCTTCACTTTTCGAAGAAATTTAACCTAAAGTTTTTTGTTCATCTGGATTGAAGATAAGCGGAAATATATATAATTTCAGCACCATATTCAGATGATTTAATTGTATTTTCAGATTCTGATATGAATCCATAATTTCACATCTCTGAGAACAGATCTACTGAACAGAGTCACAGCATCAAAGTTCCTTGACAATATTAACGATAATTTCTTCGCGCACAACCGCTATACAGAGAAGAAAAAAACTTACCAAGCACTAAAACTTGGAAGAAAGGAGGAGAACCTCCATAACAGTGCAAATAACAAAATTACGCAGCAATTGAACAAATCGAAACTCGTCGAAAAGAATTAGAACCAAAAATCCGTGTTCGAGACTTCATTTCTATCCACTTCTTCTCAATTTAATCGTGTCAAAGACGAATAATTGAAAATCCGTAGAAAACCTACCTCATTACATTAAAGCACGCACTTAACGAGCTCAGGGAACCTCTTCCCCCAAATTCCCCCACAAGCAACCTGCAAAGAAGACAGAACCACCGATAAAAACAATTAAAAGCTAGTTTCTCGAGGAAACGCAAGCAGAAAACGTAAAGTTGACAAATCTACGCTAAAAGTTCCACAAAATTCCGAGCGCCGATTGGAAAGCGTACCGCTGACAAATCTTCACAGAAAGTTGCACCAAATTCCAAGCGCTGATTACAAAAATCCAACTCTTGCTGTTCCTCTTCCGCCGCCCCTAATAACAGCAATCAGCTACGGATTCAGCGAATTTGCGACGAATGGCGCAGAAGGAAAGGAAGATAGAGAGATCTTAATCCGAATGTTGGTGAAGAACACTGAAGTTGTTGAAGAAAATTGTATATATGCCGGTACAGAGGACAGGACAGGAATAACGGACTTCGACAGTCTTGAGAACGCATCACCGTACACGTGTCCCTATCTGCCACGTGGACGGTGGTTGAAGTAGACGGTGAACAGCACCGGATCGAGAAGTTGGAGTTTGGGTATTTGAAGCACAAACGGCCTCCAGAGTGGGGCCCACGCGCCTACATGTGATTCTGACTGCATGTTTGTTTACTGCCCTGCCCCCTTCTGCTTATTGCATTATTTTTTTATTAATTAAATTTCTCAATTTGATTAAATTTTTTTTATTTTTGATTAACTTTTTTTCTAGTTATAGCATTCCACAAATGTAAATTGAATTTTTTTTTATATAAATATATTTCTCAAATTATAGTCAAAACTACAAATATTTTCTGTTTTACTAATTACAGTTATGAACTTTTTATAAGAAGACTTTTTAGTTAATTACGGAAATGTAATTTGACTGAGTTATTTTTTCATCTAAAATAAGTTCAAAGACTTTTCTATTATGCACTTATATTGAATTTTTTTATTATTCATTATTTTTTAAAAATACATCAAATCAAATATTTTTTATATTATATTAAAATTTATTTTATATTTAAAATCTCAAACTAAAATATAACTCCACAAACAAATTTTTTGTAATTTAAAATAATTTATAAATTTAAATAGTAATTTATTTAATGTTTTATAAAATAGAATTAATATATTTTTATTAAAAAATTATACTAATAAATAATAGTGATTTCAAAATGAAATCAACAAACAAGCCCGGCATCAATAAAATATGGACTTTTCTTTTTTTCTTTTTTTCTTTTTTTTTACTTTTATTTGTTTTTGTATATGTACTTTATTTTTGGGTAAAATAATTATTGAATATAATATTTTATATATAAAAAAATGTAAAATTGATACAAAAAAAAATCAATATATATAACACTAAGTCTAAATATTTCTGTTGTTTTCAAATATAATGTCTAGTTTTTTTGTTATATATATATATATCATGTAAAAATACTACTACCTTCGTCCCATAGTGTGGGTAAAATTTATTTTTTGGATGTAAATTTTTTAATATTAGTATTATATTGATTTGCAGTGAAAAGAACAAAAATATTCTTATTTGTATTATGTAATGTAAAAGTAACGATATTTGTATAATATATTGTAAGTTGTAAGGATATTTATTATATAAAGTAGGTAATACAATTACTAAAAAAAATACTACTATAATAAAAAAAATACTTTTAACAAATATCAAAGATAAATTATTACCATATATAGTTGGAAATTGGCAAGTTTTCATATGGTAATTAATTTAGAAATTTTCAATATCTGTTACATATGCTAATAATTTTATATATAAATATATAATTATATTATGAGTTTAATTATTCCTTAAAACGTCGTTATAATATATGTACGCGTGTGGTGTTAAATACATGTATATTTGTTTGCGAATTGTTCAATTAAATTAAATAAATATAATAATATTATTTTTATTTTTATTTTTATTTTTTTTTATGAAAAATAAATAATTGGTGCAGAGAAATAATAGAGAACAATATTTGCAGCGTTCCATACTTATTTGGAAGCATGTTGTTTTTAACACAGTTTTCATGTGAGTGCACACCACATCCTCGTCTACATCATCATCATCATCATCATCATCATTTATTATTATTATTATTATTATTATTATTATTATTATTATTATTATTGGCTCTCAAAGCATTAGAAATACATTATCAAATTGAAGTTTGGTCACAACTTAAATCAAGTTTTATGATACGTTATTATGTTGCAGCAAAATTCTCTAAATTAATATTTCATATGTGTTGCATTCTAATTTTTGTAGAAAAAAGTTACACATTATAATGGCATTTTAAATTTAGTAATCTATAATTTTTAAATTTCAAAGAATTTTAATTAGTTGTCTTAATTTAGTTTTATAATTATTAATTTGTATTATATTGTAATTATTTTATTAATATATATTTTTTAATTAATTACTAATTACGATCACTTTTAAAATCTCAAGATACTTATATATATATATATATTTGTAGGGGATATGAAGTATTATATTATCTCTAATCAAAATTAATTTATCTATTTTATCATTTAGTAAACAAACTTCTCACTCAATAATAAAATACTCTTACACTAAATTATCAACATCTTGTTATTATATATATAATTTATTCATTATTCTTTTATTATTATTTGAACTAAATATTAACAAAATACTAATATTTCTTAATTTATTTTGCCAAAACTAATTGAATGCATAATTAAATGGGTAAAAGAGTAGTATTTATAAAATTAATTGTTTGATTTTATTATTATTATTAATTAATCAATTAATTATTATGGTAATATATATATATATGTGTGTGAGTATAAAGAATATATTGGGAACAGCATTTGACCAAATCTTGTTCAAGTTGAACACAGAAATATATACATACATACAGCACAGATTTGACAAGTGTTCATTATATATATAAAATATGATTTAATTAAAATATTTCATGTTTATGATGAATTAAGGCAGCCATGTTTTGAGACTTTGAACTGCAACTTGTAATATATATATATATATATATATTTATATTTGTACTCCCTCCGTCCCGAATATTTTATCATTTTTATTATAAATACGAAAATTTAGGAAGTGTATAATTAATAAATAATTAAAAATATATTAGTGAAAATTATTATCGTATAATAAAAATAATTATAAATTAAAATTAAAGTAATTTGTTAGTATAATTAAAATTTAAAAACTATAAATTAATTTTTTTTAAATAAAATTAAAGTGTATAATTCTTTTCAAAAAAAGAAAGTGACAAAATAAGTGACACGGATGAAAATGAAAATATGGACATAAGAAATGGGACAAAGAGATTAATATTTTTGTGGTATTGTTTGTGCATCATATGATTGTTTCATTGTGGTGGACACACTGTGTTTCTTTTCAAATTCTTTTAGTATTTGAATTTTATATTTTCTAAATATATATATTTTTTCATAAAATATTACATAAATTATTATTTAAATAAAAAAATTAAATTTTCTTATTGATCAATGATCATGCATGTATATATTATTACATTTTAAATATTAATAATATTTATCATATCATGCCATATTCATATATATATATATATATTTTATAACGTTGGAACCCGCAGCCGCTACCCCGAAAGTGCGCACTGGGTAAACCCTCGGCCGGACCTAATACCTGCAATCTTATGTAACCTAATTTGATGCTTTCACCCTAACACTACAAAAAAATTAGTATATTTGTAAGGGAATTCCGTTCCCAAAGTTCACGTAGCTAACGTAATTCCATCTCTAATTCCGTCTCTAATATCATTAGTAACAGAAAAAATGAATATAGTAACGAAAAAATCTCGTTACAAAATTGATAATTTCTTGTAGTGTAATTTCATCCCCAAGAATGTATCTTGATGAATTCATGTAGATTCTCTTTTCAAAATGTACAAAGGAAAAATAGACACTATGCTATCCTAAATAAATAGATCAAGATTGTGCTTTTGTGATTTCAAACATTACTTATTTTGTACCGTTTTTAATAAAAATATATTATTTTTTCTTTATATGAGTTTGTTGTTTTAGCATTTCAAACAAAAATCAACAATATTTATTCTGCATATTTCTATTAAAAATGTTTATTTAGCTCACAAAATATCATATCAAAATACTATCTAAATAAAAATTTATATGAATATCTCATTTCTAATCAATTTCAATCTAAAACCAAACAAATCAAATCTATTTAAACAAAACCCAAAACAACACCACATTTCGAATTAGTTTCAACTTATAGCGTCCAAACTAACCATAATTAATTAATAAATAAATAGATATTTTATCTATTTTGAAATTATACTGTCTCTAATCAATTATTTTTAAAAAAATATATTGACATTTGAAACACAACTTTTGGTGATAATTATTCATAAAATCATATTTTCTATATAAAGTATAATATCTAATGTCTATTACAAATATTATTTATTTTATTTAATATTTTAAATTAAATTCTCTAAAATTTCAAGATACTTCCAAAATATATAGTCTATTTTCTGTATCTTAATTAATATCATTAATATTATCGTAGCTTAGACGTGACTCAACACCAAAGGTCCATAGGGGGGACTGACTGGCTTAGACAACTACAATAATATTAATTATGTACCTAATTTATCAATTAATTAACATTAGTAACAATTAAATTAATATTGGAGGTAGCAAACTATGGTAAAATACAAGTTGTCTTTATTTTGTATTTTTGGTTGAATCTAATATTATATTAATTATAAGGAATTATATCATTAATATAAAAAATAATATTTTATTTTATTTTATTTTATTTTTTATTTTTTTGTAAATGAGTAACGTAAATTAACCATACATTGTATTTTTCGGTAATCATATAAAACAAATGATTGAGTGAACAAACTCACAATATTTATGTATCGCATAACTAGATATATAAATGCATTAAATCATTTAGGTTTATTTTATTTTGATTTAATTTTTTTATTTGACTTTTAATTTCAATAGTATTTTAATATAATATTTTATATAAAAAATAATATATTTCTTATTAAAAATTGTACAACTTTAATAAGATTAATTTATACTTAAAAATCAGAAACAAACAAACAAATATGCCATCTACAAAATAATTTACAAGTATATATATATATATATATATATATCAGCTAAGATAGTGTAAAGGGTTTTGTGTATTTGTTTAATTAGTATAATAGTTTTGGAATAAATTATATTGTATCTATTCGTCAAATCAATATATGATTTTTTTTTTTTCATTTGTCAAAAAAAAATTATAAATTTTTATTTATAGAAAATACTTCATTTGTCTCAATTTAATGTACTATTTTTTTATATAGTAAATTTAGAAATAATAATTTTCTATTAGTTAGTGAAAATGTTTAAGATAATTTTGATATTTTTGTCTTTACAAATATAAATAGAAAAAATAAATAAAAAAAAAAACTTTTATAAAAATTGAAGGTATTATAATATTTATATATGAATTATTTTTACTATAATAGAAAATTTATATTTTTAAGTGAGATAAAAATGTATACTGAGTTAGGACGAAAAAATAACTAATTCTTAGCTTTTTTTTTTTTTTTTTTTTGAAAACAAACTTTTAATTTCAATCATCACACGACATTATACATTCCCCTAACACTTCAACCATTCTTGACGGTACTGTCGAACTACATTCATACTAACTCAATCCCATCCCATAATACAATCAAAATATGACATTAAAGAAACATGAAACCCTGCTAATACTGACGTTAAAGATGTGAAACAACTCTTTCTCAACAATGAGAAAAAAGCCTTCTAGAACTAACTTTTTTCCTTTTCCAATAGAATTAAGCAGACTATGATAAACAACGAAGCACATACCTTTTATCTATAACCATGCCAAAAGTTCGGTGTTCCGACCGGACCCTCTCTTGGCCAAACCATCAGCCAGGTAATTGCGTTCACACACGATGTGAGATAATTTTGTCCTATTCGAATGACTGATGAAGCTATGAATTTCTTGCACCTTGTGATCAAGACGCCATGGAAACCCTTCATTATTGGCGAGCCAAGCGACTACCGTAGTGGAATCGCTCTCGATAATTGATTTCGGAATGGGAAAGCCCGCATATAGCTTAATGATTTGAAGAACTTGAAAAATTGCTTCAAGTTTTGCAGTATTGGAATCCGCACTCCCGACATACTTTGAAAGGATAAGGATAATGTGTCCCCGCTCATCACGCACCACCGCACCTATACCTGCATTTCCTGGTTTACCCAAGGCTGAACCATCCACGTTGATTTTCCACATTCCTGCTGCCGGAGGGGTCGACTCCACGTCTTGATGTAACATTGAATTTTGGTTGAATAGAAATCTTCGCCAAGTTATCGTCAATTAATGGGACACCTGCAAATTCCTGAGGAAATATAACATGAACCCATTTCTACATATTCCATCTTATTCTATGCATTAATCCTGTTGCAAAGATTTTCCTTGGAAAATCAGTTCATTACAAAAAGACCAAAGACACCAAATGACTCCCAACAAGGTTGATTCTCATATAATTTTCCTGTATTTATCTTACAGTAAAACATTCCACTGTTGTATCAGATCAACCATATGTCTAGGAGATACCCAGCTCAACCAAACCATCCAATAATCTCTTAGCTCATTAATTCACTCGTACATTTTTAAAAAATACAGTTATTTTATATCGCAATCAACTACTATACTACCATATTATTAAAATTTGTGTTCAACTAAAAAAGTATAAAATAATAAAATTTTAATAAAGTATTTTGTACAATTATATTCAACTACATGTAACAAGTATACTCGCCAAACCCTTGTTTAGATAAGTGGTAAATCATTTTCTCGTAGATATAAATATATTAGTCTATATGTTTCTTAACAATTTATTTATTATATTTATTTAATTTTGGTCCGTTTTATAACAAAATATTTATTTATTTTTAGTAACTGTACTTTCTACTAACATTAAAAACACCTTTACAATATACAGTATATTACACAAATATCGTTACTTTTATATCAGACAAGTTATTTTAATCTTTTCTATTTTATTCATACGCTGCACCCGTCTGCTACGCCAGAACACACGTATCCGTTAGTTAGATTCCACCCGGCGAATATATGGAATTTGTTTTAATCTCATAAATGAATTTTTTTGGCGCTTATCCAGCGGATACGATGCCGCTAATTTTGCTAAATGAATTCGCACAATTTCTGTATGCTAAAGTATAAGGGGTCATTTAAGGATGAAAAAACAGCTTTTGCAATACCAGAAGAACACAACTATATACCTTATTAACTGTAAGGGGTCAATTAAGAATTAAAATTATTATTATTATTATTATTATTATTATTATTTTATTATATGATCATTATTATTATTATGTGGACAAAGAAGTTTTGTGGGGAAAGGTAAATTATATAATATTCCTTTGTATTTTACGTACTACTCTATATTTTATTTATTTTATAAAACTTTATTATAATAATGTAAACTTTGTACGAAATACCTTCTTTGTCCAAAAATGATATTTGGTCTTGAATAAAGACATAAATAAAAATATAAAATATCTTAAATAATTTTTTTTTGAATAAAATAAATAAATAATCATTTTATAATTTTTTTGGAAACAAATTGCTATCTAATTTTTTTAAAAAACTATAAACATAAATAATTGATCATTGATTTATTTATTTATTTTATTCAAAAAAATTATTTAAGATATTTTACCTTTTTTTTATATTTGTATAAAACTTGCGTAAGTCTTTGTTTAGAACCAAACATCATTTTTGGCATGGAGGGTGTTTCGTACAAATTTTACATTAAATAAGAGAGTTTCACACAATAAATAAAATATAGAGTGTTTTGTACATTTTTACGAAAATATATACAAGGGGGTGTTATATAATTTACCAAAAGAAAATCGCATATATACATATATATATATATTTGTTTGTTTATTATCCATCATTTTGTTTATCAATGAATGTATTATATACTTCCTCCATCCCGATACAATACTCTTGTTTACCATTTTTGTCCGTTTCAAAACAATAGTCTTATTTTCATAAATAACCATATCACTATAAAATTACCCTATTTTTTCATTTTTATTACACAATTGCTACTACTTTTTACACTAATACATCACAAGGGCAAAAAAAAAAAAGTCTTTTATCTATACTTTTTACCAACTACCAATATAATATTAATATTTCTTAAATTCCGTGTTTAACCTAATTAAGACTATAATTCTGAGAACGGAGGAGTATTAATTTATAACTCGTCAAATTAATAAATTAAACATTTTAGAAAAAATGAAATAAAATTGAACAAGTATGATATTATGACTCTTTGCAATTATTACTAATTATACGTATATTATTTGAGTTTGATAACCAAAAGTCTTTTCTAAAGTATGCAATTATTACTAAATTATTCTTTTAAGATTTTCTCTCTCTCTCTCTTTTACAGTTTAAAACAGTAATTTTATATTAATATAAATATATTCGTATAAATTATTGTATATTTGATTATTATATTCTTTATCTCATATAGTATTACTTAGTATTATTTCACATAGATAGTGTCATTTTTTTTTTCAATGTAGATGTTGGAACAATATTTTTCTCCAACTTTTTTTGGCATGTGGTTCTTCTTGCTTTTCCCCTGCTGCCTTTTTTTGTTTCCATTCAGGTCATTTTAATAGACTGCCTGCAACTCTGCTGGTCTACTCTTCTCGATTTGGGAACCTTAGAAGAGACAAAAAGAATGAATTTTTGGGTGGTCAACCTTTGACAGAGTTCATGCAGGAATACATCATTCCACTTTCGTGCAAAGGGTTTTAATTGAGTTTGTCCTGTATGCTTTGTTTGGCTGCTTCTTGGTTTGTTATGTGGGAAGTTTTTTGGTCGTTGTATGGGTTTAGAGAGAGAACTGTTGTGAGAGAAAGTAAGTTAAATCATCTCAACCCCAACCCTTCCCTTCTCCATGCATTGAAAGAGTGCTTGTCACATTTACTTGCCGGAGACATCGTCGGAGGAAGAAGAGATTGGAAGTCCGATCAGGAGATTCGTCCATAGTCTGAGCAACCCTGCTATCTGCTAGTTGTCGGTACGAGTTCGTGACAACTTATACCTGTGGAGGGATTTTCCTAGGTGGTTTGCGTCATAGTATGGGATAAAGGAGTTTTGGGCTGTTTAGTTCATAATCAACCTTGATTAGTGAACTTCTCCTGGATTGGAATCCCCCGGATGTAGGTTGGTTATAACCGAACCGGGTTACCAAATATCTTGTCTTTTATTGCTTTGGATATTGTCCTTATTTCGTTGACAAGATAATGTTATAACTGTGATTTTACCACGCTTCGGGAGTTGGCCCATTTGGAAAAGTGTACAAGAATTTATCGGGGTTGCACTTATTCCATCCCAACAGTAGAAATTCGCAGTCGTTATTATTTGAGTATATTATGCATAATTTTTCTATGAAACCTAATAGTCGGCAAGTTAAGTCCGACAAGATAATTCACATTAGAAAAATCATGTGTCATATGGATCTTCATTGCTGCTTTAAGACCAACGGTATGTCTCATTAATTTAATTTTGTAAAGTACCGATTTTCATCTGCGAAGAAGTAGTGTAACAACAATTACTTGAGTCCATGAAACATGTATGCTCCCTATGATATTTGAAATACGCCAAAAATTCCGTTTGCTTTTGAAATTCCGCACAATCTCCACAAGAAATATTGTATTTTGTATTTGCATTCAATAATCTACTTCGAATGTGTACTCTTGACTGCTATAAAATCTCGTCGTGCCACCTGATATTGTTATGTTTTACGGCTCCTTGAATATGATTTTTTATTTTTTATTTTTGTCCTCTTTTTGTTGATATTTATCAACATATAATGAAACGACTAATAACATTATACAATGTTTAAATTAAATTAATTTTCAAGATTATAATCTTACTCTCAACCAAACACAAAGAAAAATAAATAAATAAACAACAAGTTCATTTAACTCATTCAACCGACATCATAATAATAATAATAATAATAATAATAAGGGTTTTTTATACAATATTTTAGAAACCACCATTAGGTACTAATAGTAAGGGTTTTTTTTTTTTATGCAATATTAATATGCAATATAATTAAGATCAAAGAGATGTTCAGAAAATTCCAAAAATCACAAGAGGATTTTATATTATTTTGTCTATAATTGATCTCAATCCAATGGTTTATGCTAACATAACACAAATGCATAATATGAGTTGACAATACAGAGTAAAAATTCACACAACACATACATTGATGTCATAGAATGATATTTGTAAAAAAAAATTATACAAATATAAGAATATTTTTAATGTTAAGTAGAATAAGATAAAAAGGTAAATGTGACTTTAGAGGCGGACGAAAAGAGTATATTATACCAAATACTTAATTTTTTTATTATATTTAAAACTTTTTAAAATTTTAAAACTTCATAGCTTATATCTAAATGCATAGGGAGTATTTTGCTAACCCAATTTGAACTTAGTCTTGCTATGAAAGATCCATTCAGACAACACTATCCAATCAACAACTGATACAACACAAACTTCTTAAATTTGTTTGTCAAACACTTTCTATTAATTTTGGTAAATATATATAAAACAAAAACAAGTTTGAAAATACATTTTATGCATTGTTTGTATTACATCATAGATAAGAATAACAGTAAAAGAAACAACAAACTCAATGATCATATTTATAGTCAACCTCTACAGAAGGTATGTTAGAAAATACATGACTGTATTTGGGATCTTGAAGCTTTTTAACATTTCTTGAGCTTACCCACAACATCTTCAATTCTTGCAGATTCCTCAGCATTCTCATCTCTTCCTTTTCTGGGAGGATCATCAACCTCGGACAATAATGGATGTACAATCTTTCGAGTTCCGGCAATCCGCCATCTCCGATTTTGAGTTTTTTGACAAAGTACAATTCAAGAAGATGAACTTCTTTGAGCTTGGGGAAACCATTAGGTGAGATCACCATAGCATTGTTTTCATAGTCCAATGCTTGATCCAATTTGAGGTACACTAAGTTTGGCAATTGCTCGAGAGCCGGCATCGGATCTTCGTTGAGATCGGTTTGAATCAATGTCACGTATGAAAGATTCTGTAAGAGATTTTCGAAACTCGATATCTTTGGCACTTGAAATCTTATCTTAAGCCTAATAAGATGTTGCAAACTCTCGAGCCCATCGGTCGAAGCAAATGCGCCTTCGGCAAATGTTACGTCGATAGAGACAAAATTCTTTAGCTTAGCCATCGAAGCGAAGAGCTTGTTCGCATCGACGCCTTCTTTTAGGCCTAACCCTAATTTGCAAAGGCTAGTGAGTTCCGCGAGGTGCTCGACAACGATGTTGCTTGTCCAAACGAAGGATAGGGTCTGTAATTTCTTCAAAGTGTCTAACCTCAACGGCTCTTCGCAAACGATTTGCCCATCCATAAAAAGATGTCGCAAACTTTCCAATTGCCATATGATGTTCGGCACCACCAGCCGGTGATTGTCCGAAACATCAAGAAGTTGTAGTCTCTTAAGGTTACCTAATGTGTCCGGAAGCTTATCCAACTTATTGCTTCTTAACCTTAAGTACCTTAGCGCAACCATTGTACATATCGAGTTTGGGAAAGTTTTCAAGCCAAAGCCTTCCAAATCAAGCAACCGTAAAATTTCAAAACTTTCCCAAAACTCGGATGAAACACCGTCAAGATTAACTTCGGATTTTGATCCGGAAAAGAAAAGAGAGCGGAGGCGCCGGTTTTTCTTGGAGGCCACGAGCCCTTCATTGTTGTAATGAACAACACAATGGCGATGTTTATCGAATGATTCAAGATCAAATGGTTCCTTTAAAGCCTCAAAGTTGATTTCCTCTTTTGCCTTCTTAATGGATAAGTCATGCAGAAGATCATGAACTTGACAGTTCAAAACCCTAACCCCATCCTTTCCCAAATCTTTGACTTGAATCATGTTTCGATTAATCAACTCGTCCAGATAACTCCTTGCAATATTCTCCATTGTCTCCTCGCCCCCCTTTTTCGAAGGGATAAAGCCTTCGGCGATCCATATTTGTATCAAGTCTCTCGCCGGGATGGTAGCATCCTCTTTGTAAAAACTTAGACACAAGAAACAAGATTTTAGTTGCGGAGGCAAATCATGATAACTCAAATCCAAAATAGACATTACACTATCGTCACTTCTTCCCAAATAAGAATCCATTCCTTTAAGAACCTTCTCCCAACCACTTTTCAATTGTCGTTGCTCTTGTAATAAACCTCCCATCACACTTATTGCAAGGGGCAAACCATCGCACTTGTCTAGGATTTGTCTTCCTATAGCCTCTAATTCCGACGGGCACTTGCCTTTATTCTTGTCGATCAATGCCACCTTCAACAATAGTTCCCAACTCTTGTCGGAGTCTAATCCATTATGCTCGTGAATATATCGAGCACCCCTTGGAATGTTGCGAAAACGACTTGTTACCAATATTCTACTTGATGTACCTATAAAATCAATTTACGAAATGACCATATAATCATCAATAGAAATTCTTTTAAGTATATATACACTTATATGTATTAATTGGACTATAAAGTTACATGTTTCTTTTGGTTGAGTTTGAGAAAATTTAGTTTTGAGTTTGATATTAAAATAATATTTGATGGGATGTTTTGTTAGAGGAAAAAATATATTCTTTTTTTCCAAAAAAAGCAGAGTCCAAATAATAAAATTTGGTTAAAAAAACAAACCAGCAGTTTAGTTTTGTAATAAAACAATTATTGATATGCAAGAAAAGAAAAGAAAACAAGTTTCAACACATACTTAGTAAAATTATCCAAGTAAAATATCGAAACAACTTTTAATGTATATTATAAAATTTAACTACCACAAGCCTACAAGTTAGAGTTCGTTTGAATTGACTTAAAAATAAGCATAAGTCAAAAGTAGAAGCAGAAGTTAAAAAATAGAAAATATGTTTGGAATCATTATAAAAACATATTTTATAAAAAAAACTGTTTGAATATAATAAATTGAAATTATTTTTCAAACGGTTAAAATTACCAAATAGAACATAGTTACGTTAATATATATATTTTTTATTAAATTTTCTAATTTATTTTAAAATTTTGTAAATTATATTTAAAAAATTTGCACTATCTACCCTAATTGAAAACATATTTATTAAAATTTATGTATAAAATATATTTTAAATTTTAATTAAAAATAAAAAATATAATTAACTTTAAGTAAATTTAAATTAGTCGACAAATTATTTTAAAATTTTATAAATTATATTTAAAAATCTTAAATTATCTACTATATAATTAAATTTATATTTTTAAAATTTAATATATTAGTTATATCGTTTAAATTTTAATTTAAATATAATACTACCTCCGTCCGACAAGAAGGTTGTCATTTGGTTTTTGAATCATTGTATTTAACATTAAAAATATTTTTATATTTGAATAATTTACTCGAAAAATATCATTGTATTTGTATAATAAGAGACTAATAAGCGTATTTTTGCTTTTTTATCTTAATTTCTACGATGTATTGATATAATAATTAATATTCAAAGATGAATACGTAAAAAGGTCATGACAACTACGTTTTTTCAAAATAAAAAAATAAGTGATACATTAAAGTTCAAAAATATATATATATATATATATATGTAAGTGAGACTTTAGAATTAGAAAAACAAGTAAGTGAGACTCAGTATATTTTATAGAATAAAAATACGATAATTAAATTTAAAAAATATATATAATAGAAAAAATAAATACTAATAAAATAGCAGTGAGGTTAGGTGAGTAGAGGTTACCTTGATCGGGAAAAGCTTTGGCCAAGTAGTCCCAATCCTCCTGCCGCCAGATGTCGTCAACCACCAGAAAGTAACCGCCGCCGCCGGCGAGGCGCTCCTGGAGCATCCTCTGCACCTCCGACTCCGGCGACTTGTCCATCACATCCGCCACCGTCCGGCGGTCTTCCTCCTTCTCCACCAGCTGCATCACCACCGCCTTCATCACCTCCTTGGGGTTGAACTCCCGCGTGACGCACACCCACGCCCGCCGCCGCCCGTACCTCTCCGCCACCGCCGCGTGGTTGTACACCATCCTCGCCAGCGTCGACTTCCCGCCGCCGGCCATCCCCACGACGCCGCCCACCTGCAGCCCCTCGCCGCCGCCCCACACCACCTCCGCCAGCAGCCTCTGCACGTGCTCCTCCAGCCCCACCACGTGCCTCTCCGTCTCCCAAGGACTCACCTTACGACGTCGTTCCACGCTCTCCGATTTTGACGACGATATTGATCCCTTCCCCAACTCCTTCAGAATGTTCTCGATCCCGTACGCCTTCCGGCTGGCTTCGATGGCTCCGAGCCGCCGCTGGATGGCTTCGATGGCGTGCCCTAGCCGGTCCAGATTGTACACGTGCCGGGGGAACCAGGCGAGCCAGCCGCGCAGCCCTCGGCGGCGCGGCGCGGCGACTTTGAGGGCGTAGATTTCGATCAAGTCTTCGGAGTCGTGGGCGACGGCTCTGATGTCGGCGATCCACTTTCCGATGAGCTGGTCGGCGGCGGCGGCTTGCTTCTCGGCGGCGTCTCTGAGGAAGCACTGCATGTTCTCGAGCTGGTCTTTGAGCCGAGTGAGCTGGTCCTCGACGTTGAGGAGGAAGGTGACCTTCTGAATTGCCATGTCGCTCAGCTTCTCCACCGCGAATGAGACGGCTGCTTCCGCCATGGATGTTGTTACTGGACCTTCAGATCACAGAGCTCTTATTATTATTATTATTATTACAATTTGGGATTATTTCTTCGATGCGTGCGTTTGATTGTGTGTAAGCGAGGAAGGTGCTTCTTGTAGTAATGAATTTAGTGCAACTTGCATGTTAATTAATTATTTAATTAGTTGTCCTGCTGTGGGAATGAATTATTACAACTATTCAGATTAGCAATAATAAATACATGAAATATAATTTGTCAAGATTTAAATTAATACATTAGGGGTGTGTTTGTTTGAGTGTTTGGATTTTAATTTGAGATTCTAATAGTAAAAATTTTGATTTTAAATAGTTGTATAATATAATATAAATGATGTTTTAAATATAAAATTAATTTTTATTATAAAATAAAAAATAAATATTTGATTTGATACTTGTTAAGAGAAAAAATGTAATAAATAGTAAAAATATGAGTAAATTAGCCAAATGAACACACCCTATTTATACTTCATGTACTATCAATTTATATTTCGCACTATGTAAGCATATCACTTCCACAAAAATATTATTTTGTCTCGAAAAAATAGTTTTGGAATTTAAAGTAGATTCGAAATAATTTTTTTAAATCCTCAAAATTTATCTCGGATTAATATCCGAAAGGTAAAACTCGTTTCTATTTGAGTTGTTTCAAAAATTTCAAAGTTATTTGAGTGACCTCAGAATTTCCGAGATCCAATCCCAACTTGCAACTTTATTTATTTATTTATTATTTATTTATTTATTTTGTAATGAAACTTGATCCGATTAATTTAATTTTAATTTTAATTTTAATTAGGAAATCTAATTAAGGCTAATATATATACTAAGGGTGTTTGTTTGGAGATTTTGAGTTGAGATTTTAATAGTAAAAATTTTGAATTGGAATAGTTGTATGATGTGATATAAATAGATATTAATGTGATATTTTTAATTAAAAATTAATTTTTAATATAATATAAAAAATAAAAAATAGGTGTTTTATTTGATATTTTTGGAGAATTTTTTTTTGATAGATATAAAATCTAATTTCAAGGAACACACCCTGAATATATATATATATATATATATATCATTATAGACATAAATTTTATTTAAAATATTATTTTAAGATAAAATTTGCTATAACTCATCTATGTTTTGAGAAAGCAACACTAATTTTCTTATGATTTAGAAGGTTTTGCAAAATTCTTTTATATTTTTAAAAATATTGTATAAAATTCTTTTTTAAGAGGTTCAGTCCAATACTTTAAATAATATAAGATACCTAATGTAATTTCTAAGAAATTATGTACAATATTTTTAAAAATATAAGATAATTTAATTCAATTTGGAAAATGATACAAACTTTTCCAATGACAAAGATAAATTATAAGCAATATTTGTCCTACTTCTACAAACAAATGCATTCTTCACTTCTTCAATTGAGATTTATACATAAGTCCTACACTCAACATTACTTAAACCCAATATTTCTTGTAAAGTGGTAAATTTTTATTGTTAATCACCGAAATTAGCGGCTTAATTACAAAGTTTTGTGAAATATTAAAAATTAGTGAATACTGCCCGCCATTGCCGACTTTAATTAGATCACACAACAGATAATATCCCAATTAATTATGATAAATAAATTATTTCATCATGTATTTTATTTGATTTTGTTTCTTGTTTCCACTTAACAACCAATGTTTCTATATATATAAGAAAGTTAATAAATAAATTTGTTGTTTTCTACCTAGATCGATGTTGTAGGAATCAAGGAGCAAGTTGGTGTTTAATTAATTAATTAATGATGGGGTTACTAAAATATTGTCAATTATCCAATCCGCAATACAAAAAAATTGAAATGTAGTTCCGAAAAATTTCGTAGCAAAATATAATAATTTCGTAGTAAAAAAGATTTTGTGACAAAATGACTTATACTGGGCCGTAAAGATTTTTTACAACAAATTTGACTTTCATAACAAAAGATAAAATTTTTGTAATGAAAGTATAAAAATAAAATATAGCTATAAAAATATGATTTTTATAAAAATATGCAACATGCTTGATTTTTTTAACCAAATAATTTTAGCTATGAAAATATAATTTTTTAACTAAAACCCTTTTGACATAAAAATAGGATTTTTCTAACCAAAAAATTTTAGCTAAAAAATTAATTTTGTAATATATAATTTAGTTTTAATGACAAAAATAATTTTTGTAATAAATAACATATTTTAACTACGAAAATATTTTCATTGTTAAAAAAAAATAAAATTTGTAACTAATTAGACTTTAAGACTTTTTTTTTTTGTTTTTAGTGCCCATAATTAATTTATAATCTCAAGTTGCTTTACCAAATTCAATATTTGGATAAAAATTGCAGGTGTGACTTGAACATGTGATTTAGATAATTAATTTGTAATAATTGAGGTGACAAAGCACTCTACCTAATCCGCACTTATCTTACTATATATATATATATATATATATATATGATACTCTCTCCCTTCCTCTCTTGACAATTTATCCATTTTGATCCGTCCTATAACAAAGTATTTATTTACTTTTAGTAATTGTACTATCTACGTAACATTACAAATACCTTTTCAATTTACAATATATTACACAAATGTCATTATCTTTATATCATACAATACTAATATGGTTAATTTAGTCTTTTTACTTTTATTTCTACTTTATTCTAATATAATACTAATATTTCTAAAACTCCGTGTAAAAAGCAAATAAATATATAAATACGGAATGGAGGGAGTATATAGCAAAGATTAATGTAATATAATATATAAACATATTTAATTATGCATTTTGTTGGTGTTAAAATATACTATTATCTTATGTTGCTGGATAATATATATATATATATATATATATTGTTCTTTAGAAATAATGGTTGTTAGTCTAAAGATGACTACCTCATTAACAAAGGAATGGACTTAAGTAAAATGATGTTACAAAATCTGTCGGATTTCAATCTCGCTTTGATATTGTGGTTGCGTTTGAACTCTTTTTGCAGGATTCACGCTTTTGCGTAAAAATATTCTTCTTTATCCTTCATGGATTATGAATAACTTGTACAATTATTTATCAATTTCGATAAATGTCATCAACTAAATAATAACGGACATTGTATTTTTTAAATTTATTTTTGAATAACATAGTTTATAAGATGAGCAAGTCTATTAATAAAATCTAAAATTGACAATTTTTCAATACATTTATATTATTGTTGGCTCTTAGAAAAATTACTTCAAATTTAATTACGAAAAAAATTAAATGCATTCAATACATAATTTAAATTATATCAAATTGAAAAATTATAAAATTTAATAATTTGTAAATAATAAAAACTATATAGATACTATATAAATAAAAAAATAATAATTTTAGCTTGATTTTTGCATCATTATGGTAGGATTTATGTTCTAATGAAAAGATTATTTGAATGAAAAAAACTAATAATAATTATTATTATTGGTATTATTATTCTAATAACATCACGAGTTTATTTATGTAAAATTATTATTGGGAATAGTTATAGAAATTGTGTTATTTTCTGTGTGGATTCTTTTAAATTGCAAAAATATTTTAAAATTCTAAAATTATATTGAAAATTTTTAAAGTAGAATAATTTTCTGAATTTTAAAATATTATTCTCTGCGAACAAAAATTATATATTTGAATTTTTATAATAAATTAAAAAATAACAATATTTTTTTTCAGTAAATAAAAATGTATAAGATTATTTTGCTATTTTTTTTTAATAATAAATTTATAATTTATGTAAAAATTATGTAATTTTAATGTTAATATATCATTATTGACTATAATGATTTATCATTTTTGCATGTTTCTCTAAAATTTATCTATTTTCTTATTATAATAATATATTAAAAGCAAAATATTTCTTCCCTCCCAATACACATGACATGTTTTCCTTTTCTTTGTCCGGTCCCACCAAAAAAAAATGATCTATTTTAATTTTTTGTTTTTTTCCTATTTAATTGTATTATATAAAATTTTATCTTATATAAAATAATATCTTTATTGAGATATAATATTAAAAATATTTAAATATATGTTTTAAATTTATCTTATCATTAAATAATCAAATTCTCTATTTAAATAACTAATCTATATTATTTAAATTTCAATGTCCAAACAAAATGCACCATCTTCGCGAAGATAGAGGAAATATCTTTTAATATTTTTATAAATTTAATATACATCATTATACATATAACTATTTTATATTTAAAATACAAAATTAAAAGTATCAAATTTTTTTACGCATTTCAATTAATAAAAGAAATATTAGTATTTTTAGATTTATTATAAAATCCGAAAGCGTCTTTCTATTGTCCCAGATGGACTATATAAATATGATAATAAAAAAAAAAATAATTTAGGCGGAACCAAATGAATATATAAATTAAAACAATATATTTTATTTAAAAAAGTAATAATAATAATAATAATGATAATAAATTGGGAAACCCTAATTAATGTGTTGTTTACTGTAATAACGAAGGTCAACGCAGAAATACGTGCGACAATACAACACAAGATTAGACAAGCATGGTGGATTGATTGTTGTGTAATCATCAATTGGTAGTGTTCTGCTCTCTTCAATGCATTTTACATTGCCGCCTCACTTTACAGATTCCATCAGATTCTCATTCTCATTCCCCCTCCTCCTTCAAGCTGCTCCTCTTCAATTCCAGGCTCTCTCTCTCTCTCTCTCTCTATCTATTACCACCAATTTCTTGTTTTCGCAGATTTCTTTATGCGGCGGTTTTTGTAATTCAATTGAATGTATTGGATTGAATTGTGCTCCTATTAATTTCGATAAGATTCTCGCTTTTTTGCATATGTTCTGAATTTTACTTCATCGATTATTTTGGAAATTTGGTGCCGTAGGGGGTGTGGTAGTTTTCTCTATTTTCTTTTTCTTATAAAAAAATTGTTGAACTTTTGGATGGATTGAATTGGTTTGTTAGTTTTTGGGAATCAGAAAGGTTTCTGGCTGCCAAATGAAAGCTTTTACTTTACGCTATAGATAATAGGAACCGATTAAAACAAATAATCAATTCAAATAGTGGTTTTGGCTATTGAATTCTTGCAATTGACGAGTGGTCCAATTCGAGGAGCAAAACAAGAACGTAGAATTAAGTTTGGGCTCATTGGTAGAGTCTGAAGTGATTTATTATAACTAATAGCATGAGTGGTTACCGGTGATTCTTATGCATCCATTATGATTGGCTTCTGTAATTTTGATTTGATCCTTAGTTTATAACTCATTTGAATGTTTTGCTTGTGTTCATGTTAGTCATAGGATGATTCAGCCAATTAAGTTTGATAATAGCTAGGGTATTAGGTATTCCTCCGAATGCTGTTGAACTTCGGATTGCAGATCATTTACAGTTGTAGTTTGTTGCTTTAAATTGGATCGTTGAAAATGACTCTCACTTGTGGTGCTATGATAAGAACCCCTTAATTCAGGCTTGTCAAGGTTGTCATAGTGTTGAATAAGTGACAGTTTTAGGAATTTAATCGTCGATTAAATCAAAAAGTTGAGGATTGTTCTGTTTCTGTTTGGAGTTTGAGTTCCCCTGCCCTCAATGCTATATCTTGATCTGTGAAAATGATCATCTGGATTTGCTTTTACTAGTTGTTCTATGTTGAAGTCATTTGAGTTGTATTCTGTTTCAGGCTTAACTTATCATTCTGTGTGCGACTTTCATAAGCAACCAACCGAAACGCCAAGAAATCGGATGGAAGCCTCGGGAGCCATGTCTCGATCTTTGCACATACTTTCTTCTCCTCCCCTGCTTCCAGATATGCAACCTCGGAAGATAGATGGTTGTGCCATGCAGAACAATGATCTCTCCTGGAATGCAGCTGACATCGAGAAATTTCTTGATGTTCCCATGAATATAATGCCGGTTCAGAATGTCCCGGAAGAGTCCTCCACTGGTCTAATGGCATCGGGAGACCAAAGTAGGAGGCGAGACTGGCCAGAGTGGGCAGATGAGTTTATTTCTGTCGCTGATGATGCACTCAATCCAAACTGGACTGATCTTCTAGTCGATATCGATGTTCCTGATCCAGATCTGGATCCAAAGGTCTCTTTCTCATAATTTTCAGTAGGGTTAGATGAATATCACCATGTGGTTCAAAAAAATACCATTGTGAAAAATAAATTTGCTAATAACCTCCTTACATTTACAGAAATGTGCAAATAACCTTCATGCAGGCAGGTGATTTTCGAAACAAAAGGGGGTTATTTGCATATTTGATATTTATTTTCCATAAATTTTTTTAATGCCAATTTACAGAGGTAACTATTTTCAAGCCATTCACTTATTGCTCTTGGTCGTCAAGTGACTTGTTAACCATTAACAGTTTTTTGATGTTCCACTGGATGTCTCCACACGCAAGCCACAGATTCAGCAGCTGAATCAGCTTCCTCCTCCGAAGGGACAAAGTACTCAAGCAATCACCACTTCATCTGCACCTTCAAGTAAAGGACGTATGAGATGGACTCCTGAGCTTCATGAACTCTTTGTAGACGCTGTAAATAAGCTTGGTGGCAGTGAGAGTGAGTACGAGCTGCTTACTGTTTATTCAGTTTGATCGAATGTTCACTCTCTTGGCTTTTTGAATTGTGCAGAAGCTACACCCAAGGCTGTTTGGAAGCTCATGAATGTTGATGGCCTGACTATATATCAAGTTAAAAGCCATTTACAGGTATGGGGAAAGTTTTTTTTTGTCGACATTTTAGTGATACTAAGTAGTTCCACGCTCATCATGTTCCAATGTTTCAGAAATATAGAACTGCTAGATTCAAGCCAGAGCCATCGGAAGGTAGAATCACGTCACTGATTCTCAATTTGCTTGTGAAACTTTCTAATACTATCTTATTCATGTATATTTCCACTTGGTGAACACAACATAGTTGTAGTCGAGCAAGTAACTTGTAAGATAGAAAGAAGGGAGATTCCACCATCCATTTTTTCTGGATAGAATCATCTAAAATATTGTAACTGTAGAGAGATGGATTATGAGTTTTTTTATTTACTATTCCAAAAGAGAAGAAAAAGTAACAAAATTACGATCTAGAGATCAAGTTGACTAGGAATGTTAAAGCATAATAAAATGTTTCACATATGCTTCAGTTTGGAAAGAATAACAAATGAAATTGTAGAGAAAACCTACACCTGACTCATTGAATCTATATTAGAAGTCAAGAGCTGTACTTTCCCAATGAATCGAAGCCATATTAGTGTGTTAATAACAAGTTTATTGTGTCGACTTGTTTCTTACAGGCACTTCAGAACCAAAATCGCATACTGCACCAGATACTGCAGCCCTGGACTTGAAGACGTGAGTTTCCTCATGTCTTATGCATATTTGGTTTCTCAAAATTCATTTCAATTTGATTCCATTGAGTTAGTTTCAAAAAGAAAAAAGAACTTTGGTCCTTTTTCTTTATATAGAAATTTCAATTTGAGGTCAAATTGGATAATTTTCATCCACAATATTTTTGGCCTATATCACAAATGACATTATCACTCATAGTATTGAATAAAGTCACAGAAGTTCTTTGAACAACTTCAAACTACTTGACATGATTTGTGAATTTTGACTGCCAAAGATACAGTGGGACCGACTTTGGTTTCAAATGGAATTTTCATAAATGGTTGGAAAATAAATTATTAAGATGTGTTCTATGTGTCTCTAGTGAAAGTTCTTTCAAAAAATAGCTCCCTGTCGGCAAATTGAATTCCAAAAGGTCCCCTGAAACGCAAATGAATCAGTAGTGTATGGCGTTTAAGTTTAATATTTGTTTGTGTATCTACTGTGTGATATGTTACCTTCACTCATTCATTGGCCTCATGATTCAGTAGGATATATCTAATACAATTAATCAAATCTTGTCTGAAATAATATGTAATCCTTACTATATTTTGGGGGTGTATTTCTAAAATCCCGATTTTGATGGGGCAGGACGATGGGAATAACTGAAGCTCTCCGACTGCAGATGGAAGTGCAGAAGCAGCTGCACGAACAGCTTGAGGTATACAAAATACAATTATATATTCAAGCTTTCCTCGATTCAGCACACCCATTCCCAGTCAAGTTTTTACTTAGTTTTAGTCGAAAAAAATAATGTGCTTCATCTTATTAGCAAAAATTACTCATCGATCAGAAATTTGCAATTTCACTCTGAATATTGACGGTTTTAATCACAATTAAAATTTTTTTTCTTCTTCTTCTTCTTTGCTTCTGCTTGTTTTAGATTCAAAGAAATCTGCAGCTGCAAATCGAGGAACAAGGGAGATATCTCCAAATGATGTTCGAGCAACAAAGGAAAATGGAGGAAGACAAAGCAGCAAAGGTGTCGTCATCCTCAGATGCACAAAAACCTCGAGAGGCATCGGACAAGCCGGGATTGTCCCAAGAACAGAGACCATGCACATACAGCAGTCCTGCAGATGGCGCGCCTGTTGTGCCAAGTAAGCAGGCCAAAGCAACTCCGGAAACGCCGCGGGAGTCGTTGTAACATGGAGTCTATGCCATTGAACTGAATTGGAACAACAGAAAGAAGGTTGTCTGTAAATAGAAATAGAGAAGTAAAGAAGGTAAAAGTAGTTGATCTGATTCTCACTGTAAAGCAAAGCAGTTCTTCTCTGCTTGTCCAGCTACACTTCATTTATCTATTACTATTATTATTATTATTATTGTTCGAAAATATATCAAATCCATGTGATGCTCATTTTAAATTTGTTATTTAATGTTAAAATGAATATAAGAAAATACATTTATATGTCAACAGTTATGATGCTGAGTGTTGAATTTTTTCAACAGTGATATAATAGTATCGATCAAGACTTTATAAAACACCAATTAGGAAAAATAACATGTGTTATATTACATATTCTTTGAAATAAGAACATGTGATATTTTTAAAGTATGTGTGGACAAAAAATTGTGTTATTTTTAATAAACAAAAAGTTTGTACAAATTATATTTTTGATTTGAATTTAAAGCGGTCCTTTGATTCTCCTTCCGGATCGATTTATTTTCCAATTTGATTTTCGATGGCTTCTTTGATCCGAAGAGGTTTGGTCTTCAATTTGACTTTGTCGGCTTTTGGAGGGTTTTGGTCTTCGTGCGGATGATTTGATCGTCAACTTTGGATTTAATGTCTTTTTTTAGACGATCCGAGGCTTTGATCTTTGATTTGGCTTTGCCGCCTTTTGGAGAGTTTTGGTCTCCGTATTGGCGATTTGATCATCGTCTTTGGATTTGTTGTCTTCTTTGGACGATCCGCGACTTTGACATTTGTTTTGGCTTTGCCGTTTTTGGAGGACTTTGGTCTCCGTATTGGCGATTTGATCATCGTCTTTGGATTTGTTGTCTTCTTTGGACGATCCGCAACTTTGATCTTTAGTTTGCCTTTTCCACCTTTTGGAGAGCTTCGGTCTCCGTGTGGCGATTTGATCCTTAGCTTTGGATTTGATGTCTGTTTTGGACGATCCGCAGCTTTGATTTTTTATTTGTCTTTGCGCTTTTGGAGGGCTTTGGTCTACGTGCGGGTGATTTGATCCTAAGCTTTGGATTTGATGTTCTCTTTAAACGATCCGCAGCTTTGATCTTTGAGAATGTGGATTTGGTGCTCCATACCGCTTTTGGTGGCATGTCCCTTTGACTTTCGGATCGAAGAGGGCCGAGTCTGCGCCTTTTATGAAGAACGCGATGAACACCTCGAAGCTTTGAGAGAAACTTTGAAGACCTTCCCTTGGCTTTGACGAATTCCTCGACGGCTTTGAGAGCTTTGATCCTTCCTCCGGCTTGGACATACGATGAAAAACGTTAACTTCATCGATTCGTCAACCAATATTGGATCATTTGTCCGAAGAACGCTTCAAAAGACACAAAAAACATTGAGAACAATACAGAGAGAGTATAGAGACTTACCCCTTTGCTTGAATCATTGATGCAACTTCGGTGTCTCAAATGAATTGGCTATGGCTCCTATTTATAGGAGATGGGTGGCCTTGGCTTCCTTTTCGGATGGTGCCAAGTGTATGGAAAAATTTTATAATCTTTCATTTTCCATCGGATGTCGTTTTCCATTCTTGATGGATTTGATTTTGCACCTTCCTTTCTCGCCAAAATCTTTATATCATTGTCTTTTTTGGAAGATATTAATTTATATACTTCATTTATTGACAAGATTAATTTATTTTGCTGCCAAATTTATTATGGCTCTATTTATGCACGTAATATTTGTACGATATCTTCTATTTTAAGCAAATTTTTGCATTAATGGTTGATATTTATTGTACAAAAATTAACATATGTGCATAATTAAATACCATATATTTATTTTATTGAAATTTTATTTTCTTCCAAAATACATGATATTTAATTGATTTTAGACATATATTTTTAGTGTATACAATATGTATATGTTTTTTGTTTTTTTTTTTTAATTAACTTTTGATCGGTGGTGCTTTTTGGACAATTGAATCTACACTATTTGTGATTTTTCATATGATTTTTGTTCTTATATTTGTAGAATATTAATAAAAATGTTTTGCAATTTAGATTTTTTCTTGGGTGTTATTTGGGAAAATTAAAGAAAAAAATAATTATTTATATTATGAGACGTAATTACAATTTTTAAAATTTTTTAATTTATTTAATAGTTTTTAACAGTTTGATCAATAAAAAAAAACTAATTATGTTGTTTAGTAAATAAGTTTTAAATATGGTGTTTGATAAAGCTTCTTGGACCATAAAAGTCAAATTAAAATAAAAAATAAAAAATCTATTATATGGAACATTTTATAAGAGTGTTTTTGTACGTAAAAATTAAAAGTAATTCTTTTAACTGGACGGACGGAGTGAGTGATTATTCTCCTTATATATATTTTTTATTTTTCATTTTAATATATTTGAATTTTTGGTAAATTATGATACTATTTTTTTTTTTTTTCAAATAATTAAAATTATTAATTATTTTATATATTTTTTATTTTTTTTAAAAATATATTAGTTTATTAGATTAAAGAAAAAATATAAAAATTATTCTCTCCGTCCCACATACCATGTCCATGTTGCCGTTTCTGTCCGTCTCACATACCATGTGACTTTCCTTTTTTGGAAAATGATTGTACATTTTAATCTCATTTTAAACTTTTTATTTTTTATTTTAAAATTTTAATTAAACTAATTAGTTATCTTAATCTTAATTTATAATTATTTATATTATAGGATAATTATTTTCCCTGATACATTCTTAATTATCTACTAATTACACCCCTCCTAAAATACCTGTCTACATAGCAAACACAGTATGTGGGATGGAGGTAGTATTAATTTAATTTTATATATTTAGTATATAAATTTTATATTCAAAATACATAAACTAGATTAAAATTAATGAAAATTGTAGTAGTAAATTAATTAATAATTAACAAATATATATATATATTAAAAATTTGTTATATTATATTTTATATTATTTTCGATAAAAAAAAATTACTTTTTGAGTAAAAATATATTAACTTTTTTAACAGAAATATCTAAAAAGTAGCAAAGCTAATATATCCATGACACTATAACAATTTTTAATAATCAATAACAAAAAAATTAATAAAAACTCTAAGCTTCAAATAACACAGTTGAATATTTTAAAAATACAATGTAAATACTTTCAATTATTATTTTACGTATAAATAGCTAATATCAAATAATTATTTTATCAAATACTTAAATATAAATAATTAATTGAATCAACTAGTGAAACCAATTAATTGAATCTGTTAATCAAACAACTAATTGAATCAACTAACTTAATAGTTAATTAAATCAGCTAACAATTATCACCGAATTGTCACACAAACACTATATATATTATATATATATATATATATAGCAATTAGATAAGTGGGTATTAGGTAGAGTACTTTGTCACCTCAATTATTACAAATTAATTATCTAAATCACATGTTCAAGTCACGCTTGCAATTTTATATCCAAATATTGAGTTTTGTAAAGCAACTTGAGATTATAAATTAATAATGGGGTTGGATAATTGACAATATTTTAGTACCCATCATTATTAATTAATTGCTTTGCTACAACAAGAAGAATAAATTAATTAAACACTAACTTGCTCCTTGTTTGCTACCTACAACACCATCGATTTTATTTATTAATTTTTAGAAAATAAACTAAAATAAAATCTAAAAATAAAAAATAAAAATTGTTATGTTGGAAACAAGAAATAGATTAGAACACATGATGAAATAAGTTTTATTACAATTATTTGGAATGTTGGTTAGATCTGTCAAATGATTTAATTAATTAAAGTTGGCAATGGCCGGCGATAATTGTAATATTTTGGGTGTGTTGTTTTGCTATTTGCTTTACATTTTTATTTTTAATTATTTTTATATGAAAATAGTTTAGTCGTAATTTTACAGAAAACGTGTTAAATGTGATATTAATTTTTAGAGAAAAATTCAAAATTTGAATAGTACAAGAATAAGACATGGAAACACGAACAGTTAGTTTTTAGTTTTTTACCAGTATTTTATTATTTACAAAAAAAAAAATCTTTTAAAATTATCAATTTTTTTTATATCGGGTGTATTCATCCAGCAAATTTTAAGTGATATAATTATCAATGAATATTACCAAGAAAAATATAATAAATATATATACACTCACACAATATATATATATATATAATCTATCAACATACAAAAAATTGACAAATCAACCGAAAATATTATCTTTTATAATCTTCATTCATGATATAAAAAATACATACATAAGAAAATATAAAGTGAACACTACTTATATTATTTATTTTTCCCCTATACTACAATAATCATGAAATTTCACTAACTTTATAATTAAGCCGCAAATTACGGTGATTAAGAATAAAAAGTTACCACTTACAAAGAAGTGTTGGGTTAAGTAATGTTTGATTGCATCACTTTTGTAAAGTTCATTTTACTTATAAAGATTGCATTTGTTTGTAGTTTATTTTTTCGTTTTTAGTTAAGACATAAAAAATCGCAATTTGACGTTCAAATATAAGAGAGTTGGTAGTTATAATGTTGATTGTAATTAGACAACACGGTAATAACACAAAAAGTATAAGCAAGGTAATACATGAAGTATACCAAAACATCGTAAAGGACATGTTACACGTAATACAAATATATCGTATATACTCATATCATATGATAATAATATACACCACATAAAATAAAGGAAAAATTGTGTATAATTCACTTATAGTTTAAAAAGTTGGTATCATACTACCTCATAGTTTTACAATTATATAGAACTTTCTTTTCTATTAGAAAATATTGTACAAAATTTTTTAAAAATTGTATGAGATTCTTTTGTATTTTTAAAAATATTTTATAGAACCTCAAAAAAAAAAATTGTACATATTTTTTAATACACAGGAAAATTTCGTACAATTTTTAAATCACGAATAAAATGATACAGACCTTTCAAACTATATGTAATTATAAACATTGTTACCTAAACTAAATAATACAAATAATATATGAATTGACAATGCATGATATATATACACACATCACATACTATAATTTATCTTAGCATACACTTTTTTTTTTTTTTTTTTTGAAGTATACATATAACATAAAACAAACAACATACAATAATAATATATATATTTTTAATTTAAGTCATATGTTAACAAATTACATTTCGTGTCCTAATTAATACTCTCTTCAACTCATCTATTATATTCATATTATTGTTTCTGTTTTGAAAAATGAATACATATTTTAATTTTGTTTTAAATTTTCATTGTAAATTTTTATAATTATTTCTACAATAAAATAATTATTTTTGCTAATATATTTTTAATTATTTATTAATTTTATTTTTTTTTAAATTGTTATGTCTACAGTAATTGTAATAGAATATTTAATTAATTAACGGCGACTCTAATCATTCCCACAATAGGATTATAGGATAATTAAATAATTAATTAACATGCAAGTTGCACTAAATTCATTACTACAAGAAGCACCTTCCTCGCTTACACACAATCAAACGCACGCATCGAAGAAATAATCCCAAATTGTAATAATAATAATAATAATAAGAGCTCTGTGATCTGAAGGTCCAGTAACAACATCCATGGCGGAAGCAGCCGTCTCATTCGCGGTGGAGAAGCTGAGCGACATGGCAATTCAGAAGGTCACCTTCCTCCTCAACGTCGAGGACCAGCTCACTCGGCTCAAAGACCAGCTCGAGAACATGCAGTGCTTCCTCAGAGACGCCGCCGAGAAGCAAGCCGCCGCCGCCGACCAGCTCATCGGAAAGTGGATCGCCGACATCAGAGCCGTCGCCCACGACTCCGAAGACTTGATCGAAATCTACGCCCTCAAAGTCGCCGCGCCGCGCCGCCGAGGGCTGCGCGGCTGGCTCGCCTGGTTCCCCCGGCACGTGTACAATCTGGACCGGCTAGGGCACGCCATCGAAGCCATCCAGCGGCGGCTCGGAGCCATCGAAGCCAGCCGGAAGGCGTACGGGATCGAGAACATTCTGAAGGAGTTGGGGAAGGGATCAATATCGTCGTCAAAATCGGAGAGCGTGGAACGACGTCGTAAGGTGAGTCCTTGGGAGACGGAGAGGCACGTGGTGGGGCTGGAGGAGCACGTGCAGAGGCTGCTGGCGGAGGTGGTGTGGGGCGGCGGCGAGGGGCTGCAGGTGGGCGGCGTCGTGGGGATGGCCGGCGGCGGGAAGTCGACGCTGGCGAGGATGGTGTACAACCACGCGGCGGTGGCGGAGAGGTACGGGCGGCGGCGGGCGTGGGTGTGCGTCACGCGGGAGTTCAACCCCAAGGAGGTGATGAAGGCGGTGGTGATGCAGCTGGTGGAGAAGGAGGAAGACCGCCGGACGGTGGCGGATGTGATGGACAAGTCGCCGGAGTCGGAGGTGCAGAGGATGCTCCAGGAGCGCCTCGCCGGCGGCGGCGGTTACTTTCTGGTGGTTGACGACATCTGGCGGCAGGAGGATTGGGACTACTTGGCCAAAGCTTTTCCCGATCAAGGTAACCTCTACTCACCTAACCTCACTGCTATTTTATTAGTATTATTTTTTTCTAATATATATATTTTTAAAATTTAATTATCGTATTTTTATTCTATAAAATATACTGAGTCTCACTTACTTGTTTTTCTAATTCTAAAGTCTCACTTACATATATATATATATATATATTTTTGAACTTTAAGGTATCACTTATTTTTTTATTTTGAAAAACGTAGTTGTCATGACCTTTTTACGTATTCATCTTTGAATATTAATTATTATATCAATACATCGTAGAAATTAAGATAAAAAAGCAAAAATACGTTTATTAGTCTCTTATTATACAAATACAATGATATTTTTCGAGTAAATTATTCAAATATAAAAATATTTTTAATGTTAAATACAATGATTCAAAAACCAAATGACAACCTTCTTGTCGGACGGAGGAGTATTATATTTAAATTAAAATTTAAACGATATAACTAATATATTAAATTTTAAAAATATAAATTTAATTATATAGTAGATAATTTAAGATTTTTAAATATAATTTATAAAATTTTAAAATAATTTGTCGACTAATTTAAATTTACTTAAAGTTAATTATATTTTTTATTTTTAATTAAAATTTAAAATATATTTTATACATAAATTTTAATAAATATGTTTTCAATTAGGGTAGATAGTGCAAATTTTTTAAATATAATTTACAAAATTTTAAAATAAATTAGAAAATTTAATAAAAAATATATATATTAACGTAACTATGTTCTATTTGGTAATTTTAACCGTTTGAAAAATAATTTCAATTTATTATATTCAAACAGTTTTTTTTATAAAATATGTTTTTATAATGATTCCAAACATATTTTCTATTTTTTAACTTCTGCTTCTACTTTTGACTTATGCTTATTTTTAAGTCAATTCAAACGAACTCTAACTTGTAGGCTTGTGGTAGTTAAATTTTATAATATACATTAAAAGTTGTTTCGATATTTTACTTGGATAATTTTACTAAGTACGTGTTGAAACTTGTTTTCTTTTCTTTTCTTGCATATCAATAATTGTTTTATTACAAAACTAAACTGCTGGTTTGTTTTTTTAACCAAATTTTATTATTTGGACTCTGCTTTTTTTTGGAAAAAAATATATATTTTTTCCTCTAACAAAACATCCCATCAAATATTATTTTAATATCAAACTAAAACTAAATTTTCTCAAACTCAACCAAAAGAAACATGTAACTTTATAGTCCAATTAATACATATAAGTGTATATATACTTAAAAGAATTTCTATTGATGATTATATGGTCATTTCGTAAATTGATTTTATAGGTACATCAAGTAGAATATTGGTAACAAGTCGTTTTCGCAACATTCCAAGGGGTGCTCGATATATTCACGAGCATAATGGATTAGACTCCGACAAGAGTTGGGAACTATTGTTGAAGGTGGCATTGATCGACAAGAATAAAGGCAAGTGCCCGTCGGAATTAGAGGCTATAGGAAGACAAATCTTAGACAAGTGCGATGGTTTGCCCCTTGCAATAAGTGTGATGGGAGGTTTATTACAAGAGCAACGACAATTGAAAAGTGGTTGGGAGAAGGTTCTTAAAGGAATGGATTCTTATTTGGGAAGAAGTGACGATAGTGTAATGTCTATTTTGGATTTGAGTTATCATGATTTGCCTCCGCAACTAAAATCTTGTTTCTTGTGTCTAAGTTTTTACAAAGAGGATGCTACCATCCCGGCGAGAGACTTGATACAAATATGGATCGCCGAAGGCTTTACCCCTTCGAAAAAGGGGGGCGAGGAGACAATGGAGAATATTGCAAGAAGTTATCTGGACGAGTTGATTAATCGAAACATGATTCAAGTCAAAGATTTGGGAAAAGATGGGGTTAGGGTTTTGAACTGTCAAGTTCATGATCTTCTGCATGACTTATCCATTAAGAAGGCAAAAGAGGAAATCAACTTTGAGGCTTTAAAGGAACCATTTGATCTTGAATCATTCGATAAACATCGCCATTGTGTTGTTCATTACAACAATGAAGGGCTCGTGGCCTCCAAGAAAAACCGGCGCCTCCGCTCTCTTTTCTTTTCCGGATCAAAATCCGAAGTTAATCTTGACGGTGTTTCATCCAAGTTTTGGGAAAGTTTTGAAATTTTACGGTTGCTTGATTTGGAAGGCTTTGGCTTGAAAACTTTCCCAAACTCGATATGTACAATGGTTGCGCTAAGGTACTTAAGGTTAAGAAGCAATAAGTTGGATAAGCTTCCGGACACATTAGGTAACCTTAAGAGACTACAACTTCTTGATGTTTCGGACAATCACCGGCTGGTGGTGCCGAACATCATATGGCAATTGGAAAGTTTGCGACATCTTTTTATGGATGGGCAAATCGTTTGCGAAGAGCCGTTGAGGTTAGACACTTTGAAGAAATTACAGACCCTATCCTTCGTTTGGACAAGCAACATCGTTGTCGAGCACCTCGCGGAACTCACTAGCCTTTGCAAATTAGGGTTAGGCCTAAAAGAAGGCGTCGATGCGAACAAGCTCTTCGCTTCGATGGCTAAGCTAAAGAATTTTGTCTCTATCGACGTAACATTTGCCGAAGGCGCATTTGCTTCGACCGATGGGCTC
Organism: Andrographis paniculata; assembly: GCF_009805555.1. NCBI lineage: Eukaryota > Viridiplantae > Streptophyta > Magnoliopsida > Lamiales > Acanthaceae > Andrographis > Andrographis paniculata. The sequence goes on from NW_026137593.1 coordinate 2,884,887, forward strand.
GAGAGTTTGCAACATCTTATTAGGCTTAAGATAAGATTTCAAGTGCCAAAGATATCGAGTTTCGAAAATCTCTTACAAAATCTTTCGTACGTGACGTTGATTCAAACCGAGCTAAACGAAGATCCGATGCCGGCTCTCGAGCAATTGCCGAACTTAGTGTACCTCAAATTGGATCAAGCATTGCACTATGAAAACAATGCTATGGTTATCTCACGTAATGGTTTCTCCATGCTCAAAGAAGTTCATTTTCTTGATTTGTGGTATCTCGAAAATGTCGAAATCGGAGACGGCGCAATGTCGGAACTCGAACGATTGAACATCCAGTTTTGTCCGAGGTTGAAGATCCTCCCAGAAAAGGAAGAGATGAGGTTGATGAGGAATCTCCAAGAATTGAAGATGTTGTGGGTAAGTTCCGAAAATATTGCAAAGCTTCAAGATCCTAAATACAGTCATGTTTTCTCTAACATTCGATCTGTAGAGATAGACCATACTTATGATGTGTAGTTTCTGTTTTTTTTTTTCCTACCTCTATTGTAATTTTATAAATAATGGATAAGATGTCGTGAAGCATGATTGTTATTATATATACCATTTGTATGATCGATCATTCACACATAATGTATATTTTACATGACTAGTTTTTATGTTGTTTTATTATAGTAATGTAAAGATTGATATCCACACATATATATGGTTGTGCTCACTTATTTTTATTCTCTTTAATTATTATTGAAAATTGTAAAAATATTTTAAAATATCTATTTTTATTATCTTAAAATTTTATATGAGATTAAATAATATATTTTATAATAATAATAATAATAATAATAATAATAATATGTAATTATTTACATGAATATATAATTTATGAATTATTTAGGGTTTGTTTACTTTATTTATTTATTTCTTTATTGAATCATGAATTATCGCAAGATTTCAAAGAATAAATTATATTCAACACTCAATGTTCATTTAAAATCATATCAAATAACTAGTTTATTTAAAAACAACAAAATAAAAAATGCAAAGAATAGATAAAAAATAAAAATAAAAAAAAAAATGTTATACCTATAGTAGTCATGACTCATATGAGCTTTGTTTTATGGTACATATCCAAACACTAATGAATAATTGACTTAAGTTAATGAATATTTTAAGTTGATTTCAATTTTTTTATTCTTCCTATGCATCAGTTAAAACATCTCACCAGATTAGTACTATTCAATACAAAAAAGAAATAATAATAATAATCAAAATTAATTACGCCATAAAAGTTACTATTTCTAATTTTTCTTTTAAAAAAAAAAATCAAATCAAACACATATTTTTTATTTATTATATTACACTAAAATTTAATTTTACATTCAAAACAACACATCCATACATAGTTATATTATATTAAACAACTACTTCAATTCAAAATTTTTCTACTCTCTCCGTCTCGTTGGAAGGGTTGCGTTTGTTTTTTGCACGTAATTTTTAAATATTAGTATTATATTGAATTGTAGTAAAAAAAAAAAAAAAGACAAAAATGCCTCTATTAGTATGGTGTAATATAAAAGTAATGGCATTTGTGTAATATATTATAAGTCGAAATGATATTTATTATGTTAACAGTACAATTACTAAATTAGGAAATGATAACCTTGTTTTGAAACGAATGAAAATGAAAAATATTAACTTTTCAATTGGACGGAACAAATATTTAAAATAAAAAACTCAAAATCAAATTCTTTCCGGTAAACATACCCATTGTTTAATAATTAATATTAAGTGATAAGTGTCACCACCATCAATTCATAATTGTTCCTTCAAAGTTGGAATTAACTATGCTAAAAATAAAAAATAAAAAATGTAGAATTTTGGGAGTAAGTAGTTATAAATAAGTTTGTGTTTAGAATTAAGGGGGTATGTCATTCTGTAATATTTGTTTATATTTTGAGTTAATTTGAATTTATAATTTTAAAGTGAAATATGTTCATACGATATTTTGCATAAATTTAGGTACCAAAAAAAAAAAAAAAACAGTTATTCTCTTTTACATAAAATGATAAAATTGATGAAAATTATATAATACAAAAATAATATTGAAAACATTCAAATGAATAAAGCATTAGAAAATTGATATGATGATTTTTCAATATATATATATATATATATATGATATGATTATTATTATTATTTTTTATCAAAAATTATTATTAATAAATAATGATAAAAAGTTTAAAAGTATTTACATAAACAGAGCTGCATGCTATTGAATATTCTCCATACGAGGGCAATGAAACAATCATTGGATCCTCTTTTTCAAGTGCAACAAACACATAATGGATCCAACCAATCTTCATACATTTAAAGGATTAGGTTTTGGACAATATACTCCAAAATATTACAGTCAAATATCAAAAATATTAATAAGAACAACAAGACATCATCTACAAGATTTTGATGGTATTTAATGGGAATCTTTTGACAAACCCATAGTTGTTCAAGATCCCAAAATCCCATCTTTATTCTCTTGACTGTTTTCCGAATTCCGTCTATCCAAACATCGAAAGAAGCTGTCTTTGTTCTTTTTAAAAAAAAAAAAAAAAGTAGAGAATTGAAAATATATCGAAGCCAAGCATTAGACTTGCCTAGAAGACGAACTTTCCCCCTTTGTTACTTCAACCCCTTTAATACCAATTGCTTCACAATATATCGTCGATCTTTTGCACATTTGCAAGCTAGTAAATCTTCATAAACCAAACAACATCGGATGGCTCCCAAATCTTGACAACCATCGACTTCGATGTTTTTGTAGCCATTGAAGATGACCTAAACTTGAAGAAGAAAGACATTCTTAGTGGCAAGAAATGTATAACCTAAATGAAGAAGAAAGGTATGTGAGGTTTAGTTTTGATGCCATGTTGTACTTATAATGGAGAATGACTTTAATTTGCACATATGAAGGAAATTCATAAACAAAGTATGAAGGTACAATTGGGAATGAATAGGATAATGATTTAGTGTTATTTGGCATAATAAGGGTCCTAATAATATTTTAAATTATTGTAATGAAAACTTTGTTGAAGTGCATGGGATTCCATGGACCCAAATAGTAAACTATATTTGCTTGTTTGTCTCAAGTTGAAGTGGGAATATATGAGGATAGCCCATCAACACTTGTGAGTCAAAATTATAAGTTAGAATATACAAATATATAAGAAAAGATTGCATATATATATATATATATATATATGTATGTGTGTGTTTTGGCCAAACTAAATTTGGATGAGAATGAAGTGATTAAAGTTAATAGATTATTTTATTCATCCTAATCACATGTTTATTTTAAATTGTTAATATACACTATAATCTTCAAACAAGTGGTTAATATGCCAAATTTGATTGAATTATTTTTATCATGCCTGATAGATGAAAATAATAATAATAATAATAATGTATGATGAAATTGTATAATTTTATCATTCAAAGTAAATACACTATAAGGATAGTGATTGAGGTGGCTTTAATAGTTGTAATGTTCTTTTATACAAGAATTTAGATTATAAATAAATTGAGAATTAGTATGGTCTTTCATTAAAATGATTTGAAAGAAGGTTTCATTTTAAGTTAGACCTTAGTGGGCATTATGCTATTAATAATTTTCATCTCTAGTATTTCTTAATTTATTTTTAAATTGGACTCTCATTATTTTATTTTTTTATTGTCTCTTAAATAAATAAATATATTTATATGCATTAGTTTTTTTTTACTTTTTTATAAAATATATATAACCATATATATAATCAATCTATAAAACAATTTCACATTGTCATATAATTATTTAATGCTTCAACATATATCTTTAAATTTATTTTAATTAAATAAATCTTGCATCATAACTTAAATATTAACCAAACATCATCTCATTCTAAATAGTAAAACTGAATTCCCAATCATAATAATATGGAATTTTCATAATAATTAATAAACTACCTTCTTTTAGTCATTAATTTTTATTTGTTTTTTTAGAGGAATAATGATTTCACTTTATAAAAGTCACATTAAAAGAAACATAGCTCTTTAAGCTGTAAAGAGACACTATTAAAATAAATAATTATTTAGACTTTAATTTTTTTAACAAAAGACTGTATTTTTAAGAGGTATGTATATATATAACTGAAAGGGCAAACATTAATCTTTGTTACAATGTCTTTATTGTCCTTTTCTTTTTTTTCTTTTTTTTTCTTCTCTCCTTTCAAAATAATTTTAAAATCATCATTAATGAAATCACAAACACAGCCAACCCACTTATGATATATCGACTATTTAATTCAGCATTGCAAATTCATATATGTGAAAATGACACCTCTTGTAGAAAAACAAAAAAAAAAAGTTTGAATCTTTATCCACTAAACAACAAAACATTATTGAATTAAGGGATACATTGAGTCAATATTCCATCGACCACCTATATATATACTTTTTTACAAAAAAAATGAAATGATTCTTTTCTTGTTTATATATATATATATATATATATATTATCAGTGGTATAATCAAGTGAGATTGGAGTAGCTAGCAATACAAAACCCTAAAAAGATGTCTTTTAGGTTTGTCCCTTTACTTACTCAGTAATGGACAATTTAGTGAAACATTGTTTGTATTTTATATAAATATATATATATATATATTCATATTCATATTCTTGAGACCAAATCATATCCAACTATGAAATCCTTTTCATAATTAAGTTCATCCACGTCCTCTTTCTTTTCGTTGTCAATGAAAATTGATTACATAAAACATTGTTATTTGTGAGTGGTAATATTCTTTTTGTACAATAAAATTTACAATAAGCTTCAAAAGTATATTCGAATATTAAACACATCTCGAGAGATGACATTACATTTTTGGAATTGCTAATATTGATATCCATGAGATTATATTGACTATTAATAGTTTACTATGATTTTTTTATTAGTGTTTTTTCCACATATTTTCGTTTGATTTGTTTAAGGCAACTTAGATAGCACTATAAATAATATATATATATATAGTACGTTTTATAAATAAAAATATTTGATAAAATATATTTCTAATTCCGTGAGTAATTTCATTGGTAATACTCATGAAATTTAATTTCATAAATGTAATTCCTGAGAATCTTGGCGCGTTGGGATAAGAAAAAGAAGATCTTTGGATTTGGATAACTGGCATCGATGGTGTCATCGGAGTGCAACTATTTATGAGTTATAATTGTACGTCTGGTGGTTTGATTGACGAGAGTTGTCGGCTAGCGAACTTGATGGAAAGGCAAGACCGTTTTGAGGGTTAAGCCATGACCATCATAAAGCAGTTCGAGATGATGAAGTAGTTTGAGATGATCAACGTCCGACCGGACCAACACAACTCTGATGGTGACTCTGGTGCATCATCCATTTGTTGGTGTCCGAAGTATTTAAACTTTCATATTGTATAGATTAAATTATTGAATTTTACGGTCCATGTTTATTTTGTCATCATCAATGTATACTATCTATATCCGATTCTAAGGATTTCATTTACATTTTGCGTATACAAAAATTTTGACATTTACCCTTTGACTTTATGTATAAGTCATTTATGTGTAATGATATGTTTGTAATTTAAATAAAAATATATTTTGATATTAATATATAACTACTTTACTGAAAATGAAACTTTTGAAGAACAAACGGTAAAGAAAAATACTTTAAATTGAGACATATGAAATATATTATATACAAATATTAAAACAATATATAATATATATTTTTTTATTCAATCACAAAATATTATTTTTTATATTACCGACATAATTTTTCTTACCTAAAATAAAACACACATTCAACCAAAATACAAAATAAACACACGTATCACTAATTCATTACCAATATTCATTCAATCTCTCATTATTCACACAATCATATATAATTTATTATAATAAATATATAGGCATCTATTTTGTCATTTCTCTTTGTTCAATTAGTAAGTATCTATTTTTTTTTGTCTTCAGTAAAAATAGCTCAAACTAAATACCAAAAAATCTTTCCTTTATATATATAATTGCACCGTAAATAAACTTTACACTACTCTATTACAATAGATATCCATAAAATAATAATATAATTAAATCCGCGTGCAAAAGTCAAATAGATACTTTTCACTCGGCTGGAAGGAGTATAAAATAGTTCTCACTTCTCCATGAATATCATAATCAAGTTCAAAAACAATTTTGCAAAAAGTTTAGTAAATCCTTAAAAGTGATGTTCTCCCCGTCGAATTGTTCATTTATTTCACCAACTCCATTGGTACCAATCAAATTGCTTGCCTCATTGAAAAAAAAAAAAAAAAAAGAAGAAGAAGAAGAGATTGAGTAGACCACACAGAATTCAGAAATTAAATACGACTCTCGAAGTATTAACAAATTCATTTTTTCATTACTCAAGGATTTATTCAAATTGATAGGAGGAAACCTGAGATATAAATGATTACCAGCAGGCAAAAGGTCTGGTAAGAAACAACCTCAGGGCTCTCCACCGAGCTCAACCCTCAGGTTATCGTAAGGGTAGACCTTGGGTGTCTGAAAAAATCAAGGGAAGATTGTTGTTGCTGAGTCAAAATGGTATTAGAGTCACATAAGATGCTTCTATTGCACAAAAATGATAATGTAATAAGGAATAAGTTAATCAAACAATTTCAAAAGATTGTGGTTCTATGACTCATTACCCTGATGACTTCAACCACATCCAGCCCGGGGAAAAGCTAATCATAAACTTAAAAGTTACAACTCATGTCTGAAATATGGAAAGAGCTTACTCATGTCAGACAAGAAATCTCAAGGAGGCTAGAAAATGACAATATTCAAACTTCTGAATAAAGTGAGTATGTATATTACTATATTAATCAGATCTAAGATTGGATAGCACAAAATGGATGATGAGAGGTGAGAATTGTGGCTAGTACAATCTTTAAGGTTAAGGTGTATGAACCATTGCAAGTGGTTTGAAGACAAGCTAGAAGTAAACAAAGTGGCAGTTAAAAACACTCAAATAACTTAAAGAAATAGTGAACAGGGCAGCCACTGACTGAACCGCTATAGTCGTCAACATATATCAAGTCTAAAATCAACCACAATCCTGAATCCCATTTTGGTATAATTGAAAATGCTTGAATCTACAATAGCACTGATAATCATTCTCAAAGTTGAGGCAAAAAGCAATTCAAGAACATATGCTATTACAGTCAAAACTCATGAGTTAAGATATGGCAATCCACTTCACTAACAAGCAGCCAAAAACATCAGCATTTCAAATGCAATAAATTTCAGAGAAAAAATGAAACTCAATCTAAACAGATTAATTAACTAAATTTTTAGCCACGAGTGAAAACAAAAGCATATATTTGAAATCTGAAAAGTACTACTTACATATGGTATTTTTGAGGCCTTATCGTTCCACACAGCTAACAGACCAAGCGACGCAAAAAATCCTAGCCCGCCACACATCCAAGCCAACGCTTCATACTATAAACCAAAATCAGCTTAATGGAACTATTCACATAAAAAAACGCTGATAACTACTCGAAAGATCCAACCTTCCCAATATTATCAGCAATACGATCGATGCAAGGTTCTGGAAATGGAGTTCCATTATCCCACACAAGTTCATCATTCACGGGTAGCTATATTACAGTCACCAAAAGAAACCAAAAATAAAAGCAAAATGAGATTAAGCTTAATACATTTCTTCCTTGGTTATCTACGAATTCTTCATAAGAAAAGTAGTATACTCACCAGTTTGTCAGGGACGATGTGCTTGCCCACAGGGAGGCCCATTCCGGATCGCTCGCGGAGAGAGGACCCGACAGATCGAGAAACGGCTCCGGTGCCGCCCATGATCCGGGCCGCCACCTGGTTCAGTCTTGCTGCCATGTCAAGTTTCTTGTCTTCGTCGAATTATCAAAGAACTTGCTCTCTTTCTTTAACCCCTTTTTTCCTACGGTATCTAGCCATGAAGTAGATCAAAATCTCTATAGATTGTAGTAACTAGTAAGTCAAATTATTCATGCTAAAATCAACCTGTGTAACTCAAATTATATGAAAGGACCTATCTTATTCCTATCTTATCATACATAAAGTGATAAAGAATTTTGGGTATTATTCTACAGCATGTGTAACCAGTCAAGAAGTAATCTCAATGAACTAGTACTACCTTGAAGCACAAGAGCCTTTGCAAAGATAAGCATAGAAAAAGTTAGACAATGCTCTGAGGTATAAATCATAATCGACAACGATTACAAGACTTCCTTGTTAAGGTAAGTTCATGGCTGAGAAACAAAACCAAAATTTACGCCATTAAAATGCCATAATTTTGATCCGATGCCCTAGCAATTTCATCTCATTTAGATTTAAAAAACACATCCAGCTTCGACAATGCCTGGGACCGCAACTGCTCTAATCGACACAGAAACATGAAATCACGCATCGACGAAATAAATTCCACACCTCATCCAAAACAATTTCTTTTGTTGCAGCACTTACGGCATCAAATTCTAGTTCGCTAGAGTGAAATAAACATACCTTTTCACCGGAATCGAGCAGCAACCAACCTGTTCGTCAGTGGGGATCCTGCGAGGTTTGCTCTTGCAGTCCGATCCGATTGAGATTAGGGACGCCGGACGCGAACCTTTGTCTATGCTGTAATTTCAATATACCATTTATTTTTCAATTTATTAGATAGTTTTATTTATTTTTTGATAAATAATATGGCAATGTTGAAATAAAAAATAAAAAATTATTATTATCATAAACTAATTATATTATCACTGAAATAATTTTTACAATAATCGTATTTGAGGTATTTTAAACTTTAAAATTTAGTTAACAACTTTCCTTTAGATATATGCTTTAACTCATATACCTTCTCCCCGAATTATTATGTGGATAATGTAGTAGCATCATAGTGTTGTGCCTTATGCTTTGATTGTTGTACACTCGACTCCGGCCTACCGTGGATGGGGCTCTGCGATTCTTCATTGCCCACTCCCGAGCTTCATTCAATCCAATTTCCCCTTCCGATTTCTCTTATTTTCTGCGGAAGATTCACGCTCGATAATCGTCCGAATAGTAAAACTAATTATTGGCGGTGTTTATCCGGTGGCCGGAGCGGCGGCTCGCGATGGGATTCGGAGAAGAATGTTAACCCGAAGCACAAGTCCAGATTTCGTATGGACGACTATGGCGAGGGAACTGAATTTGAGTTCAGGAACGTTGCAAAGCAGAGGATTTGGTGGTATGATGATTTTGATGCCGACGCTGATGATGACGATGACGAAGAGGAGGAGAATTGGTTTGGGATTCTCGAAACTTCCATTGGATTAGATTGGGTTTCTAAGGTAGTCTATAAATCCCCTTTTCTCTTTTTTCTTGTTTTATTGATTTTGGGTTAAAAAATAACAAACTATCACCATAATTCTAGTGAATCCATGAGTTCGTTGTACAGATTGAAATTCTTTGAGATGATCCTGGATTCTATGGAGGCTTTGGCATATTTCAGATTCTGTGTATCTGCTGATATAAAAATACATTTAGATTGAATGATGTTTATTTCATATGTGATAAGCAGATTACTGAGCTAATGTGGTTTAAGAATTAAGATAGTTTCGAAGAACTCCAGCAAATTTATTACAGTTCCCTAATCCAGTATTGTGCTAATGCAGTGTGATTTGTGTGGGCTATCCCTCTTTGATAAATGGTAGTACAAAATCAATAGTAATACGAATGCCGTGTAAGCAGGTGCATATAGTTTGCGTGTTCGAGTTTGATTTGATGTTTGAGCTTGAGCTTGGTTTGTGCATGTGAGTGTGGATTTGAATGTGGTCGTGCTTGATAGAACTCGATACACTACAAAATCATTTCCCCTCGATGCTTGGCTTTAAAGAAGTTGATTTCTTTTATACGGCATATAAAGAACTTGACGACAAATACACTCTCAATTACTTCTGTTTAGATAAAAATTTTAGAGTTTTGGAAAAATATGAGAATAACAATAATAAAAAAAGTTTCTTTTTTTGAAAAAGATAATGTTGATGAACAGTGTGGATACTTTTAAAAGTGTTTATGTAAACACAGTTGATACTTGATTAGTATTACAATGCCAATTTCCACGGAAAGTTTTATTGCTCATGGCTCGACTAAGATGCTTGAATTGCTAGTAATCACTAATCATAATTACTTGGGAAATTCTTTTGAGCATATGAGAGGTTGCTTGTGTTACTTATGATCAAACTTATCAATTTAGGCGTCGTGTGGATCAAAGTTTCCTCGGTACTTACATTGTGTAAAAACTGATTGGTTTGTCGCCTTAACGAACTCTTTTCAATCTATTGTTGTCTCTAAATTATGTCTGAATTTTATGAATAAACGAAATAAGCATTGCCGCAGGTATTTCAAGCCTTCGGGTGGATGATTCCTGCAGTTGTCATCTACACGGTGACAGGAATGGGGCCTAACAGCATCATCATGGCCTTGGCTCTACCTCTTGCCCAGTCTGCATTTTCCTTAGCAACTGAAACATTCTTTGGAAGGCCGGAGAAATCTCTGAGGCCAAAATCTAAGAGAAAGAAAAAACCATTTGCCGGAGCTTCCAGCCGAGCCAGAGTGAGAAGAGAAAAGCAAATGTACAATGAGAAAGTGAAGGAGGCTGGAAATTACAAGTCGTGGGTAGATGCAAATAACTTATCCGATCAAAATGCAAAGGGCGATCTCCAAAACTTTGGCGGATGGGACGAGCTGGATAGTCATGCGAGAGTAGAAAAAAAGGTTAGAAATCCTAACGGAGCAGGAGCAGGAGCACGAACTGAATTCAAGAAAAGCAAAAGAGCGGAAGGAGATGCCGATACACCACTTTTAATGAGACTATTGGCTGCCATTTTCCCTTATCTGCGATTTTGGACCAAGTTATTCTAGCAGAGTTACAATGGATTGATTTGAAGAGGAAGTGTTGTCAAGTTTTCGCCATCTGATCGTGGAAATAAAAGAAGGTAATGATTTCTTAGTATTTACATGAGATCTTTCATTAAAATCTTGTTCAAGGCTTCGAATTGATACATTGACAGTGGTTGTGGTAGAACAGTTGAGATGGGCTGCTTCGATTGTTGATCCTTGGGAAGTATATATGGGAATGGAATTGGATTAGTGTCTTGGAGGCTTGGGCATGGCTAGCTTAGCTACATACGACAGGTATGCCGTTGGTAAATAGAGGAGGACTCGTATTTATTCTTCTTTTCATGATGAATATGTAAATACTAGAATAATTTTAATTTTTATAAAAATATTTATTTCTTTTATATTTAGAAAAATAAAAATGTCAAATTTATTTTATATATTTCTATTAACCGCTCAGCCAAAAAAATATATATACATTAATATTATACTCCTTTCGTCCACCTTTTTCTTCTACTATTTTTATTTTCGTTCATTCCACTTTATTTGTTTTTTTTTTTTTAGAAAATATGATTATACACTTTAAATTATATTTTAAATTTCATAATTTATAACTTTTTTAATCTTAATTATACAATAATAATTTTTATTAATATACTTTCTAATTTCTTCTTACTTATATTTTACCTAAATTTTTATATTTACGGTGAATCGGACACAAAAGATGGGACGGAGGGAGTAATATATATATATATACATACATATAAGTATACATACTAGTTACTCACACAATATATTATCTTTTTTTTATTTAGCCGTAACAACTCAACAATCAATAAACACCAAACATTAATTGTGGTCTATATTGTGTAAATTATTTTCATATACTATTAATTCCTTGTGTTATATTAATATTCGTTTTTAATTAACCAGCACCATAACTACTACCATGTTATATATGAGTTAGCATCTCTTTGAACCATGCATACAACATAAAAGAAATAGAATACTTCCCTCAGATAGAATAATAATCATAATAATTAGGCCATTTCCTTACATGTTTGATGCTTATTAGTACATACGTACATACACAAAGACAAAACTTGGAACAATGAAAAAGTGGGAAATCAGCAGAAAACATGGTTGGAAATAGCACAACATTACTTCTTCTACTACTACCAATAATAATAATAACAAATAATTAAATTTTAGCATTTGGGCTTGAATCTTTGGGCCCCCGGCGACATAATCACGGGCATTTCGAGCTTTTCCCCGGCCCACCATAGTAAAAATGTGTGCCCCATTCACTGTTATACGATCGTCTGATGTTGTAACAATTCGTATTCTCAGCTAAGATCGATATGTCATGAACAGAACTCAAACTATTATCCTCATCCACAACCTCTAAGTTTCGAAAGTAGCTCGCTTTGCCAAATCCATCTTCGGCAAAATGGCCCGAGCCCATTTGGGTTGAAGTGTGCTCGTCATTGGCCCGCGAATTAACAACTTCCCCGCCCCACTCGACCATAGTGGCCCGGTCGGTTAAATGTGTGAAAAGCTCCGTGGGCCAATAGCCCACTAATGTATTATCTCCGAAGCCCATCCACCAATTCCCTAATTTTGGATCCTATCATCGCAAAAAAAGCGAAAATAAATCAAGAACCATTTTTTGTTTTTAAATCTTTATGGTTGATAATACTCGTAGATTGAGACATACCTTCCATATGAGTATGGTAATGTCGTATTGGTTCCCACCTATCGAAGATATTGGTGATATGGCCGCGCCAATAGCTATTCGACTATTTGTTTGTATGAACCCCGAGCATAAAAGATTGTAGCACCCCGTGGCTTGATACGCGTCGCTCTGTAAAATTTAAGTTCGAATTCAAATGTACATAAAAATTCAATCTAATATATATTATGAAAAAAAAATAAAAAATTGAATTCAATGACAATAATTAATGGGCATTCCTAACAATGTACTATGCAATAAACACATAAGTTGAAAGCTATGACACAATAGGGTAAGAAAACTTCAATGTAATGTATCCAATTATTGAAATTATTCTATACTTAATTTAAAGTTATGGAATGACAAACAACTATAATTATATACAATTAAGTTGTTTTTATTTATAAAGTTATAAAATATTCATGACTATAGAAGATAAATTATATTGTTGTTGTTGTTGTTATTTTTATTATGATTGGAAGTTTTCTAAATTAGTACAAGTTTAAATGTCACTAAAACAAGATATGCCTTGGTTAGATGAAGGGCACAGAATATTAGTTTACCATATTTATTTTGAAATTTAAATGTCACATATCTATTATTACATAACAATGAAGAATTTTTAGTTTCAAAACCTATATATATACACACACACACACAAAATTTTAACAGAATAAATATATTTTTACTAATGATTGTCAACAATATACTCAACTCTATATAAACATATGATAATTCATCATGTATTTTATTTTAAGGTGTCACCATAATAATAATAATAAATAAATAATTGTGAATTTATGGGGCGTGGACCAAAAATGTAAAATTAGTAATGAGAGGAAGATGGGCAGTCAACTTCCATACTTAATATTAAATACAAATGGGCTCTCGACAATGACAGATTTCATGTGCTGTGCCCAATTATTTTAATTAATTAATTAATTTTCATCTCAATATTTTTGTAAAATATTCATAAATTTAGATAACCTAAGCAAACAGCTCATTTGACTTCTTAGGATTAATAAAATAAATTATTTTTAAATCGGTCTTGACCTTGCTACACTTAGGTATCTTGGCAAGTAATAATAATAATAATAATAATAATAATACAAGTAGTATCTTTTAGGGAATTTGTTTTAGCTAGAGCTAGCCAATGTTAATTCATATTTATCTCAGAAATAATATAATTTGATACAAGAGTAATAATGTAAAGAAAATAATTTTGAAGAGAAAATGCCCCATAAAAAGTGTTTAATTAATTAATAAAGATTGGAAAATATATATATAGAGAGAGAGAGAGAGAGAGAGAGATTGTTCACTCTAACCATTTTTTATACATTTTTTATAAACATCACTAAAAAGTATATATATTCTATTTATTTACAAAAATCAATAATTCATCATTAAATATTATTTTAGATATTAGGGACACAATTTATCATATCTAATATAAATAAAAAATAAAATAAAATAATAAAAAAACGCACAAAATGAATGCACTAGTTGTCATAGGAGTAAATAACAAATTTGAAGTTTACAAAATGTTCATTGGGCCAAAATGCCATTTCCTCATATTTAAGGTTTTGATTTAAGTTTGAATTTATTTGAATTTTAGTTTAATGGTACTTTAATATACTTTTTTGTAAAATAACATATTTTTATTAAAAATTATAAGTAATAAATAGTAATAATTTTAATTTGAAACAAAAAAACAAATAAACCCTAAGTATGACTCTAATTCTTACTTATTCTTCAATATATACTAGAAAATATATATGCACATATTTATAAATTCCATACTTAGAGGGAAAGCGATAAGTATTTTTTTTTTTTAAAAAAAAATGATTAAAAACTATTCGCATTTAAAAATATACGAAATAAATAAAAAGAGCAAGAGAAAAGATAAACGACGTACCGTCCAATAGGTGAATAATCTCGGCCGGTTGTCTCCATACAGCTCGGGACTAACCTGACTAGTACAACCATCAGCCCTTTAACCACGAGATAAAATAATATATTTTTATAAATAATACTAAAAATTGAATAATCAGTAATTTTTTTTTAAAAAAAAAAAAACTCGAAATAATCGAAGATTAGGGTTTAATTAATTTTACCTGCCAGCCTGCTTCGATGCTGTTAAGATCAGAGCCATCGAAGGAACCCGACAACACCCAAATTTGTGAGAGGCTGAACTCGTTCACGACTTCTATCGACGGATCCCAAACATTAATCGTCGCCTTTGCGCCGTACACTTCTCCCGAGCCATGCGTGTACGCAATCGCGTGCTTTCGAATTAAATTAAAAACAAGATTAGATTATAAAATGGATTTAATTTTATTTTGCATGGAGAAATTAATTAAATTTTCTATAATCTAGATTGAAATAAATATATAGAATTATTCACGCTACATGCTCAATTTCAAAGGGAATTATTTATATGCATAGAATGCCGTCGCGGGCACGATTTGTATCCTGAATTAATAATGTATTGGATAATATTTATTTATATTTATATTATTAATTTAATTAAATAAATTACTATATTATTAGAATGTCTAAGTAGTTAGTCTATGAATAATGGTATGCCCCGTAAAACTTGAAGAATAGTGTATCAGAGATTATTTAAATAAACTTATATATATATATAAGGCCCCACTAAGGAGAGAATTAACTACAATGATCTTTCTTTAATTAAATATTTATTTTAAAATTAAAGAATCTTAAATTAAGAATATTTTTTTCCTTAAAATGAATGAAAAATTTTGTGCATTTATAGCTTCGGATAATGGGTAGGGAGTGTTATTATTAAAAATTATAATTCAATTTATTGCCTTCTATTATACAATATTTAAAAAAATAAAAAAATTAACTAATCAATCATAGGAGTAAATATAACAATTATTGGTAGCATATTATCCACTCTGTACAAGTTTTAATAAATTTTAAAATTTTAGAATTTTTTTTAAAATTATAGTAATTAATAAATATTTAATATGATATTTTATAATATATAAAAATTATTTAATATAATATAATTTTTAATAAATTCATATTACCAAATAATACAAAATTAAAAGTATAAATTGGGCATACCTCGTGGCCATTGCCGCTGACGACATCCGGGGCGTCGACACGGCGGCGGATGGCCGCCGCCGCCGGCAAGTTGAATTTCCGGCGTTTCTTGCCAAAATGGTAGAGAGATTTGGCCCTGAGGACGTCATCGACGGTGCTCCGGCGGACCGGAATTGTGCCCTTAGGGCAGCGCAGCCCCCGGCGGTGCCACGTTTGCCAAACCCTAGTGTTATTGTTAATGAATCTTACGTTGTCGTTTTCGAACACTCTCATTCCCTTTGGCATTTCTGGTGGGACTTTCTGAAAATGCATCATATTAATTATTTAATTATTCGAAATACATTGTTAGTAATAAAAATAGCATTGGGAGTTAGTTGGTAGTTGAAAACTCATTCAATGAAAAATATAATTATCCTCTATTATTTCTTTAAAAAATAAAATAAAATAAAATTTGGAGTTCAAAATTATTCAGTGTACCTGAATTTTGTGATTTTTGAGGAGGGGGTGATCTAAAGCAGGCTGTTTTCTTTTATGGACGCAATCGATGATATCTCCATCTGGGCTCTGAAATTAATTAATTAATTCATCAAAACAAATTAAATTAGCTCGATTTATTTCTATACATACATATAAACACAATAATATTAAATCAATTATAAGTATTATTAAGAAAGAGACCTGAATGGTGAAGACAGGAGGTCTGTTGATGTTGTCCAAATGCTTTTGTATCCTGGCAAGTCTCAGGCTGCTGATTTGCTGTCTGTAGGTGTTGTTAGTGAAGTTGGAAATGGCAGCAGAAGATTGCTGGGAGATTATTAGGAGGAGGAGAAGAAGAAATAGCCATAGGAGATGAGAAAAGGGCAAAAGGGCAAAAGGGGATGAAGAAGAAGATGATGATGATGGTGAAGAACAAAACCCTAATTTCATAGCGCAGCCCAGATTGGGATTTTTCTGTAGTTTCATTGATCCAATTCAATTCAATTCAGAGAAATGCAGAAAAACCCAACAACTATCACACCATTGAATTAAAGAAATTTAAGAGAACCTAGCTAGCTAAATGTGTCTGTCTGTCTCTTTCTCTCTCTACTCTCACACTAAAGATAGAAGGAGAGTGAGAATTAAAGAAGGGGTTGGTGCAGTGCAATAAAACAGATGAGATTAGAAGAGAGAGAGAGAGAGATTGAGAGAGAGAGAGAGAGAGAGAGAGAGAGAGAGAGGTCTTCTTCTTCACAAAAACATACTAATAAATAAAATTCACCATCAAAATCATGATTGCCTGCTACAGCAGCTCAAAGAGATTCAATTTATTACACCTGCACATATATATATATATGTGTATTTATGGATGGATGGACCAAACAGACAAAAATGCACAGAAAAGAAGATAGAAAATTACAGGCAAGGAAAAGGAAACAGCAAAGAAAGCCAGAAAGAAAGAAGAAGAAGAAGAAAAAAGAGGTGAATTTTGGGAGGGGAGTGTAGTTAATGAAATTAAATTAAAATAATTAATCACACAGACCTACCACCCTCCAACACACCCACCCCCGCTCCTTTATTACACCCACCCCACTTGATGAGAGAGAGAGAGAGAGAAGAGAGAGATGAACCACCATGCATTAACCCATCTATCTGTACATATTATAATTTCTTTCTTTCTATCTTCTATCTTCTATCTTTCTGCATCTGCCATCACATTAATTGTCTTTTTTTTTTTTTCTTTTTTTACTTGTAAATAGTTTATTCGATTTTTGTTTGGGGGTTGGATTTTGAGTTGGGAGTTGAATAGTAAAATATTTGAATTTGAATAGTTATATAATTTAACATAAATAGGTATTGATGTGATATTTTGAATGTAAAATTGATTTTTAAATATAATATATAAATAAAAACTAAGTATTTGATTTGATATTATTTTGAAAAAAAAAATTTGATGAATAGAGAAAATTTGGGAAAGTCTCCCAAACAAACACAAATTTATTTACTTTTCTGGTGATATATTTCTACCATGTTTATTTCTTTCCCAATTTATTAATCTGTATGTATGTATTTAAGGTTATTCCATACACATGTCTCTGGTAATTGTGCTTCCAATCCATGCATCACATCTGCCATCAATGATATATATATATATATATATTACTCATTTTTACAGATAATTACATTTTTTAAACATATTGGAAATTTGGATCTATTTTTAAATTATTTATTTTTATTCCCAAGGTTAGTAGGGTATGGATTAACTAGTCGTAATGGGCTTGGGGGAATATTTCATGAATGAAGTCACTAATAAAAAAAACATGCATAGAGATAAGTTCTTCTGGTTTCTTTCTTTTTAGATTTTAATATTTTTTTCGTTTAAATTGTAATTTAAATATAATAGTTTTTTTTTATATAAGAAGTTGTAAAATTAAATAGTAAAAATTAAAAAAAAAAAAAAATTACTAATCAAACACACAATGGATCTCTAACAAATGAAAGCAATAATATAATAAAAGCATAACTTTAAAATTTGTGTATTGTTTCTGTTACACCTAAATTGTCTCATTCACCGTATAGAATTTTTTTTTTTTCACCTAAATAGTTTATTTTTATTTAAGTAACATATTACCCTTACTATTACCTTTATTTATCAAAATATATTTGTTTGTTTAGTATTTTGGTTTGATGCATATTTTTTTAGCGTAAAATATAGTGAATTGTGTAGATAATCTAAAAATTAATATTTTATATTAAATTTTAATTTTAAATTGTTTTGTTTTTCGTCTTACACAAACCACACCCGGATATAATGAGTTTTTTTTTTTTTTTTTAAATTTACTACAAAAGACAGTATGGGTGGGAGGGACGAGGGATTATTGTTGTTGACCAATTAGTTATGTATAAAAACTCTAGTACCAAAATCGAGAATAAAATATATATTAAGTATAAGTTTAAAATATCTTCATATATAATAATTTATATTGCAAATAAATTGTATATTAATGAATTTTTAGAGTATAAAAGCATCATATAATTAAATATGAGTGATAAAATTAAGGATATTAATTGTTGGATGAACGTAACAGTGAATCCCAATGGATGATTGTGATTTGTGGGGCTGCCATATTAAATATTCCAATCTACCGTTAATTTAATGTTACTTAAAAACAATGAAAGTACTTTATGGCCCATGAGTCAGTATATAATATAATAATAATCAAGGCAAAAGATTTAAATGCAAAGTTGAGAAAATATGATGAACAATGAATTAAAAGTTTTATTATTATAATTATTATTTGTGGGATCTCTTTTTGTTCTTTATATATATATATATATATAAAGGATACAATTTTATACAGTAAATTTAAAACTTTTAGGGTCATTCCAAAGTTTGAAGACACATTTATATATATATATATATGTATATTAATTAACTGCAGAAGTAGAGGTGGTGTTGGTGTTGGTGTTGGTGTTATACACATAGTGCCTATACGTACAATCAATGTGTAATAATTATTATTTATTATTATTATTGCTTGGATTTCCCAAACAATTTGAAATTATTAAAATAAAGAATTTTTAAATTTGTTTGAATTGGAAAAGACAAACTTTTTAATTTTGAAATTTTTAATTAACGAGTAACGTACGTGGGAGAGGCTTCTATTCTGTTTTCTAGTGATAAAATAATAATAATAATATAATATAATACAAATTCCATATTCCAATCTCTTTGATCTTATACATTCTCATTTAAATAATAATAATAATAATAATAATAATAAATCTTGTAATTTAATATGCAATTTATTTTGAAATTTAAGAATGAAAAGGTAATATATGTATATATATATATATAATTTACACTAATAAGGTTAATTGTGAATCTCGATTATGGAGACGGAAAAAATTAAAAAATAAAATTAACTATTTATAATATGGAAAATAAATATTGTGGGGTGTGTGTCTGTCATCATCTTCTTCTTTCTTAAGTTGTAACTCTTTTAAATCTGGAAATCTGGAAATTTTGACTCACGCAGTTTCATGTGCACCATGACTTTAATGTCATCTGCTTATATTTTTTTATTGTTATTTAATTTAATATAATAATATATGTATATGTTTTTTTTTATATAATATAGAGCTGTAAACAACTGTTTTTTACCATCTCTAGCTATTTAAGTTTGATATTCTCAATTGCACGAGGAGATAAGTCATCAAAGTATTAACAACTATATATTAAGAATGGTACTTCAAAGTAATTTCATTACAATCTTATAATTAATAATTATTTATTTATTTATTTTATAATATGCATGTTGAAATTGAAACATTGACGTTGTAACAACAGAGATTGCGGTCTTTTTCAAGGTGGGCTGTTTTTGACATTTACGGAAATTTGGGCAAAAATAAATTAAGAATCTTTATGATGATATTTTTATGTTAAAAATAAATATAGAATATTATCTATGTTCATTTAAAATATATTTTAAGATACCGAGATAAACTTTAATAATATTTTAATTGTTAAAAATTAAAATTTAACAAAAAGTTGCTTTACTAACAATGAAATACTCCCATATAAAAATACTTATTCAACAATTCACATATTTAATAAATATATTTTATTTAACCTTTTAAATTATTTGAGGTATATTTATTTGCAGAGTGGTTATGGTACTAACTCACAAATCAATATTATGTTAATTTTTGCAATTACTAAAAGTGTGTGTGTATATATATAATCAAATAATACATATATTGTATTAAATAAAAATACATAGGTGTTGTTCCATAAAGATTGTCGGGTGAATAATTAACTAATACTATAATGTTTCATTTGTCTCGTATACAATGTAACATTTCATATTTTGGTTTGTCTCACATACTATGTAATATTTTCAAAATAGTAAATAATTAACTATGTTTTATCTCGTCACATTATTTAAATAAAAAATAATAATAAATATATATTTATCTCTCATCACGTCTCATAATTCTTAATCTATTCTATTTAATTCTCGTATAAAAAATCAAATATTTCACCACATGTAGAACGCAGGAAATATTGTACTCTTTCCGTCTCAGTTACTTTGTTCTATTTAATTTAAGCATGGAGTTTTAATTATCGTAAAATTAGTAGGTAATTTAAAAAATGTATTAGTGAAAATAATTATGATTTAATGAAAATAATTATAAATTAAAATAAAAATGACTAAATAGTTTAATTAATAAAAAAATTCTAAATTATGAATTTTAAAATATAATTAAAGTGTGTAATTATATTTAAAAAATAAATAAATTATGTGGGACTGATGAAAAAAAAAAGTTAGACAAATTAAATGGGACGGAGGGAGCCATTTCTTAAAAATCTATGTCCAACTCATATGAATATAATTATTCATGGACAAAAGAATTACTTATTTATACATATTTAACAAATATAGGTATGTTTCTTTAATCAAATTTCTCCGAATTTTACTTTTACTATTTAGATTTTGTATTTGTCAAAAAAATATATATATATTTTTTTCTGGCTAAATATCTCATTAAATATTATTTTAATATCAAACTAAAATCAATTTTTTCTCAAACTCAACTCAAAGAAATACATTCGTTGTTTTCATTCACAATTAAAATATTATTTTAGTATTGATGAACGGGCTCCTTTTGTAACTGAGCCGTTAGGGCCATTTATTATTAGCTCTTTTTTTAAAAAAAAATAACTTATTGTATCTTTGGTGTTGTTCAGTTAATTAGTTATCAGAAAATTTCCAAATATTTTTGCCTTGTTCATCAGGTATTAATATGTAATTATTTTTATTATAATAAAAAATATATACTTCACTCTGTCCCATTGAAAGATTGCTATTTTTTATTTTTGTCCGTCCTAAAATAAGGTTATATTTCCTAATTTAGTAATTGTACTATCTACCTAACACAATAAATACCCTTCAAACTTACACTATATTACACAAACGTCATTACTTTTATATTATACAATACTAATAGGGACATTTTCGTATTTTTACTACAACTCATTATAATACTAATATTAAAAAATCTACGTGAAAAAGTAAACGACAACCTTGCATCGGCACGGAGGGAGTATTATTTTTGAATGAAATAAAAAAAAAAAAGTAATAAAAATAAATAATAATTTTGAGTTAGGAGGGAGATTATATTATTTCTTATGATAACTAACTAGAAAAGGGGTTAAAACACATCATTTATATTTAAGAATAAATATAAGAAGAATCTATGTGCCCATTTAAGGTGAATTAGCTAATAAAATCACATATGGTTTGAGTAGTAGTACAAAATTAAATCTGGACTTTATGGGCCGAGCCACAAAAATAACCCAAGTCAATTCAAGACATCACCAACAGCTCAGGGCCCAATGAATCTGCAAGCCCTCTTTATAACATTAAATGCACTTAACAGATCTAATTATCAAGCAAGTACCTTGAACAAGCCAAGCCAGCTAAACAATCATCCATGTCAGATGCCGGTAGCCACCCCATTTGGCGGCGATGCAGCACACAACAGAGGCACCGGAGGAATTATGCGCCGGCCGCCTCTCCCATCTTTTATCTTTATTGGAATATGAACTGAAATTTTCTATTTCAATCTTCTAGAATCCTACGAATCTAACTACCATAAATATAATATATTACTCATAAATATATTTTACCAATCCTCTTCTAAATCTCGACAAGAATTAGAAAAGTGAAAGATTGCCAAGGTTGTATAGGTTGCTATCACAATTACTCTCGCCCAAGGCTCTCCCACAGCTGCTAAAACAGCTGCAATCGGCAATGCTGAAGATAAATAGTCTCTTTTCTCGACTACCTTTGCATACCCGAACAAAGCCACGGCTAGAATCAAGAAGAACAGCTCGGAGATATAATTCACAACAGCCGAAAACCCGATTATGCCAGCCAATGTGAGGAGAAGACGACGCAGACCACGACGAATCAACAAGACATCAAATTTCGTTCGTTTTATCTTGGAAAGTGATTGGTAGCGAACCGAATTCGCTTCAAAAATTCGCGTATAAAGCGAGACTCGAATTATAATTTTGTTTCCGATTTCAATCTCTGTGATTCGATTATTTGATCCTATTCTGGTTTACTTGTAGATTTTCCATATATTATAAAGGCAACAATACGCACAAATATTCAAACAAATGAATTTGGAAATATTAATTTCCTTTGAGCATCGATGTAAAAATTGAAATATAGTCCATAGGTAACACAAGAATCATTTAAAATTCAAAAGCGGATCGATATAATTCTATTTTTTTAGAGCCATGAACATGAACATGAAGTAAAGAGATTTTCCAATGTTTATTCATCAAGATTTCATTTCATGCCCCTAGCTAAAAATAGCGGAAACTCGATCGTCCTGCCCTGTTCAAGCCCTCGAATCCAAAGCCAGCATAGTATTAAGATTCACCGGATGCATATGAACACCGGAGCCATTAAAGAAACCTTGAACAATGAGACGGTTCGCCTTTTCGGTCGGATGGAATGCATCCCAAAACACATAGTCTTCCCTATTGTCGCACACATTCGAGAATGGAGTGCAAAGGCCTAAGCCGTTGTACGGTCCTTGTCCGCAACATGCATCTTTCGAGTTTTTGAATCCTATAACAATGTTCATAATTAAAAATATTTAGTTACAACACATTAGAATACATATTTCCTATTTAACATATTTCTTACAATTTTCTCTTGTATATATTTCATTGCATATCAATTTTATCATATATCTGAGTTAGCCGCGCTATATTTCACTATAATGTATAATAGTGGCTTAAAATGGTACTCTCTCTGTCTTCATTTTTGTCTATCCCAAAACAAAGATACGATTTTCTAATTTAGTAATTGTACTACTTACCTAACATAATAAATAATCTTCCAATTTACAATATATTACCATATTTATATTACACAATACTAATAAGATATTTTTGTCTTTTTTCCTACAACTAATATAATATTAATATTAAAAAATGTACGTCCAAAAAGCAAATGCTATGGAGGAAGTATTTGAATTTCTCTCCCCAATATGTGAATTTAAATCCAAACTTAATGATCGAAACAATTAATACTCCATCCACAACATATACGTCCTTTTGATCAAGTCAAGTATATAGATTAATTACGATTGTAATTATATATTTATAAATGTGTTGCAAAATAGATAAATAAATAAATGAAAATTCATAATATGTAAAACATACCATATTTTTGAGGATTGTCCACAAAATCGAAATTTATATTGTTGGTGTTAGCGCCAGTAAAGACATTAGAACCAACTTCTTTGTTGAGTTCTTCGATTAGACTAAGTAGCTGTGGGTTGAATAGTGTTGCGGCATTTTGAATTATATCAGCGCACTCGCCGTTTGTGCTGTGCAACGCCAACTCCGCCGGCACACATCCTAAAGGACCGGTTCCGGTCACCAGAATCCGGCGAAGTCCAAAATTGTATAATTTCTGCATTAAAAATATATTAATTGATTGATACTATTTATTATATTGATACTTTTGAAAGTATTGATATTTTGATGGACAGAAAAGAAATTGTTATTTTAATTTTTTTATATGTATAATTAAAATGAAATTAATAATTTTTTATTATTTATTTTTTGAGTTTATTTGGTTTTGTCTTCAATTATTTTTTTCATAAAATATTTAAATAGAATCAAATAAATTTTAATGTGTATACATATTTTATTTTTTAATATTATACATATTCACATTTTTGTTATATAGGAGGATATATATATATATATATATATTTATATATTTTGTAAAAATAGACTCTTAAAAGAAACCATAAATTTGGGGCCCTAAGTAACTTTTTAAATATATATATTATATCAAATAATTATTTATTTGAACTCACAAAATATTACTTTAAATGCTAAATTGTTTAAAACTCAAATTATATATTAAGGAAAAATTTATTTTTTAGTCTCATAACTATAACTGAAGTCTTATCATTTTATTCTCGCATTGAGTTTGTATAAAAATCATCTCATAAGTAAAAAGTTTTTTGGCACAATTGGTCTTTCAACTCAGAGATGCCCATTTGGCATCGGCCTGACATGTCAGAGCATACGTGTCCACCATGTAAGTGCAAAAAATAAAGTCACTTATGAAAATAAAATAATAAGATGATCGGTTACGGGATTAAAATAAAATTCACGTATCCGTCAGGTAGCGTTTACCTAACGAACACGTGTGTTCTGGTGTGTCACGCGGGTGTCATGTGCGTATCTCCAGCGTCGGAGGATCAATTGTGCAAAAAAGAAAATTATAATTTCTATACATAGACGCTTCAATTACGGGATTAAAATAATAAAGAAAATCAGGTACGCGATTAAAAAAAAAAAATAGTTTTTTTACCTGGAGGATGGTCTTGTAGTGAGAGACGACAAAGGGGACATAGTCTTGGATAGAGAACTGCTGAGATCTGAGAGAGAATGGGACCAAATAGTAATTGTTGACGAAGTCATTTCCTCCCAAAGTGATGAGAACTAATGACTCTGCCACAACTCTGTCTGCGTTTCCCTTTCCGATCTGCTCAGACAGCCTCTCCTTGTACTGCGCGAAGTAGTTCAGCTGCTCGTGGATTCTTATTATGTTCACCTGATATATATATATATATTATTACATTACATGCATATAATTATATTGCTAGAATATTACTGTAGTTTCACTTTCGGTAACGTATGCATGCATGCATGCATAATTCAGGACTGTAATAAAATTGGAGTACATATGATAAGATATGCTTTTGGATAATAATAATAATAAAAGGGTCTGTGGGTTTTATAATAGATTAAGAAATAATAATATTTTATTAGTCACTAAAAGTGTCTAAGCGATGTTTCGACATTTTTATCATTTGATATTATGTAAAAAGTAATTGTATTTGTAATTGTATGTTTTTTATTTAGGTAAAAGTTAAAGATATTTTGGTATTGATGTATTATTACTTTTACTAAAATAGAAAAATAATACTTTTTGGAGTTGTACGGACGAAAATAGTAAAAAAAATGTATTCTAAGTTGGAACATAGGAAGTATAAAATGGCCTTTCGAATGGAAAATGAATCTTTGATTTCATATAGTATTTTAAATTAAAAATAAATATTAAATACGACTATGATTTTGTCCTATAACTAGGCCTGCTTGGGATAGCATGATGAGATCGATGATGTCAATTGCAAAAGAAAAATTTAATTAAAATTGCAAGACGTAATAGTAGTAAATTAATTAATATCGAGAACAATGATAGATATACCCAGATTTAATTTCACAAAGAGATTTATATATATAAAAATTGAAATGAAATTGAAATAAAATACTTACAAATTGGACCCCAGTATCATTCAAAACTCCAACTCCAGCAGAAGCAAAGTTGGCCCCAACCAGTAGTTTCTGCCCTCTTAAATCTGGACTTAGGTATGGCAATGTAAATTCCCAACCCATATTTTCACCTATATATTAATAAAAATAATAATAATAATAATAATAAAAAAAAAAAACTATTATTATTCGAGCAAAAAAAAAAAAAAAATTAATTTACATCTAAAAAAAGGAAAAAAAATGGGTAGGGGCAGATTCGTCATTTCGCATCCGTGTAGATGAAATCCATGCAATGAAAAAGAGAACCCATAAGTGAAAAATTGATTCAAATGGATTCACTACAAAAAAAAATAAAATATTATATTTGTAATGAAATTTCGTCTTTAAAGTTCACGTAACGTAATTTTATCTATAATTCTGTCTCTAATGTCAATAGTAACGAAAAAGTGGATTTAAGGACTGAAAAACCTTGTTACAAAATTGATATTTTTTTATAGTGATTGATTGATGGATTTCTAAATTTTTTTTGGAAAAATAAAATATTTAAGTAGGAATCGAATTCGACTTACTAATAATATCGGCGATGTTAAGGCCGTTGGAGAAGCGGCCGGTGGGGCGACCATTAGGATAGTCGATGCCGTAGGGTGGTGAATCTGCCCGAGCCGTGGTGGCTAGATAATTGTTATTTCCGTTGTCGACAAGGGAGTCGCCAAAAACGAAGAAGGCCCTCGCCTGTACGCGCACCTTAAAGTTGGCAAATGTTAGAACAAGTAAGAAAATGACACGAAAGGGAGAGATTTCCATGGTAAAAGAATATTTCAAGAAAGTGTAGGGAAGAAGAAGAAGAGGTGAAGTGTGAGTGTAAGAAGAAAAACACACACACATATATATATATATATTTCTTCTTTATTTATTTATAAAAATTAGGTGAAAATTGTGTATTAATTACAAGAAAAGGGTGGTTAGATTTTGGGGTTTTGCTTTATGCATGGTGAAAATATTGTTGTATATAACTAAATAAAGAAATAATCTTGATTAGATTGCAATTATTTAATTTGCACATGTATGGATGATGTGGTGATGATGTGAAATCTTGCATGTATACAATTGAATTCATACCTAATTAATTAATTGTTTTAAAAAAATTTAGAATGTGTTTGGTATTAGAACCGTTTTTATTTATTTAATTTTTTTTTCCATTAAAAATAAAAATCAGAAGATTTAAATTGGGATATAATTAAAATGATTGAGTGGAGCTTTAATGCTTTTGTTGAGACTAATATTTATTGGCTCATCTCTCACCTGTCTCAATTTATTGCATTCTGTTTCTTTTCCATAAAGAAACAAAACACTACTGAATCACGCATTTTATGGATTTCAATCAATTCCAATGAAATTATTTTTTTAAAAAGAAATATTAACAAAAATTATTTTTTTTAAAAAAAAAAAATGGATATAAAAATGTGTGTTAATTATAGGATACAATCTTCTTATCTACAATATTTGGTAGATATAAACTATCAATAAAAAATTGGGCTTATCTGTATCTCACACAGGTCGAGGAAATTGATACAATGGGATTGATTAAAGGAGGTGAAAAATAAAATTTATTTAATTGTAGAATTATTAAAAATGTAAATTCACCAAAATAAAAATAATAATAATATATATATATATATATATGTTGGTACATTTGGTAGAAGTAATGTAAAAAGTTAAATTGAACAGAAGAGAAGATGTAACTGTCAACGCCCTGAAAATATTTATTGCAAAATATTACGGTAATAATTATGGATGGGGTGATATTGATAGACGTGCTGCAGAAACGGATTTGCCGTTACGTTCAGAGAAATTTTTACTATTGAGTTCGATGATTCCAATAAAATTATACTAGTATTTTTATTTTTTATTTTTATAAAATATTATGTCAAAATATTATTTAAATTATATTTTAAATTAAAATTTCTAATTCAAATAAAAATTAAACAAACTCTACTTAGTTTTTACGGTTCAATATTTATAACATTATGAAAATACAATATTTTTTTCATAAAATAAATAATATTTAAATCAAAATAAACAAATATTGACCAAACGAATACACCACATGTTTTGGTTTGGTATTATAAATTATTTTGAAAATAATTTTAAAATTTGAATACAATATTTATATACGTACTTTTGAAGGTTTTAATACTATGCATTATTAATATATAGTTTAAATAAAATGATGTCAAATAATATTTTTTCTTACAAATTAATCATATTCAATCTTTTACTATTTAAAAAGTTTCATAACTTTTGGTATTTTTGTTGTGTAAAATAATTTGAAATTTTTACATAGGTATTTAAAATTGTATAAATAATATAAAATTAATAAATATATATAATATATTAATATTTTTTAAAAAACATGTATTTTTTCTAAGAAAAGAATACGCGTTGTTATTTCTTTAAAGTTTTCTTATAAAAATATCAAATTAAAACTTTTTTTTTATTTTTTTATAATATACTAAAAATTAATTTTATATTCAAAAACTATACAGATAAAAATATTCTTTTTGTTCGAAAAATTTAGCCTTATTTTTTATAAAAATAAAAGGAGATAGAAACTAAAATTTTCGAATCAAAATATTTTAAACAAGTGATCTGTTTAGATAACAATTTTGAACATTTGACATTATTTAATTTTTCAAAAATTTCACATCAAATATAATTTTATTTTATAAAATATTACATTAAATACTAATTTTTTTTTCTAATTTTTATGATATAATTAGATAATTATAAAATAAAAAATTTGTACTATATTAGTATTATTTGTTAATACTATCATAATAATTATATTTTATTTTTTATTAATATTAAAAGAACATTGTTTTTATTTTATCAAAATATAATAACATAAATCCTAATCAAAACACACCCAGTCACTCTACAGCCGCCGCCGCCGCCGGCGGTGATTGTCTGAACGGTGAGCTTCATATATATATATATATATATAAATTTGCTCAAACGGTTCAAACCGCCGGTTTCGGTTTAAAAACTGTCAGTTTCGGTTTGAACTGTCGGTTTATATATATTATTTTTTATATTTTTTATATTTGAATTTTATTTAAAAATAATTAAATTAAATTTTAATTTTATTTAGATATATTTATTATTTATTTATTATGTAAAAATCATATATATAAATAATTAAGGAAAAAATCAATTTTGGTCCCAATATAATCAAAATTAATCAATTTTGGTCCCAATATAATCAAAATTAATCAATTTTGGTCACAATATAAAAAACTCATCAATTTTGGTCCAAATATAAACAATTTCAATCAATTTTGATCTTATTATAAACAGTTTTTATCAATTTTGGTCCTACAGTTAAAAAAATTAACGGAAATTGCTGACATAGACATGACGGAGGTGACGTGGCAGTTGACCTGGAAAGTATACGGCCATGTACAATTATACAAGGCCATGTTGTTACATGACCATATATATTTCAGTGTATAATCATACATGACCATGTTGTACGCGGCCATGTATAATTCTACACCGTGTATCTTTCTGTTTCGGTCTAAAATTTTAATTTTGTTATATTTTTAATTTTTTTTTAAAAATTTAGAATAGTTGATATAGTTAAAATGGAAAAAAAATAATAATCATAATATAATTAAAATATATCAATTTTAGTTCAAATATAAGTATTTATCGTTCTTTTAGAAGATTTTATCTAAAATTATATTATTTTTTAGCAAAAATTTCAATACATTAATGAATATTTGTAAGAGAAATCTTTTTGCTAAATAGTAGAATTTTAGACAAAATCTTTCCAAAGAACATACTTGATAATGGTTATTATTTATTTATTATGTAAAAATCATATACATAAATAATTATTTAGATTATTACAGTATAAAAATAATTAAAATGATAAATTTAGTTAATAATTAAATCACATTTTAAATTTAAAAATAAATAAAAATAAATTATAATAATATTAGCATAATAGATAATAAAATAATTTAAATTAAATATAATTATATAATAAAAATTTACAAAATTCAAAATATGAAAAAAAAAATATTATAATATTATCAAATTTCAATATATTAATAATTTAAATTATTAATATTAATTTTATTTTTATAAAAATTTAAAATCTATAAAAAATAAATATAAATATAATATATACACAAACACAATCTTACTTTTTACCCTAATCAACATTTACACACCCAGATACCGCCGCCGCACCAGGCACCGCCAGGTTTCCCCTCTTTCTTCTCCTCCTTCTTCTCCTTCTCTTTCTTTCCTTCTCCTCCTCCTCCTCTTCTTCTTCTTCTTCGGTCTGCTCCGCCTGCGCCGGTGATTTTTTTTTTTGAAAAAAAAAATAATCACCAAACCGCCGGTTCAAACCTTAAACCGGCGGTTCACGGTTTGTAAATTTTTACAAACCGAAACCGAACCGTCAGAACGACGGTTTCGGTTCGGTTTGAACACGATTTCGGTTTGAACCGTAACCGCCGGTTCGAAAACCGACAAACCGGCGGTTCGAACCGTCGTTTGAACTGACGGTTCGAAACCGAATGGGCAAGTCTATATATATATATTTAAATAAAAATAAAATATTGAACCGAGAAAATAGAAACCGAAATCGAACCGGATGAAAACCGGTTTTGCTTTTGGTTCTTTGCAACTTTCGGTTTAAACCGATTTATTTACTTGAAATCCGGTTCTTAATTTTAGGGCTACAAATCGAATTTCATTTATCTTCCGTCTCCCACCGGCTTCGTCGTCGACGTCCCTCTTTTCCTTCTTTTGCTTCATCGGAGGCTTTTGTAAGTAAGCTCAATCCTTGCATTTGTTATAAACTTAATTCGGTTGTCAATTTGAATGCCGCGTAATTGGTGGTATACGGTATTATCAGGGTATGGCTGATTGTATTTCAATTTGAGTATATAGGAAATTTCTAGGTGGTGTTGTTATGCTATTTCAATATATATTCATTTGGTGGGCTGTGCTTTGCTTTATCATTTTAATTTCGATTAACATGGTTGTTTTGTTGCAAGCCGATTTATGTCCGAAATGATGTGTTTGTTGTTCATTCAATTTGTTGTCCAGGTCCTTTCTCATAAATTTCATCACTGGAAATCAATCTGTTCATAGGAATGTCGTTGAGAGGGGTTTGGCAGCTGCAGAAACTAATTGTGCGCTTCTGCGATTGGGGTGGAAGCAGTCGAGGCATCAGGTGACTGAACATGCTTTGTGTTTTTCCAATTTCATTTTATTGTTATCTTACATTAATTTAACCAAAATTTGGTTAGTATGGAGTAAAGTTCTCAGATTGGTTTAATTGGGAATTATTTCTATTGAATAATTTTCTTCATCAAAAGCCATAGAAACACCATAGTTGGCTCAGGTTTCAAATGATATTCAAACCCTGATTTTTCAACCAACTCATTTCTTAATTTTAGTTTTTGAAAAACAGACCCAAGTTGCTTCTCGAACATTTCCCCTCTTTTTTCGTAGTTGCATAATTTTTTGGTAAAGAAGAAACAATGACATGATGAAGGTGGTTTTCCAGTGCTCCTGTTTCTTAAACCAAAAAGGCTACTAAAGAGTTAATTGTGGCCATTGCATTTGAATTGGTTTTTGATAATACATGAAGCTGAAAACTGACAAAGCTTTTCACCAGGTTCTTGGTTGAAGTTTAAGGGTGTCCTCTTTTTAGTATTATAGCTGCTTTTTATGATACAAAAAATTTCACTTGATGCATGGAACTTTGGGGTTTCATCTGAGCTCATGTCATCTCCATTTGCTTGTTTATCTAAGCTTGTGTTGTTTTAACTTTAATTATGCTACCATACTTCACGTCTCTCTGCGGATGGTTATTACTGACATACTTCACTGTTGTGATGATTGCTATTTCTCTATGGCAAACTTGTTTGAATTTCACATATGGGGAATGGATGAAGTCACTGTTTCTGTGAATTTTGTTTAAAATTTTGGACTTTCTGGGATGCGCTTCATCTTGCAAATGTTTTAATTTTTCTTATGCTGATCTGTGGTGGCTATGTATCTTTTATTGGGCACAAATAAGGATCGTGTGTACCCCCTTTTTGAAAAGGATAAACAAGCTTTCTTTTAAGCTTTAGAAGAATAATTAGTGTTTGTCTATTTGGTCTAGGGCTTTTATGGAGTCTCAGTTGCCCGCATTTAAGGAAAACAATCCCCAGCTGGAGGTGGTCACAGAGCTGAAACGCGGTCATCATCCTTATTTAAAAGGATTATACAGTAAGATCTCTCTCG
The DNA here is from genome assembly GCF_009805555.1 of Andrographis paniculata. Lineage (NCBI taxonomy): Eukaryota > Viridiplantae > Streptophyta > Magnoliopsida > Lamiales > Acanthaceae > Andrographis > Andrographis paniculata. The sequence goes on from NW_026137593.1 coordinate 2,917,311, forward strand.
CTCTCTGTGGATGGGTAGGTGTGTGTGCATTAGGCATATGGGCATGGTTTTTTATGTTTAATAGGTTGCATTATATGCCTTTGGAATTGTATTATTCTGTTGACTGCAATGAATTTCTCCATAACAAAATTATGTTCATCTACGACTTGCTTACCCTTCATATACCTAACCTATGTATAAGCGTAAAGTAGCTGTCTGACATCTGCATTTCCTGTTTGATGCTTGATCTTTGTTGTTATTTAAAGTTTTAGAGCCCTGAAATTAAATCCAACTTGCAATAGCCATTTTTTTTGTGAAATACCTATATTTTGTATATATATGAACTATATTCGAGCTTGTTGAATATTGTTTCAGTGCAAGTTTCTGTTAGAATGTGATTCGCCAACTTTTTAGAAAGCGGTGAATGTGAATTTGGTTTAGAAATCATTTTCCTATTTACTTTGATGGTGAATTAGTTTTCGAACTCATGCATATTGAAATTTGTAGCTCACAACCTAAGCAGTGTTAGTTGTTAACCTCAAGCAAACTATTAGCTAAATTTATATGTCATTCGATTCTCAAATCTCTACCTGATACATAAGTTATGTTGATTCCTTTTTCCACTAAGTTTTGCTTTATTCATCATCATCATCATCGTCATTACAGGGAACAAAAACGAGCGTGCTGTGTGCGTGAAGAACCTAACTCCAGAGGAAGTACTCCGATGCGCAACCAGGCTGAGAAATTCCCAGGGCCGGAAAGTGTTGAAGCTGAAAACGAGGCACGTGACTCAGCATCCAAGTGTTCAAGGGACATGGACGACTGCCTTGAAGATATGACGAGTCCTGCTCACTTCAGTAAGCCGTCTTCTCTATCTGCTTTCCGCGCAACAATGAGCCCACTGAAAGTGAATCGCAACTGTTCTGTTTCATGCTTTGTTTTATTCATTGGAAGCTCGAAAGGACCGAATATAATGAATGCAGAATAAATTTTTAAATGCAATTCCATTTCATTAACATCGGGTCCAATGCCAAATCCGTTTGAATTGCCATTCCAGATTGTTTGGCTGGCTAGGTGTAAAAGCACATTATTCTTTTCACTTGTTTGATTTCTTGAAATTTTACTTGAAGAATGATAATAGTAACAAATTCTTGGCTGAAGCTATATTATTCAACAAAATTGCATGGTATTTTGAAAATAAATAAACTTCTAACGTAATTCATTATTTTTTTTAATGGGTATATTAATTAGGGAAAATTTGGTTCCAATATAACCAAAATTGCCAATATAAAAAATTCATCAATTTTAGTCTTAATATAAATAATTTCAATCAATTTTGGTCCGATTATAAATAATTTTAATCAATTTTGGTCTCACCGTTTAAAAATCTAACAGAAATGGTTGACGTGAACATAAGGGAGCTGACGTGGCAATTGACCTGGAAAGTACACGGTTATATACAATTATACACGGCCATGTTGTTACATGATTATGTATATTTCAGTGTATAATTATACATGACCACGTTGTTACACGGCTATGGCTATGCACAATTATAGTTTAAAATTTTATTTTTTTTGTTATATTCTCTCCGTCCCAATAGAGTTGTCTTGTTTTTCCATTTCCGTCCGTCCCAAAACAATTGTCTTTTTTTACTTATTTAGTAATTGTAGTCTCCACTTTATAACAAAATTATTCTTACTTTTCCAAACTATAAAAAAATCATTAAAAAATAAGGGTATTTTAGTCTTTTACTTTCTACTTTATACTCACCGTGCAATTTAAAATAATTGATACAGTTAAATTGGACAAAATCAATAATAATTATAATATAATTAAAATTTATCAATTTTAATTCAAATATAAAAATTTATAAGATATATATATATATTTTTTAATTATTCTTTGTCTAAAATTTTATTATTCATAAAAAAAAAATTCTCTTACACACATTCAATTACACAACTATTTTAAATTTGGTATATTATAGTAGTATTAAAAATTAATTTATTATTTCAATACAATAATTGGATGTTTGTGAGAAAATTTATTTTTGCTAAATAGTACTCCTTCAGTCCCAAACACCTGCAATATTTCATTTTTGTATATCCCAAACAGCCTGCAATATTTTCGAAATATGAAAATAATTAATTATACTTAATATTTACTCCACATTTTATCCCCTCACATCATCCCCATATAAAAAAATAAAATATATATTTATCTCTCCATCACATCACTTAATTTCTAAATTATCTTTCTTAATACTACCTACCTAAAAACCCTTAATTTTACACCTTGTTTGGGACGGAGAGAGTAGAATTTTAGGTAAAATCTTCCAAAATATTCGATAAATATTTATATTTGAACTAAAATTGATACATTTTAATTATATTATGATTACTATTGATTTTTTTTTTATTTTAACTATATCAACTATTCTAAATTAAAAAAAAATAAAAAAATATAACAAAAAAATAAAATTTTAGACCGAAACAAAAAGATATACGGCCTTATAGAATTATACGTGACCGTGTAACAACATGGTTGGTCATGTATAATTAACTGAAATATACATGGCATGTAACAACATGGTGGAGTAATTTTGTCTACGTAAGCAACTTCCGTTAATTTTTTTTTTTAACAGTGAGACCAAAATTGATTGAAATTATTTATAATTAGACCAAATTTTTTATATTTGGATCAAAATTGATAAATTTTGATTATATCGTAACAAAAATTGATTTTTTCCTTATTAATTATTACCGTTAAGCCCCATGATGGTAAGAATTCGACCCGAATTGGAACCCACCCTTTATAAGCCCAATACGCTCAACAATTTGCTCTCCCCCCGCCGTCATGAACCCGCCGCCGCCGCCGCCCGCCGGCATTCAAATTCCATCGCACTCCTCAATGCGACCACCACCGCCGTCTCCGCCGCAGCGTCCACCTTCTCTTCCGACTGTCTTATCCGAACTAAGCTCCCTTCTTCAACTCTCCGAAGGCGCTCTCCGCTCTCTCCCGATCCCTACGGCGATCACCTCTTCCGCCGCACTTCTTCCCTGCCCTGTAAACCCTAACCACCGTCTTCTTCCTTCTTCTTTGTTCTCGCACTACCTCAAATGTCCTACTCCGATCTCCCTTTCCCACAATTTTCATTATCCCTCCACTCTCAACTCCGCCGCTGTTTCTCCGCCTGCTTATGCCTCTTCCTCCGATGATGTAGTCATCTCTCTGGAAAGCTATATGGGGTTCAAATCTCCCGCTAACAGCTTCTTTTATCAAAACTGTCCAGGTCCTGTAACACCTACTGAACCGCCTCCATCGCTTACCATACCTAAGGATTTGTATATGGAATGCGCCGAGTTCGATAAGGATACTACTTCGAAAAATATTTTGGATTATTCAGTGGATTATATTAGGTTTCTTCCATCAGAAATTTGGGCCATTCGAAGTGAGATTGAAGCGTGGGGCGGTGGCTTACCTGCTGCGTTTTCTTGTAGGATTTTGCGTGCGATTCTGAGGTTAAGAGATTGTAAATTGTTGCATCTGAATGAGTGGATTGTTTCGAATTCCCCTAAGTATGGTGTTATTGTTGATTTTGCCTTGAGTCATCATATGGTTTTGTTGATTAGGTTGTGTTTGAAGGTGGTTGTTAAGGATGCCTTTAAGTTGGCGGGTATAATATTGGAAAATGGGGATTTGAATGCGGATGAGAATGCTCTTGAGACATTTCGAAGGTTTGAGTGCCCTGTTTTGGTGAAAATGATGATGTGGTTGTCACTGCAATTTAGGATATTGTATGGTGATGGTAATGGAAAAAAATTCACAGTCGAAGTATTAAAGAAATGTATATTAAAGGCGGCTTTGGATGCTTCATTGTTTTCCTTGGAGCAAAATTGTGCTGAGCTAGAGAAAGTTAATCGTATGCAGGAGCCCATGGAAAGTATTGAATACACTGATTATTCCAAGAGTGATCCGAGGGGGATTATGAATATTGAAACTGTTGGAAAAATTGTAATCTTTATCTCCCAGGTGGCAGCAGCTGTGACATCTTTCCATGAGCGATCATTGATTGAGGAGAAAATTAAGGCTTTACGAAATTCATGTCCATTGCCAGCTTACCAACGGTATTTTGCTTAAGTGAATCTCTAGTTAGAGTTAAGATCCCAAGAGGACTAGTTTTGTAGTTTGTTTTTTGTAAGTCTATTCTTGAATTAATTTATATGCTAGGATAGATGAGTATGTGCATTTATGTTGATCAATTATAGCTATAGACAGTAGACAGTTTCTGCATATTCTTGTTATTTTCTTGCCATTTGAGGTTAAAACATTTTGCGTGATAGTGTAATCTTATGGTGATAAATGTTTATGCAGCAATATGGATCATGAGTATGTGTCAAAGATAGCTAATGAGGAGCGACAGAATCGTCTGGATTACAGACCTGTAATTGAGCATGATAGTTTTCTTTGGCAGAGGTCAAATAATCAGGTAGCTTCTTTGCTCTTTACAATCACATGGTGTACAATTATGTGCTGTGAATAAAGGCTTTCAACTCCGGAGAGACAATGTTCTATTATCTATTTTTTGTTTTTCTCTGGATGAGTGCATCTACTGCATAAAACTTAGTAGGAAACACAGTATTTGCAAAGCACAATGGCTTCTTATTTATCATGATAGATTGATAGTGTAGTTTCTACCCTATGATTGTTTCTGATAGTTTATGCTTCTCTCCTTTTTCTGTAATGTGAAATATCCAGCTTTCTAAATTCTAATTCAATCTGCCAAAGTTTTCAGTGAGAATTGTTAGTTATGTTTTTTTTTTTAGTGGTTGTTTGTTAGTGATAGCAATGAGTGGGTGCTTCCACGTCCACTGTAAGTTTGCTATAGGCAACACACGCCCACGTACGTATATATGTACGTATGTACATATATATTAAGTATCTATTTTAACTATTAAGGCTGTTATAAAAAAAGTAAAGTATAGATCAGTGTTAATAGCATATGATCTGGAAATTAATATTTTATTTATCAATATAAGATATAAATAAATGTTTAATTAAGTAATTATATGTCATGAGAAAAAATATTTATCATTATGAAATCAATTGATTTGATACATTTTATAAATGACATGCGCTAATGTATAAGTGATAATTGTTCAATAATATGGTTCCTTTTCTGTTTAACACAAGTCTTTAAAGTTTTCATTGCTGGACGCATCCTATGCATTTATTTATTTCCAATGAGACTATGGGAGATGATGCAGATGTAGTGTAACGGGGGGTCCCTGGCCTTGTTGCCTTCCCTATTCTTTGGCATCTTTTTGTTCTGAGTGGTCTAAGAAGCTAATTGCGATATTTAAAATTTATATTTTTGTTTGGCAAACCTATGCATATTTTCTTAAAGTTTCTTGTTTTGTTTTGTGGAACAGAGTTTCAATGTGCTTGTAATAAACTGTGTTTGTGAAAGTGCTTTTTTAGCATGAATCCTGGTGGCATTGCTTTGATGAATGTGATAATATTTTTTTGGTTCTATTGTTAACAGTTGTTCTGCATTTGATGTTTTGTATTATCAGCTATCTACTCTCATATCTGAAGTCAACTCCTTAATATATTTTGGATGACTAAATTTGATAAATATTTTTTTTAAGCTGATATTATTATCAGCTCACTGTTGAGGCATAACTCCATTTAAAACTTGGAAGTGAAATTTCAGAAACAGGGACAAAATGAATGCCACCGCCTTGTTTAATACCGCCGATAATTTGTTGTTATGACAGTTTTTATTATTACCACGCCTATATCATATTATATTGTCAGTGTTCTTCAAATGTCTGTTAAATATCTTCAAAATGATTTAGGACACAAATAGAGTGAAGAGCAGGGAGGAATTACTAGCCGAGGAGAGAGACTACAAGCGCCGGAGGATGTCATATCGTGGAAAGAAAGTGAAACGTAATCCTGTAGAGGTAAGGCACATTGATTTGAGATGGTGATCCTATTAATTAGTATTCCTTCACTTCTAAAACACCAATCATGACAGTTTAACAACTATTAAGTTGGTTGAGTGTTATATTTACTGCCGTCTATTTAGTTATCTGAAATTTGTGGGCTTAGACATAATGAATGCATTGTATATATGTTGAATTTACATGATATTTAAGTCACTACTGAAGAGAGTTACTGTTTTTATTTAAACATTTATTTGTGACTATGCCTCTACTAAAGAAATCCATACTCTGTTCACCATTAACTGAAGTGAGCCTCAATATAATTGTTCTTTCATTCCTCACTGTTTTGATTAGTAACTTGGCTTAAATGTTGGATTTTGTTACCTATAGGTAATGAGGGATATTATAAAGGAATATACAGATGAAATCAAGCAAGCTGAAGGTATTGCTGACATATCAAAAACTGAGGAGGTGACTGAATCAATGGCATCTGATGACTTGAATGCACAAGCAAATGCTACTGGTGTTTCTGGATCAAGAGGAAAATCTAAGATACCTGAAACAAACAGGGGCAAATCACTTGATTACTGGAGCGAGCACAGTTATCATCATTATTCGGAGGGCCTGAATGATGAAATCAAGGAGCCAAGACAGGATTTGAGTTCAGATTATTTGCATAAAGATCTCAACACAAAAAGCAAGATAAAAGAATATGGTGAAGGTGATTATTTTGGTGGTCAAGATGACAAAACAAATAACAATTATTTTAGAGAGCGGGTGCATGGTAGAAACAAGCAGGGGTACACAGAGGCCAGAGAAAGTTCTCCCCAAAGATCAACCCAAAAAAGAAGCAAATCACGTGAGGGCAACCATCACAAACACAGAGATGAACGTGAGCGATATTATCATAAAAGTGAAAGAGAAGATCATGCCCGAAGTTCTCATAAAAGAGAGAGCTGGAAAGATAATAGAAAGCATGGGGAAAGAAGGAGAAGAGATGCAGATGCTGCTCGTCAGGACAGACATGAACACAGTGAGGGATATGATGATAGAAAGAGAAGTAAAACAGTCGGGAGTAGAAGTTCTCATCCTGGCCTCCATGAGTTTGATGATCGATACAATCCTTCAGAGTCACATGGTTTTTATGGCGATGACTTCTGAACTTCACAGTGGTTTTTGGTGACTGGGAGTAGATGATGGTATCAACTTAGACATATTAGCTATTCCGTTACAACTGTCAGCTTGAAAATATATGCAGCTGGTGGTAAGCTTTCTTGGCCAAAGTTCTCTTGAATTCTTCTATTCTTATCTCTTAATAGACCTGATTCCTTTGTTTTTGTTTATTCACTGAATATGGCAGCAAGCAGTCATGCAGGTGTTTGAAATTTATCCACAACTGTATCCTCTTCTGTATCCTTCATGAGTTTTAGCGTTTCTTATTGATTCCTGTGTTTATTTTCTGTGTCCATCTGTTTCAATACAGAAGTAAACTATATAGTTTCAACAGGGAAAAAACAAATTAATTGTTTGCATGGTCTTTTTCATCTCATTTATGTTTCGCCGTCGTTTTCTCCTCTATTTTCCTTTTTTTCCTTTTTTTTTTTTTTTTTTTTTTATGACGTAGGAACCCTCTGTCGCTACTCTTTGAGTGCGCTTTGGGTAAACTTCCGGCCGAACTTAATATCCTGTAAATTGGGTCTGACAAATCATACTAGACGAACGATGTAGTTTTCTCTATTGCCCATATCCATAGTTGTCTTCACTTTATGTCAAAATTTGCACTATCAACCTTTTTTGGAACCAATGATGTATTGGTCATGCCATGGCACTGTAAGTGTGCTTATAGCATTAATTAGTCTTTTAAGGTCTCAAGTTAGTGGTGTGGGGTTTGTTGTGATCTTCCAGCTGCTTCTTGTGTGTTGTACTTCTGAAAGGGCCATCCTTTGTTTTTATTCGTATTTCTTTGCAGGAAGAGAGGATTTAATGGAGCAGCAACAACTGTTGTGGAGATGGAGATGGAGGTGAAGGCAATTCTAATTTCACATTGTGAGTGCTATGCTTTTTGTAATTCCTTCCTCAACTTATTATTATTATTATTTTGTAATATTAAGCCACACATTAGTTTTTCACCTCTTTGGAGTGATTGGTTTGTATTATATGATCTTAGTTTCCATTCTCAATATTAATATCAACAGCAATTCATGCAAATGATCTCTATATAGCTATATAATAATACCGTAATTTGTTGTATACATGACTATAAAATTTTTGCTATGTATAATATAAATGCACAAAATTTACTTGTCTGAATTCGTAATACAATGAGTTCAAAAAGATAAGAGAAGTGGGCTTCTCTGTGACAGGTTTTCTTTACCCTACTCATCCGGAATCAACCTCGGGTCAGGTCTTTGTGACACTTTGATGGAGGCACTGTGCATATGTACGTCTGAAACTGTAAATGATATGCAACATTGTCTTTTAAGAGCGCCTTCTTGACTGAGAAATTAGAGCTAAATTTCAGCAACTTTTCGGCAATTTCATATGCAAATAAAAGTCCAATTCAGCTGTGCATTTCTCACAAGCATATATGCCATTCCAATAGGTGAGCAATAATTAACGTTATATTTTAAGGTTACATATATTAGGCGTGTATAATTCGAGGAAAATATTTTGACATTATTACTAGTGTAGCCAACCCAGTGTCCTGAAAGTATTGAACCCATTAAATTAATTAGAGTGATTATTTTAGTGGGAAAAGAATAAATAATAATAATAATTAAAGTCACCAAGGGGAACAAGTTGCAAAGCAAGGGAGGTCTTGGTCTTTGTTTTATACTAGTATTAAAGTATTTTTGTACAAGAATGGTACAGTGCTTTCTGCCGACCAAAGACTTTGGCATTTCTGAGAGTATACTTAAGCCTGAAGTTGCCAAGTATTTCACATTCTATCTTTTTTTCCCACCAGGTAATGTATATAATGTATCTACTGTATAATAAGAAATAGGGTGCCTCCTACATGTATTTACTTGTTACATATCATGAAATGGGTGTGTTTCTTTTTGCCAAATTTCCCCAACTCTACTATTTGAATGATATTTTCTTCGGAAAAGACTTTTTTTTTTTAACAAGACACTCCATCAAATCAATTTTTCACAAACTCATCCCAAAGTCTGCCCAGTTGACTTTCACATATATGAATTGAACTTTTCTAAATTGTGGTAGAGAGAGGGAGGAAGAGAGAGAAAGAAGAAAGATGGCAGATGCAGCAGTGGAATTCCTGCTGGAAAACCTGAAACAGCTTCTTCTGTATCACGCCAATTTGATCCAGGATGCAAAGAATCAAGTGGAAGACCTGGAGAAGGATCTCCGCCTGTTCAAAGCCTTCTTAAAGGACTCCACCAAAAACCGCAGCAAGGATGAGACTGTGAAAGTGCTGGTGAGGCAGATCAGTGACATTGTTTATGAGATCGAAGATGTGATTGATACATACATCACACAGGCTGCTGATAAGAAGTCCTCAAATTACTTTAAGAAGTTTGTTCGCACTCCAGCCAATCTCATCAGTGTGGCCAAAGATGTGGAGAAAATCAGAGCTAAAGTTAAAAGTATATTGGACCGGGACAGGGTTGACTTGGCCAACAGGGAAACAAATCCTTCTGAGAGAGAAGCAGCAGAAGAGATCATCAAGGTGTGGATTCTGATCTCTTTATATTTGAATGTGGTTGTGTTTATGTGCAGTTTCTTGCTATAGTCATGCCTTTATTGTTTGCATTGTGGATTTGCAAAACCTGAGTACAGCCAACTATAGAGCTGGTGAGCCAAGTGATTCTTTCAATTAAATTAGATTTGTTCTGTGTAGATGCACTTTTGAGACAGAGGGTATCTCTGTTATTATTGTAGGAACACGCCGGTGAGGGCTGTTCATTCCCACGGATCGTTGTTGGATGCCAACGCGTACATACATGGTATAAAACGATCCTAAGCATGCTCCTATAAGAATGAACTAGAGATGTACCCTTTTTGGAACCACCAACAGCAATCACGAACAGGTTGATTCCGCTAGAGACCTTCCAGACTGTTCCCGAACCCCGCTCGAACACCGGATGGGCGGCGATCTATCAAACGGAGGGAGACGAATTTTGCTCTTCGTGAAACCCTAGAGCTGACGGCTTGCACCTGTGGTTTTCGCCTCCTTTTGAAAAACCGTCCCTAGGGTTTGACAAAGACCGCATATTAATAAGTCTCCCAACAGGTAATTGGGCCAGACCGGGGATCTTTAGAAGGTGTTGGGCTCGGGCTCCCTTATAGATCCAAATCTCTATATTCAGCCCTGAATATAATTCGAATCATAAAATATTAATTCATTCCATTAAAGAATTAATATTGCACTCCCAGCCCAACCCAAATTGAATCTGGGCTTCTATTAAACTTAATTAATTCCCCATGTTTAAGATGTTCCACATCCATTAATTAATTAAATCTTCTGACAATTTAATTAATTAATATCTTTTAATTCCTTAAGTAATACCACTCAAAACTTATTATTGTACGGATTAAATCCACCTGCAGGGTTTATACAATAATCCTTATTGAGTTCCTTAAGGGGATGTCATCAACCTGGATGTCCAGGACATGGTGCCTTAATGATAATAAATTAATTACTATGCGAATAATGTAGTTGCCCAAAATACGAAGCATATTGAATCACTAAGGATTCTCACTTATGGTAAATTAAAGCAACGAACATTTATTCCATATATTTAATTTATTTCATCTAAGGTTAAGAATTAACAGAGTTACCGAGATCTTGGTTCTTCAATGTCAGAATAGAAGAACATATCTCAACTGTGATCCTTTCAATGTGACGCAGCACATTAGTGTAAACTAATAGTCAAGACAAACTAATTCCAAGTTTACACTACAACTTAAACCGATGGTTTTGTCCATAACCATCTCAGTTGTGAAACCCATTTATATTTAATAAAGAACTGACAACAAGATCTTCTGTGTGATCTCCACACACCATGTTGTCTACAATATTAAATAAGTGGACATGCTAATATATATAAAACATAAATAAAAGCAACACAATGTGAAATAACAATTTATTTATTCCAGTTAATAAGGAAATTGAATGATACAAAAGCGTACTAAAAGTTTGCTTTACAGTATAATCCAACAATCTCCCACTTATACTAAAGCTAAACTTTTAGTATACAATGCAAAAACAAGCTCTCCCACTTATACTAAAGTCTAGCTGCAATGTATCGTAAACCAAGGCCCTCTACGTGTTTCTCGAAAACCTTAATGGGTAAAGTCTTCGTGAAGGGATCTGCCAAGTTGTCCAACGATGCAATCTTAGTGACAGCTATGTCTCCTCGCTTTACGATGTCTCGTATGATGTGGTACTTCCTTTCTATGTGTTTACTTGCTTTATGAGCTCTAGGTTCTTTTGAGTTTGCCACTGCACCAGCGTTATCACAATAAATGATTACACGCTCAGGCATACTCTCAGACACCCCTAAGTCATACAAGAAGCTCCTGAGCCATACAGCCTCTTTTGCTGCTTCAGAAGCAGCAACATACTCGGCTTCCATGGTAGAATCTGCGATGCATTTCTGCTTTACGCTTCTCCATGAAATAGCTCCGCCTCCCAAGGTAAACGCATAACCCGAGGTTGACTTTCTCTCATCTCGATCACCTTGAAAATCTGAATCAGTGTAACCCAAAGGAACTAGATTGTCAGACTGGTAAACCAAACTATAATCTCGAGTTCTTTTCAGATACTTGAGAATATGTTTTACCGCAATCCAGTGTCCTTGACCAGGTTTGGACTGATACCTAGCTACCATGCCAACAGCATAGCAGATATCAGGCCTCGTGCACAGCATGACATACATGAGACTTCCTACAGCCGAAGCATAAGGAATGTTAGCCATCTCATCTATCTCCTTTTGTGTTTTAGGACACATATCCTGAGATAGAGCAACTCCATGTCTGAAAGGTAAGAATCCTTTCTTGGAGTTCTGCATGCTGAAACGGGCAAGCACAGTATCAATGTAGGCGGCTTGAGATAAGCACAACATTCTTTTCTTCCGATCACGAGTGACCTTCATACCAAGAATGTACGATGCATCTCCCATGTCCTTCATTTGAAACTGTTCAGAAAGCCATACCTTTACGTCTAATAATATCTTGACATTGTTTCCAATGAGAAGAATATCATCTACGTATAGTATCAAGAATACCACTACGTTTCCGTTGCACCTCTTGTACACACAACTTTCACTTGGACATTGCTCAAATCCAAAGGATTTGATCACCTCATCAAAGCGAATATTCCAAGATCTGGAAGCTTGTTTAAGTCCATAAAGAGACTTCTTTAGCTTCCAGACTTGATGCTCTTGGCCTTTCTTCACATAACCCTCAGGTTGCTGCATATAGATGTCCTCATCCAGATTCCCGTTAAGGAATGCTGTCTTGACATCCATTTGCCAAACCTCATAGTCCATGTGACTTGCTATGGATAAGAGTATCCGAATTGACTTTAGCATGGCTACTGGTGAAAAGGTTTCATCATAATCGATGCCCTCTTTCTGGGTAAAACCTTTTGCAACCAACCGTGCCTTGAAGGTAGTAACCTTCCCGTCAGGTCCTCTCTTACGCCTAAAGACCCATTTGCTCCCAATGGCTTTCTTGCCTTTGGGAAGGTCTTTGAGGTCATAGACCTCCATAGCATGCATGGATTCTATTTCTGAATCCATGGCCTTATGCCAAGAATCTGCATCAACATCTTGGATTGCCTCTTTATAGGTACAGGGATCAGGTTCTTGTTCATCACTAGGGACTGAATCCGAGGACTCTCCCACTAACAAGAAACGACTGGGTAATCGAGTTACCCTCCCACTACGCCGAGGCAAATCATGTGTGGTGACATAAGGATCAACACGCTGTGCAGTTTGTTGTGGTATATCTTCTTGTACACTTGGTACTTGATTGTCTCCCCTTAATTCGTAAAGAATAATTTCACTTGGGGTCTTATGCTCATGCATATAGTCTTCTTCTAAAAACCTGGCATTGGTGCTCACCACTACCTTCTGGTCTTTAGGACTATAAAAACAACCTCCTCGTGTTCCTTTAGGGTATCCTACAAATAGCCGTACTTCCGTCCTAGATGCCAACTTATCAGCTTCCTTGTCCAACACGTGTGCTGGACAGCCCCAAATCCGAATGTGGTTCATGCTGGGCTTTCGCCCGGACCACAATTCTATTGGGGTTTCAGGAACTGATTTGGAAGGCACATAATTCAGGATGTACGCTGCTGTTTCCAAGGCATATCCCCAAAACGAGATGGGTAGAGAAGCATAACTCATCATTGACCTCACCATTTCTAAAAGAGTCCTATTCCTCCTCTCTGCCACGCCATTCTGTTGCGGAGTACCAGGCGCAGTCAACTGGGATGTAATCCCATTCTCTAACAAATATTGCCTAAATTCAGCGCTAAGGTATTCGCCACCACGATCAGACCGTAATGACTTGATACTTTTACCTTGACGGTTCTCCGCTTCTGCCTTGAATTCTCTGAACTTGTCAAAGCATTCAGACTTGCGGCGCATCAAGTAAATGTATCCATATTTTGAGTAGTCATCTGTGAAAGTCACAAAATACTCAAAACCACCCCTAGCTTGAATTGACATAGGCCCACATACATCAGAGTGAATCAATTCTAACACTTCATTAGCCCTATTTCCCTTGGCCTTAAAAGACCTGGAGGTCATCTTGCCTTCCAAGCAGGACTCGCAGACTGAGAATGGTTCCACTTGTAGAGAGTCCAAGAAACCACTGCTCACTAGTCTTTGGATCCTCCTAAGGTTGACATGACCCAATCTAAGGTGCCAAAGATATGTTTGATTCGATTTAGAAGATTGTTTTCTTTTTAATGATGAAGATGCATGAACTTGAGTATTGGTTTCAGTTTGATGCGCACTAGTAATAGTATAAAGATTGTTTTCCAATGTGCCAGAACAGATAACAACTTTGTTTCTCATAATAAAAACGCTTTTATTAAAAACAACTGAATATCCATCCACAAAAAGTTTCGAAACTGAAATTAAATTCTTTCTAAAACTTGGCACATACAAAACGTTCTTTAAAACTAAAACTGAATCAGAAAAAGATAAATGCACATCTCCCACTGCAACCGCTGCCACTCTGGTTGCATCTCCCAAGCTTATGATAATCTCGCCCTCACTCAGCTGCCTTAGTGGCAGGAACCCCTGCATTGTACAACAAACATGATCAGTGGCTCCTGTATCTACTACCCAAATACTGGTAGAACTAGCCGCGAAACATGTTTCAACAAGCAAAGTAGAAGACGTACCATCTTTGCCCTTCAGAAGGGGACAATCAGCTTTCCAATGTCCTGTCTTGCTGCATTTAAAGCACTTCCCCTTTGGCTTCTTCACGCCACCAGAAGGCGCGACCGACTTGCTCCCACTATTTGCAGCACCCTTTTTCTTGGCAGGCTTTTTCTTCTTCCCGCCTTTCGACGAAGAAGGTCCAGACTGCGCAGAAAACAGCGCCTGTGGAGTCCTACCCATGAGTCCCTCCGCTGCAACCAAATCCACAAGAAGCTCGGCTAAAGTATAGTCCTTCTTGGTCAGGATTGTGTTGAGACGGAAATTCTCGTAGGACTTAGGGAGTGAGTGCAGGATCATATCGATCTTGGTGTCAGCATCGATTTGACCCCCGAGCAGCTCTATCTCATTCAGATTTTCCATCATCTTGAGAACATGCTCACGCACAGAAGTTCCCTCTGGCATGGAGGAAGTCATAATCTTCCTCATTGCCTCAAATCTAGCAGCCCTATCTGTCTCACCAAAGAGCTCCTTGAGGCTCAACATCATGTCAGCAGCAGTAGGCAACTTTTCAACCTGCAATTGCAACATATTGGTTATTGACGCCAATATGTAGCAACGGCTCATTTGATCAGCCCTATGCCACTTCCGATGAGCCTCCCTTTCCTCTTCAGTAGATTCCTCAGTTAAGTCTGCTGGAGCAGGGGTGCTTAGGACGAATTTATAGTCATCCGCAGCAAGGACAATGTCCAGATTTCGTTTCCAGTCCAAATAATTCGGACCAACGAGTTTGTTTTGATTGAGAACAGTCATAAGTGGATTGAACGACATTTTGATAACTGAAATAAACAAACAGAAACATGCAAACACGTAAGCAGTAATTCACATTAACACATAAGCATAAAATCATGGGAAAACCTCAAAAACCACGAGATTATACATATCACGACAGCTCAGTAAATCGCACATGCAAGCCATGTTATGACGGACGTTTACACATGCATTCACCAAACAGGCAGCTAGCCTATAATTTCATTATCTCATCAACTTATCCTTATGACGAATGAAATTAATTGCCGATACTTTAGAACTGGCCATGTGAATTAAAACAGGGACTCCGTTGGGGGGTTATATTTAAAATCCACATCTAAGTAATGACCATAATTTAACGCCAAGGACAACTATTTACAGTTAATATGCAACCGAAGGGCAGTCATATTTAATGCAAATAATCTCCTACAGTTATCACGAATTAATTTATCTAGTAAACTTATGAGTGACATATCCGTTAGGGAGGAGACCCCATGGATCCCACGTATGCCACACACTTTACTTAAAATTAAATCACTTTAATTGAAATCTTATCTAGTAAACTTGTGCATGTTAATATCCGTTAGGGAGGAGACCCCATGGATCCCGCGTATAACAAACACTTTACTTAAAGATCAATTATGGAGGCCCATGAATTAATAATAATTCAACTTAAATACTTAGTCATTTAAACTTTAAGGTTTTGACAGCATGCATAGAATAATTAAATTCCTAGCATGCTCCTAACATGCAAATCACGTAAGCCCTAGCATGCTTCTAGAAAATTAATTCCGCAAATCTAGTACATGATTCCTAACATGCTTGTAAATTTAAATCATGCCTGTCACATAATCATGCATATCACATAATACTTTGACAAGCATTAATTTAAATACATCCACAAAGCAATAAAAGGCAGAAAATTAAAAGCACACCCACGCAGCCCTTAAAACCCTAACCAATAGCCTAAGACAACTATTACAGGATTAAAAGGGGCGCGACAGATGCTAGACATCGGCCTCTCACGCGATGGAAAAACTGGAACCGGGCCGCATCGGGAAGAAGTCGCGAAAACTTCGTGAAGACGATCGAATTTGGCTGCGGCATTCGCCGTTACGGCGTAGCTGTAATTCGTGTAGATCTCGTCCTCCCATTTCCGAAAAGGTATCATGGGCTGAAAACGGACAACCGAGGCAAAAGTTATGGCCAAAACAGTTTCAGCCGACGGAAACCCTAGATTTTCGGCCCAAAAGCCGAAAACCTAATTTCCATCACCAAAAATTGTTTCTTGGCCGTCACTACAAGCCTCATGTCCGCCCTTACCTCCAGCGCCACCTCTGCTTCGCTGCCCCACTGCGTTCGTGGCTGTTCTGCTTATGCGAACTGCTTCCAAATCGCCTCCTTTTTCATGTCTTTTTCAGAATTACGCAGTATAACTCAAACAACATGAAAAGCCCTACATACATGGATCTATATACAAAACCGCCTATCTACCCACACTTATTATCTGGTGGGAAAAACGATTACAACAAAACCAAAAGGGCTGCGAAGGGAAACAACATACACGCACAAAAAAAATATTCATTCCATACATTACATGCGAAAACGATAAAGACAATACCAACTACACGTTTTCTGGCAGAGCCAACAATCCACGAAACCTTGCTCTGATACCAATTGTAGGAACACGCCGGTGAGGGCTGTTCATTCCCACGGATCGTTGTTGGATGCCAACGCGTACATACATGGTATAAAACGATCCTAAGCATGCTCCTATAAGAATGAACTAGAGATGTACCCTTTTTGGAACCACCAACAGCAATCACGAACAGGTTGATTCCGCTAGAGACCTTCCAGACTGTTCCCGAACCCCGCTCGAACACCGGATGGGCGGCGATCTATCAAACGGAGGGAGACGAATTTTGCTCTTCGTGAAACCCTAGAGCTGACGGCTTGCACCTGTGGTTTTCGCCTCCTTTTGAAAAACCGTCCCTAGGGTTTGACAAAGACCGCATATTAATAAGTCTCCCAACAGGTAATTGGGCCAGACCGGGGATCTTTAGAAGGTGTTGGGCTCGGGCTCCCTTATAGATCCAAATCTCTATATTCAGCCCTGAATATAATTCGAATCATAAAATATTAATTCATTCCATTAAAGAATTAATATTGCACTCCCAGCCCAACCCAAATTGAATCTGGGCTTCTATTAAACTTAATTAATTCCCCATGTTTAAGATGTTCCACATCCATTAATTAATTAAATCTTCTGACAATTTAATTAATTAATATCTTTTAATTCCTTAAGTAATACCACTCAAAACTTATTATTGTACGGATTAAATCCACCTGCAGGGTTTATACAATAATCCTTATTGAGTTCCTTAAGGGGATGTCATCAACCTGGATGTCCAGGACATGGTGCCTTAATGATAATAAATTAATTACTATGCGAATAATGTAGTTGCCCAAAATACGAAGCATATTGAATCACTAAGGATTCTCACTTATGGTAAATTAAAGCAACGAACATTTATTCCATATATTTAATTTATTTCATCTAAGGTTAAGAATTAACAGAGTTACCGAGATCTTGGTTCTTCAATGTCAGAATAGAAGAACATATCTCAACTGTGATCCTTTCAATGTGACGCAGCACATTAGTGTAAACTAATAGTCAAGACAAACTAATTCCAAGTTTACACTACAACTTAAACCGATGGTTTTGTCCATAACCATCTCAGTTGTGAAACCCATTTATATTTAATAAAGAACTGACAACAAGATCTTCTGTGTGATCTCCACACACCATGTTGTCTACAATATTAAATAAGTGGACATGCTAATATATATAAAACATAAATAAAAGCAACACAATGTGAAATAACAATTTATTTATTCCAGTTAATAAGGAAATTGAATGATACAAAAGCGTACTAAAAGTTTGCTTTACAGTATAATCCAACAATTATGTGAAGTGTTTCGCAGTAGTCTTTGTCGGATATATATATGGGCTGCTATTATTAGCTGAAATAAGTTACGGAAACCATAAGTTAATATACTCTTCTTTTTATTTTGAAGATTCCAAAGGTGCGGGAAGATAACATTGTAGGTTTCGACGATGAGGCCAAAACTATAATCACTTATTTGATGGAAGAGAGCGAGGAACTTGATGTAATCTCCATCATTGGTTTGCCTGGCCTTGGGAAGACCACACTTGCTGGCAAGATTTTCCGTGATCCGAAAATCCAATTCGAATTTCCTACTCGCATATGGGTGTATGTTTCTCAGGAATTCAAAAGGCGGGATGTGTATGTTGCCATTTTGAGCAAGTTCATTAACAACACAGACAATCTGAAGCACAAGAGCGATCAGGAGATAACCCAACTACTTCAAGATCATCTCCAAAAGGGCAGATTCCTGATTGTTATGGATGATGTTTGGAGTGCCGATGCCTGGATTTATCTGAGAGATGCCCTTCCAAAGTCTAATAAAAGTGGCAAAATCTTGATTACAAGTCGGACTGAAGAAGTTGCACTGGAGGCTAACCGGAATAGACATCCATACAAGCTGCGTTTCCTCACATTTGAGGAAAGCTTTTTGCTACTTCAATTGGAGGTGTTTGGAAGGCCCGGTTGTCCCCAGGATCTCGAAACATTCGGACAGCTTATTGTCATGAAATGTGGTGGTCTACCTCTTGCAATAGTAGTGATTGGAGGTATCTTGGTGAAAAGATCTCTGTCTGGAGATCCAATGGCCAGGAGACATACATGGCGAAAGGTGTCTGAAAGTGTGCCTACCTATCTCAAGGAAGATCCCAATGTGGAGAGTATTATCGCTTTGAGTTACAACAAATTGCCTTATTACTTGAGGCCGTGTTTTCTGTATCTCGGAATGTTCCCTGAGGACTTTGAGATACCAGTTTGGACATTGACGAGGTTGTGGATAGCAGAAGGATTTATTCAGCAGAAAACAGGCATAACTCTGGAACAAACTGCTCAAGACTACCTGGAGGAGTTGGTTAACAGAAACCTGGTAATGGTCGACAAGATGAGCACGGATGGTAAGATCAAATCCTGCCGAGTCCACGACACTCTACGTCAGTTCTGCAAGAATGAATCAAGTAGCGAGAGGGAGAACTTCTTGCAGGAAGTGAAGAGGACTGCTGGAGGAGGATTTGAGCCTTCCAATACAAATATAGAAAGCTACCGTCGCCTCTGCATCCATTCCAGCATTGTGGACTTCATTTCGTCGCCCCTGCTCTTTGGTCCACGGGTACGTTCAATTCTGTGTTCTTCCAAGGAAGAACCATTCCCCTTGCCTCTAGAAAACGCTTCATCTATACCCACGGCGTTCAAATTGCTTAGGATTTTAGACGCAAAGTCAATCATCTTCACCAAATTCCCCCGGGACATGGCTCACTTGGTCCATTTGAGGTATATTGTTCTGTCAAGCAACTTCAAGGTCATTCCTGAAGCCATTGCCGAGCTCTGGAACTTGCAAACCCTTGTTGTCTACACCTCAGTGCGTGTTCTGGAAATTAAAGCAAACATATGGAGGATGCTTCAGCTGAGACATGTGAAGACGAATGCATCGGCTATACTGCCCAAGAGAGGGAAAACTACAAAAGAATTAGGCGAGAAGCTTCAGACACTGGGGACAGTTTCGCCGCAAAGCTTCACAGATGATGTGTTTGACAGATTGCGAAGCCTGCGGAAACTTGGCATTCGGGGACTCTTAGTCTCCCTCTTGGATGCCAAAGGAATGGACAAACTCGACAACCTTGAAAAGCTGAAGCTGGTGAATGATTTGTACAGTAGCCCATCATCTGGTGGTAGACTTCCAAGACTTCCGGAACCTTACAGATTCCCTCCCAAGCTTAGGAGCCTTACGCTATGTTCGACTTACTTGGATTGGGTCCATATGTCGACATTGGGAATGCTCGACACTCTTGAGGTGCTCAAGTTAAAGGAAAATGCTTTCGTGGGGAAATGCTGGGAGGTGAGCACGGGGCACTTTCGTCATCTTGAAGTGCTGCACATCGAGCGCACGGATTTAGGTGTTTGGAAAGCTGAGGCTAATCACTTTCCAAGGCTGGAATGTCTGGTGCTGAGGAACTGCGAAGTGCTTCAGATGATTCCTTACAAGTTGAGTGAGGTTCAGTCCTTCCAAAGGTTGGATCTAAAGCGCGTCACGAAATCTGCAGCCGCGGATGCTAGGAAGATTGAAGAGGCGAAGAACAGGCAACAGGACCAAGAGCTAGATGCTAACAAGAGAATTAAATTCAGGCTCTACATTGCTCCTGGCGACGAATGATCAAAGGGAGGATCGCAGGCGCAGGTGAGTTTCACTCTTCACACACATATTTGTATATTCACTGCCAAACTCTTATATGCTATTTGAACTTTTCGATATTATTGTTTCCGCAGGATGTTTTAGGGAGGAATGCACGGGCACGGGCACGAGCATGAGCATGAGCATGCATACACGGTGAGTCTGCCTGTCTTTCGCTGTTGTTTAATGACAGGCTCTTAACACACTAACCCTATCTTCTGGGGTTATTTGTTGTGTGAACTAACTAACCACACTCTATGGATATTGTCATTTGGTTGTTTGTGGTGTGGATCCTGATGAGAACACAACCACATCCACAACCTTAATTATTATTACCTTCCATGTTGTACATAAAATATCAAATTAAAATATATTTAAATAAAAACAATTCAAATTCAAACAAAAACCAATCAAATCCTTAACTGTACAAGTGAGACAATTAAAAAGTGAATGATACCAAACTATTTGTTGATATAGTTTCGAATGAATCAATTTTTTTAAGATGCATATTAAAATACTGAATAATACATCTTATTGACAATCCATCAAATAGGCAAATTGACAAATAACACACAATTAATATTAATATAAAATAATACAAATATGAACAGAAAGCATGTGACAAATATGGTAGAGAAAACAGAATAGGAAAAAATAAAATGTGAAGAACAAGGTCATGTAAGGTTAGAACGCATAAGACATCGCAATTGATCAACAAAGCACTAATAGTGACGGGCAAAATGAAAGTAAGGTTGTTAAGACAAAAGGTTTGTTTGTTGTTTTTATTTGAATAAAAAATAATATTTTATATTAATTTTAATTTTTGTGAAAAGATAAAATATATATATTAAAAAAAAAAACTTGGAGCAAACAAACTGAAAGAAAATGGTCATTTATTTAATTGTATAATATAGAAATTCACAGCCACTCTACTAGAAGAGAGTCGGAGACTAATAATGAAGCAACAAACGTCGTAAATGTTGTGTAAATAGTAAATACACAAACCACCAATTCATATATCATGTTATTGCTAACAAACTATTTACTCAAACTCGACTATGGCGCCTCATCGATAGATGGATTATATAGATAGAGAGGGACCTTCATTCATTCAATTTTTTTTTTTTTCTTTCTTTCTACTTGTTCATAAACACATAAATAAAGTGAGAAACGTGTATGTGTGTGCGCGCGCGAGAGAGAGACAACGAACGCATCCTCCTCAATAATTAACTAATGCCTTACCCTAACTCCGATCCATTCTTGGGAGATCGTCGTTTGTCTGTCTAAGCAGCGCACGGCGGAACCATGCACCTTGAGAAGAATCCCAGCACTTTCTTCTGTTGTACAATACATACAAACAAACAACAGATCAAATAAACAAATAGAGAGTATTATTAGGACATTAGGGATTGATTGGCTACTATACTTACACGCTTGGAGTTTTCGAGAAGATCTGAAGGGACCTTGTAGAGATCTTCGTCCACCGGCTTCACTGTCATTCCTGATTTCTGCTGCGGCAACACAACGTTTAGAGACTTTGTGGTTTGTCTCGGATGGCGGCGATGCTTCTGAGCCAAGGGCTGATCCACCATCAAGTCGCGAACCTTGACTTGCTTTCTTGAATTAATTCCCTTCACCTGCTGCTGCACATGCTAATTTAGCCAATGCATTACATTATATATCCAAATCCAAATCCAAATCCAAATGCAGGAACAACAAAGTGCATAGTCATAAGCAGAATTTTTTTCTCCTGAAAAAAAGAGACTTTCAGACAATTAAGATGGTGATTTAATGTGAAGTAGCCGACAATTAAGCAAAGTGAATGAAGGATCTATCAATCATATCGTGACATAACAAAACATAATCAGAAGAAAGCAGAAACATTAATTTAAATAATTCAAAATTGTGGCAAAGAAAGAATGGAGCAAAACAGAGACATAATTAGCAAGGAACCAAGCTGATTCGGACAAGAAACAGTTGGAAACTATCTCGACTGACATCAATTAATCAATTGGCTGGAGATTGAACAAACAAAATTAAACAGTGCTGTTGGGGTCTGTAAATCCCCAGAAAAAGAGATGATGATGATGATGATGGTAATGATCTAACCTTTTTGTGAGGAACAACAGGTGCAGCAGCAGCAGCAGCATGAATTCGCCGGGGGACTGGGCCAGGAGGGAGAGGTTTCTCGAACCCAAATCCGTGTCCGTATCCAAAGCCCCCATAGAGATCGGCGGCATTGGCATTGGCATTGGTATTGTTCATGATGTAAGAGCATTCTCCGGAGGAGCAGCTGCAGCGGAGGAGGCCGGCCTGCCTGGCGCACTCGAAGTACTGAGTGATGGGGAGGTTGTTGGCATTTTCCCAGTCGCCAAATGCCGGGATTTGACCGCTCTTCCTGTAGTAGTAATCCTACAAAACAAAAACCAGAGTATGACGAAAAAGGTTAGAAGAATCCCTGCCTGCCTGCCTGAAGAAAAACATAGAACAGGAAGAAAACAAACACGACTGGTATTGTATCCTAAGTTATGTATCTATCATCAGGAGGTGAGATTGACTTACTGCAGCCATGAGATTCCTTTTTTAAAAAAATAAAAAAAGAAATGTTGTAAAGAGAGCAAGAAAGATAGAATGATAGAAAGAAGAAACAGAAACAGAAACAGTAACAGAAATGTGGAGATAGAAAGAAGGATTGACAGACAGTTGAAGTGATGAATGAATCTGTGATTGAGGGAGGGGAGGGGTAAGGGGTAAGTGATGTGATTCTTTCTTGGTTTTTTCTGCACTGCACAGAAAACTGTGAAGCACGATAGCCGGTGGGTGGATGGTTGAAATTTGGGGCTCACTGCTCACACACACACACCCTCTCTCTCTCCCCTACTCTACAGTACTCTCTCTCTCTATATATATATATATATTGTCATTGTGTGTATATATGGATTGGAGTGAATACGGGGGAGACTTTCCTGCCAGGAGAGGAAAAGAAATCATTATTGATTCTTGACTGACTAGTTGATTTCATAACTAACTAACTCACTCACGCACTAAGAAAGAAAACATTTCTTCCCTTCCTTCATACTCCAACTGAAAATAATACTAAAATATACAATAAAAAAAAACAATCAAACTTGGCAAAAAAGAGGAAATCAATTCAATCACTCCTGCAAGGAAAAAAGTCGGTTGAATTTCCAGCAGACAGGAGACATGGGCTGGGCGAAAAGTTCCACAAACGGTCAAAAGGGGCAACAGGACAATAGAGAGAACGTGGCGTGGGATTTGTCTAATTAGGTCAGAAAGAAAGAAATATGAATTGGGATAAAACAAACAAGTCATCCCCATGTTTCCATTCACACTGGCAAAGTCAAACTAAAGATTGGATTTTTATGATTAACTAGAGATTATCTTACTACTTACTAACGTTGAAAAGTAACCCCCACCACCCCCTTTTCACTCAATTTTGGCAGGCGTGTGTTAAGAGGGCACTTTCTTTTCTGACTGAGACAGAGACAGAGACTGAGACTGAGAAGAGAAGGCTTTTAGGGCACTTCCTTTTCCATTTCCATTATTCTATTCTATCCCATCCTATGATTCATTTCATGTAGTGAGTGAGTGGGTGAGTCTACTGTTGAGTAAAAAGTTCACACTGTTTTCAATTACACACCATTGAAGACGACTTAATTTAAGAATTGAAGATGAGAAAGGGACGACACTTGCAGGACACATATATATATATGGCAGAAATTTTGGGGAAACTTTGCTGGTCAACAATCAACTTCATGGTTTGGTTCTCTTTGGTTTTACCCTTTTGAATTATTATTATTATTATAATACCCAATGTGGACTTAAGTCGGCCACTAGATCTAACTCCCATGTGGGGAAGATGTTTGGATATTTTGCAGAATTCAACTTTCAACTTTTTCAACACCAAACAAAGTAGAAATACCTCATATAAATAATAATAATAATAATAAGAAGAAGAAGAAGAGAAGAAGAAAAACAACAAAATCTTCAAGAACAAATAAATTCAATCATGGAAAAGATTACAAATGTAAATAAACATAATGAATACCAAGATCTACATTGAAAATGTTGCAACCATAATTACCATAGTAAAAGAAGTAAACTCAATACCCAGAATAAATGTTACAATTCAAAGTTAAGGGTTGAATGACTTTTATTTTAGCAGTTACCTTGTCATACTCTCTCTCTCTCTGAGGTAAAATATCATTCTTTCCAGTAATGTTCAAAAGTAAGGGAATGCATCTTAAAACAACCAACAGAATCACCAAACTAAAATACTTAAATATGCATGGTACGGTAGTTGAGATATTGTGTCCATACAATGATAGATGAAATATTAATTTGTTGGGGGAATATTAAAGGTAATCCCATGATTTTTAAATTCATACTTACAACATTAAAATATCAAAATGTGGGCGAATCGAAGAAGTTCATCAAGGAAGGATTGCTGATGTACGCAATTAGCGACCATTCCAACAAATATTACTCGAGAGAGAAAACTGAACCCAACTTTTCAATGCACGAGTCAGTCAACCACTAAATAAATTTACTCGCATCGGGACTTTAAATAGATTGTTGAGTTTCAAAAAATATATATATCCATATATTGGTAATACTATTAATCAAATTTTTGCTGGGCTGTGTTGACTATCAGGTTCAGGTAGTATTCATTGTTCAATCCACAAGTTGGTTCTAACTTCATTTGGTGTTTTTCAAAATTTGATCTGACGTTAATCTAAACACATCCCAAATTTTCAATCGAACCGAACCCACTAATACTACATAAAATTCAGATCCAAGTTCCTAGTTTTTAGCAGAAAATAAAAAAGTCTCGTAATCATAATCCATGGTCATGATGGGCGCAATGAGGTAGGAAGAGGGAAAGCACTAGACAGACAGACAGACAAGGCATGTCAGTGAGACTGTAGCTGCACTTATTATTCTCTTCTGCAACAGCCAGAGCAGAGCAGAAGTGAGTAAATAAAAACTTATTATTAATAAGTTGCCTTGTCGGCCAGACAAAACACCAAGCAAGAAATGGGGGATTAGGCTTTTTGGGCTTGTAAGAAGAAGTCACTTTTGTTGGATCCAAAAAACAAATGTCTAAAGGCTATAAAAGTAGTTGTGACCTTTGGGCTTGGAGGAAGAAGACATGTTCTTAATTTCTTGGTTGACTTGAGGAGAATGAATGAATGATTTCATGTATGGTATGGAATTAATTAATTGATAAAGCAAACCTCGGAGACATCAAAACAGTATAGAATTTAGTAGCAGCCAATACCTTGATGTTACTTCCACCACCAGGACACGACATGGTATTAAAATGTTTTCTCCCGCCAGCGACAGCAATTCCAATATTAATAATGTTGCAGAAGATGACGATGATGATGGTGCCCCTGCCAACATGACAAAACCAACGTTACCAACGAGGTTCGGAAGCAAGCAGCCATGGATGATGAACAATAAACAAAACCATAATCATGATAGCAGCTCACTAAATAAGTAATAATCAGAATATCGGAATGCTTCCTTCTTCGATTCCAATGAAGATGATGAAGCTCCCTATAAATCTGCTGCTCATTAGGCAATCCCCCTTTGCCCCCAAACCCAACACTTCAATTCAAAAATGGAGGCAGGAGGATGCATAAAGGTTTGGGCTCCCAGTTTGTTCTTCATAGCCCTTTCTTGTCTCGAAGCCTTTCCGTTTTCATTTCCATCTTCATCTGCTGCTGCTGCTGCTGCTGCTTCTGGAGGTTTACTGATAATTGCGATTTCTCCGTCCATCTTTACTGGTTTCGTTTTCGATTCGCGCTGATTTGATTTGATGAAGTGCATCTTGCAGATTGCAGCTTAGATTTCAGTACTTACCCGTACAAGCCAATCGGGGGGTGCGATCAAGTCCATGAAAAGCTTCAGGACTGGCGAGGATTCCCCAAGACGAGGTGCTGTCAAAATGCTCTCGTTGTTTTTTCCAACGCGTTAGCCGTTCACGCGAGGAAAAGTTTGTTTGGAAACATCTTCCTTGATCCCGACGGCTGGAATGACTGCAGTAGACCGTTTGGTCGCCAACCTAATATGTCAGTTCAATCATGTGGCTTCGATGGTTTCTTCTACGGAAGTGGTAAATGCACGTCACTTCAGCTAGACGAGATAAACCAGAGTGTTGCTGCACGGTGCTCTAGCTTTGGAACTTCTTCATTCGATGATGTGTGTGAAGGCTGCCTCTCTGCAATATCGAATGCATTGGGAAAAATGGTGGCTGATGTAAAAGTTAAGGGGAATCATACGGAGAAAGCTTTGTGTCTAGTTAGCATAATTGTCTCGGTTATAGCTGGGAATGGAAACAATACCTCTCAGATCGATGAGTTCAACCGGTGCTTGCCTGCTTTAGCCGCTCCAGGTCATCTTGCTCGACTCTTGCCTCCCTTTTCTGATTATTCCCGCAGTTCCAGCTTGAATGAATAAATAGGACTGATCTTGAATTCGACATGTTTCTGCCTTTCACAGAGCTGAAGAACCACATCAAGATTCGAAGTAAGTAGAAAACATTTAATCTAAGCAGTATCCAAAGCGCAGATAACGAAAGAATTCGACACTAATCTTAACAAACTGTTTCAGAAAGTGCCGCAAGAGCTCTGCTATCAGCAATTTTCGTAATGGCTGGATTAATTGTCGTGATTGCATTGATTAGAAGCGTCACAAATACTACTAAGTCCGCGAAGAAACCTCTGCTGAACAAGGACATTAAGGACCCGTGCTCGGGGCTCTACTGGTTCTCCAAAGCCGAGATTGAGAAAGCAATCGACTACAGCAATGAAAGGAAGTACCTCGGAAAAGGCAGTGCAGGACAGGTATTCAAGGGGATGTTGCCGAGCGGACAGCCAGTGGCGATCAAGCAGGTTTACAAGAACAACACATCTGATTCGTTCACTAGGGAAATAGAAGGCCTTTCTAGAGTTCGACATCCAAATCTTGTGAATCTTTTTGGTTGCTGCGTGGAAGACGGGGAGCAGTACTTAGTGTATGAATACTGTCCAAACGGAAATCTGGCGCAGCACATTCTAGGTATGTCTTCTACGACCTGTGTATATATATGTTCACGAGTTCAGACATGAGGTGAAGAATAGGTGAGTATCCATTTATGTACAGGGAAAGACGCCGTCATACCATGGGAGACGAGGGTGAAGATCCTAAGGAACTGTGCATTCTCTCTCAAGCATCTTCATAACCACATTGATGGCTGCCTCGTGCACAGAGACATCAAGGCAACCATGTTTTAGATAAAGAGTAAAATTCAAGTGCATCTGAACAACTTACTTATATTTGACGCCGTCTGAACATTCTTGTCTTTGCAGCTAACGAACATTCTTCTGACTCGTGACATGGATCCAAAGCTCTCCGACTTTGGGCTCGCGAAAATGTTGGGCATGGAGGAGAGTAGAGTATACACAAATGTTCGGGGAACAATTGGATACATGGATCCAGAATACATGGTCAGTGGCAAACTGACGAGCGCTAGTGACATCTACAGTTTTGGTATCGTCATTCTGCAACTCTTATCTGGCTATGCCTTAGACCTTGACCTCGACGCCAGAGACGACCTCATACAAAAGGTTACCTTCATCAGTCGTTTTTTCTTTTTTTTTTTTTTAAAATCTCAGACAACATATGCAGGCATAGAATGCACATTGAATATGAAACATTCTGCAGGCAAAGGAAGTGAACATGGGGAAGCTACCACTTATTGATTTTCAAGACCCGAGGCTAAAAGGAGAAGTAATCTGTGTGGATTTCGAGTCCATATTGCAAATAGCAGTGCTGTGTGTAGCCAGTTCAAGCTCTGGCCGTCCCACGATAGAATTGGTTTGCCAAGAGCTGGAAAAGGCCAGGAAAAACACACAGAAGGAGATGGTTAGTTCAATTTTTATTCAAGCTATATATATGTATTTTAGAAATGGCATGATTCAAATAACAAAAAGGTTTGATTTGATTGCAGAGAGCAAGGAAGGAGAGGGGCTTAGTAGCAACAACGCCGTCAAAATCACCAGAACTCATTCAAGTGTGATAAAGAAAGTACACAGCATGTTACTCAATCCTTTTTGAGATGATGCTTGTAAATTATACAAATAAATGGTTTAAAAAGTGTAATGACTTACCAGTAGACATGGAATTTATCCCAAGATTCAAATATAAGCTCTCCACACCGAAATCCTGGATTCAAACATGGAATTACTCGTTAACTGGATTTGCATATCATAACTCACAGATGCATACAGAGATGACATTCAACAACTCTTACCAAATTGAGCAGCAGCGCATGAGGTTTTCCTCGGCTAGTTGCAGTAAGATAATCAACAGAACCGGATACCTCCTCTTTGTAAGAGAACTCCAACTGACTCAACTTTATGCTTAGAGAGATGACATTCAACAACTCTTACCAAATTGAGCAGCAGCGCATGAGGCTTTCCTCGGCTAGTTGCAGTAAGATAATCAACAGGTTCGGATACCTCCTCTTTGTAAGAGAACTCCAACTGACTCAACTTTTGGGCCATACGAACGAACAGTTTCTCGATCTGTCTCCAGACCACAACTTATGCATAGTTACTACACCTAAAACTTCGTTACAGGGGAATCCAAAGGTAATCACCACATCTGTATAATACCTTACACAAAGCCATCCAAGAGCCTCTCCATTAAAAACTTTGATCGTTGATGCCTTTAAAGATCCTGATCCATTCAAAGAGGCATTTTCCTGAACCAAAGATTTTACATTTTTTCTTTCATTATATAACACGAACGGATAATCTTGCACGTTGTTCATTTGCGTGCAGGTGCACCAACCTTGAGCAGACCTTTCAAACCATCTGCTACTTCTCAGCTGATACATGGATGGTGACAAATGCAATATTGTCTTAGATATAGTATGAATCTGGTCAATGAGAAGAAAATAACTAATCCCCTGATTCAAGCTCTGCCACAGAGTGAATCTGAAGTCGGTCATCATTATGCCGAATAGATTCCATAGCACAAACTCAACAAATCCGAACTAAAGCAAAAGTAGCAAAGGTAACAAACAAACACATAATATATCTTGCTTTAAAGTCGTGGATGAGACTGAAGTTTCGAACAAGACTTAACCCTTTGTTCGACTATCAGAATCTAACCTCGGAAAAGAAGATGAATCAAGCAACAATATCATTCCAAGCATCACATTTAAAGGCAGAGTAGACTTTCCCAACATTATTCAGCAGCAGAATGCCACACCATTACCTGATACAGCTTCGACAAATAAAAAAACAAATGACTAACTATACCCTTCACCAGTCTCCTCTAGCACGACTTGTTAAAGCATGACTCCACATACTCAACATCGAATCTACATCCATTCCGCTCCTGAACAGCAGGAGCAGCAGAGTAAGCTAAAATTTACCACAGCCTATATGATAGTACATAGTAGCTCACAGGATAAATGGAAAATCTTATAAAAATTATGCTCCCTCTCACAGAGGATTATATAAGAGTATCAAAGAGAACAAGGCATAGCCGATAGTTGTACTCGTGAATTTGGTACTATTATTAGTTAATACCCCATGAGAATTCTACAAAGCCACAGCCTTCATCTAGACAAATAATGTACACTTCTCTTTATCCCATGTGAAGATTGATACCTAATTTGTATCATCAATAAGTTATATTTCTTCCAGAATCTTCAGGGACTCCGGCCTCCACCTTCCAAGAATGATGTGGAGATTCCGCTAATAAATCAGAGAACCACAAGAGAATCATGTCATCTGCCTTTGTAAAGTTTCCACTTGTAGCTGCTGTGCATCAGAACTTCTCAGAGCATCCTGGAAAGAAATTGGAAGTTAAGAAAGAGGAAAGGATATTACACAAATAAGCAGGGGCGATTTAAACAACTTACGAGTAGGAAGAACAGGAAGCAACTCGTGTCGGATGTTAAAAGCCTTGATTACAGAAAGGATTTCTTCCTTGCCGGTTGCCAGAAACAACTTCAGAATTTTTTCATTCAGTTTTCCTGCTTTTAGTGTCCTCTGCACGACGAAGAGATAAATTTGAAAAGAATGCCCACTAAAAAGAAAAACTTTTGGAGTGTAAATAAGTGAATTATAAGTATAGTAGGATCAAAATAGCTCAACCATTAAATTTAAGCAAGGCTTCATCAATTAGATACACACAATTGAATAAGCCAGGGTCCAGACAAGTGACGTGAGTATTACAAACAATGAAAAGAAAGAAAGCTTCTGTACCCCGGAAATAGCATAGGATGGTCTTGCTTGGACCTCACCAACAGACAGACACACACCAATATCGAATTCTAATGACATAACTTTAAGAAAGATACAGAGCGCAGCAAGCTGTGTGACAATAATCTGTTAAAGTAGAAAAAATTGTAATAACATGACTAAGATTTCCAGATTTTTTCTATTAACAAAGTAACTACATAAATACCAAGAAACACTTTGATGAACTACAAGTTGCAGAATCTGATATGCAAAAGCATAATAGACAAAGAATTGAGTGCATTAAGGATGACGGCACAAAATAAGCAACGAGACATCATAATTCTCTGATATACCATGGAAACAACTGGATGCTATATATCTTGCAATGGCACAGCTCGGCCAAGTTCACCCTTTGATACCTTTAAAACAATACACATTCTTAAGTCCCATAAGCAATGATCTCACACAAATCTGCTCAAAATCCATGAACCAACCAAAACCAAAAACTCTTGGTGCTCCTGGGGCATTATCAATTTATCATACCCCATTAGAAGGAAGTGCTACACTACTTTAACTCACCAATTCAATACAATTCCCAATTCCGAAGCAGACAGTGAATTCAAAAACCCATTAACCAATGTCAATAAATAAATCGAAATTAGGGCACAAAAGGTGGAAAAGAAAACGAGGGAGTAAAGAGAGAGGATTTGTGAATTAGGGCAGTGATTAAGCACAAATACATACATACATACATACATACGTACCACGAAGAGCTCGAGAAGAATGTGCTCCGGCAGAAATGAGAGATCGGAAATACGAGAGAGGTTTCCGAGGGCAGAATCAATTGTAAGCGAGAGAAGACTGGGCGGATTTCTCATTCATACAGCTTTTCCTCCGCCGACAACAAAAGACAAGCACCTCAAACACTGCGAGGTTATCTTACGCCCATCAGATACAGACAACGACGCATGATCGTGCTTAACCCGAATTAGTCCGACGAATTTCTCACCTGAGAAGGAAAAAATCACTGCGGGCCATCATCGTCTTCCTTCGCGCTGGCTGCGGGAGAATCCTGAATGGATATCACAGCAAGGAAAAAGTTTCAATCTTTGAGTAGAATTGTTACGGGTTGCGATGATTATTGATTGATGGGCTTTGACTTGCGATTGCGATAGTCATTGCGAAGTTTTGGGTGTGTTTCGCGGACTGGTTTGGCGATGATCATAAAAATATGATATATTCTAAATTTACAAAGCTTTTTATTTTTATCCCTTTTTATAATAAATAAATTTCATATTTATTTATAAAATTTATTTAATTTAATTATAAATAAATATTTATATTTTTTTTTATTTATTTGTATTATAGAAACTTTTATTTTTTACAAAATAATATATATATTTATTAAAATTTAGTTATTAAAATAATTAAATATATATTTTAATTTTTTTTAATTATATATATTATATTATAAATTAAATATTAATTAAATAAATTACTAGATCCAATTTCTAGCTCAAAAATTCAACCGTTAACCCACTCAAATTTGTTATTTTTATTTATAATACATCAGAGACACATAACGGCCAGGAACGTTTTTAGACGGTTCGCCTATGGCTCGAGACCAAACCACGGTTAGCTGCCCGGTTATTAATCACGCTCAAGCTGCTATGTTAATATATCAATAGTGGAAATAGGTCATGTCAAATTTGGCTTAAAATTAAGGCCTGAGATCTATTAATCTTTTAAAAAAATCATAAATCCTAGTTTAATTTGTGTATAATAATTAATTTTTTTTATTTTCTTAATTTAATATTAATAAAAAATATAAATGTAATTATTATTTTTTGTATATATATATAATTATAGTTAAAATAAATCAATTTTATATACTCCCATCCCTCCGTCCCATAACAATTGTTATGTTTTTTCATTTTAGTTCGTTAAAAAACAATTGTCTTAAAAATGTTAGGTAAACAAAGTTTTAATAATTTTAAAAATGTTTTTCATTCTTAGACCAGTAAGTAAAAAAAAGGATCTTCTCCAATACACCTTATTTTACTCTATATTTGTAGTTGTAGGTCCAATACATAAAATTCATCTCCAATAATGTTGCATCTTTACTATGCTCGCCCTTATTAGGGTTTTAGGTCTATTATCATTTTTTTATTATTTGTTGAAAAAAAAAAATCAAAACTATCGTATTAAATTTTTATTTTTTTATTTTTATATTATATTAAAAAATTAATTTTATATTTAAAACATCACATCAATATTTATTTATATTACATTATATAATTATTATAATTTAATATTTTTAATATTCAATTTATTTATTTATTTTTTTTTAAAAAAAAAATTCAAACCACCAAACAAATATATATATATATAAATATATATTATTTCTAACTAATATGATATTCAAATAATTGAACTTGGCTTTAACTAAATCAGTTAGATTTTTATCTTTGATCATTATTGTATTATATACACCTTTTATTTTCTTATTTTTTGTATTTGTATTTGCATGTTTTTTGTTTGTACGATGATTTGATATAATATTTTATAAGAATATATTTTTTTTAAAGCGTTAAAATTACGTAATAGTAAAATAGAAAAAAAAAATTGTCTTACTTAAGATAAATTATATTAGAATTAACTATTTGATGGTATAATCTTTTATTTTTTATTTTTTTTCAGTTAAAAATAAGTTGTAATAATGTGTATATATATGTTTGTCAATTGGATCCGTTTCGATTAAATTTGATCCGAATTCAGTATATATTTTTTTTTCGAATTCGGAACCTCATATAAATACGGGTATGTATCAATTTGATATTTAAATAATCAAACTATACTTCAATTAGATTGATTGATTATATTATCATCTTTGATTATTATTGTATTGTCCACATTTTTTTTCATAATAAATTATTTTTACTCCTTAGTTTTTATTATTTTAACTTTTCAATATATGTTAACTTTACCTTTTATCATTTTTGTTGATATATGTATATTGTTGCATAATTATTCTCTTAACACCAATCTTTCAAAAGTAATAATAGAAGATGTTCTTATAAAATATTTATATATATATTATATTAAATAATTATTATAAGACTTGTAAATTATTCTTTATTATTTTTAAAATAATTCAAAATGGCAAGGATTATTGTCTCACATGTGTTTTAATTTGTAGTTCATATACTTTTGATATATTTGTTTTAGAGAAAAATATTTTTTTAGTCTTCGCACGTTATCCATTATCATTTAAAGAAATTATAATTAAATCTTATATTTGATTCCTTTCATAATAAAACTTTTTATTGAAATAATCCTTAGAAATTTTGGCAGGCGGGATGATAAGTGGACATTTACTTTATGATTATAACTAGACCTTATATTAGATTAATATCATAAGAAAAAAAAAAAAACTGACAAAAATAATTCACAAACATTGCAACATGTCATCTACGAAATTTCTAACGTACCATAATGTTGTCACGCCAACAACTTCAGTACCTAATGACAATTTCTACCAATTTTCAACTGTATGATTAATCTCAATACATGGTCTAGTTATAATTCTAAAATAGGATAGCACATCATACTAAAAAAAATTATCTTTCGTTTATGAACTTGTTTTTTCTTTTAATATAATAATTTTAATATGATATGTTATGGAAAAAATAATATTACTTCCGTAAAAATATGTTCATTTTTTTTTACAAAAATAAAAAATAAAAAATTATTTTTATGTGACAGAATCAATATATTTTTATAAGAAATACTCCCTCCATTCCACTTATCATGTCACTTTTCATTTTGTCCGTCCCTCATTTTCTTCTTTTGGAAAAGAATTATACACTTTAACCTCATTTAAAAAAATTCAATTAGACTAATTAGTTATCTTAATTTTAATCTAAAATTATTTTTAGTATACGATAAGTATTTTTACTAATACATTCTTAATTATTTATTAATTATCTCCCTCATAAATTTCCACGTCTACAGTAAATATTACATGGTAGCCAAGACGGAGAGAGTACGTAATAACAATAATAATATCACCCCAAATCTCCATCTATATTGCAAAATCTGTTTATGGTATATATCTAATTACATATACTATATATCTATTTACATATTTTAAAAATCAAACACAATCATTCTTGGAATGATTACAATTATATTATTGCACCATCTTTATAATGAACCTTTGATTTTTATTTGAACTTTTGTTTAAATAATATTTTGATATGATATTTTTTTACGAATTAAATAGTATTAGTTTAAATTTAAAATCCAAAGTAAATACACTAGTGTATTACCATA
This sequence comes from Andrographis paniculata, assembly GCF_009805555.1. Taxonomy (NCBI): domain Eukaryota; kingdom Viridiplantae; phylum Streptophyta; class Magnoliopsida; order Lamiales; family Acanthaceae; genus Andrographis; species Andrographis paniculata. Next base: position 2,952,342 of record NW_026137593.1, read on the forward strand.
TAAAAAAAATAAATCAAAAATAAGGTAAGCAGTTAATAGTTATCAATTATTTACACACCATATAGTTTTCCATCATTTAATTTTGAAATTTCAGATCCAACCTCCATAAATATCTTGACATATCTGCAGGCATTATTACCCCAACGAGTATGTACTTGGAACAAATTGCATTCATGGTCATTTTCTGAATTCCTAATTTGCTGTCTTTGAATTCTATATATAAATTACTGTGTTGTGTAGTCTTAAAATAAATCATCAGTTAGAACAGCAGAATAAGTATTTTGAAGAGGTATTAGTAGTACAATCTGTTTAAGTTACTTTGTTTATGTGATGTTTTATGAAATGAAAATTGATGATTTGTAATTTATTTTCGATGTATTTCTTGTATATTCTACTTTAACATTGATTATTATTAATCATATATTGTTGATGATGTATAGATTTATTTGCAGGTTTGAAGGAAAAAGATTCGAGCAATAAATGGTAATAATAACGTCGACAAAAACTAGTTTAGATCAAGTTTCTTATTTAATATTATATTTTGATGATACGAGGATTATCGTCCCACACGTGTTTTGATTTTTAATGAATTTGTTTTTTTACTACACGTGGAAACTATGATACGGAATATATTTGTAGGAGGAATATTTGGCGGCGCAATCTCATGGATCGATGGATGAGCTTTCTGCAATTTATTTGCATGCTATTAACAAAAATTCAAATATTCAAGATCAAAACCAAAATATTCAAGTTCAGAACCAGCAGTAAGCACATATTTAATGGTGTTAAGTTTCAAATTATTTATTTCTTTATTGGATTTACCGATGAGTTGTTTTTAATTGATTGATCTAAAATCGATTTTATTATGTGTGTTGTTTCAGATTGTTAGCAAATATTCAATCTACGCCGGTGGCTGTTCAACCACGGCCGGTGATGGCTATTCAATCCATGCCGGCGGCGGCTATTCAACCACCGCCGGTGTTGGCTATTCAATCACCTCCGGTGGCTATTCAGGGCGGATTTCCAAATGCAACTAATGAAAATTTGAGTTATAATAGAATTTCAACTTTACCTTCTCATGAAATTGGCCAGGTATATATATATATATATATATATTTTGTGTTCTAATACAATGAATTGAATTGATAATTGAAAAATATATTTACATACATATAAATAAATAAATATATATATATATATATATATAAAAACAGAGAAGAGTAAATTGGGATGCTGGAAAAATGTTGAATTATCAAAACCCTAACTCATATATGGGAGGTGGTTTAGGGTTTAGCAGGTTCAATGCCCCTGGAGGAAGGTAGAATTGGTTATATTTAATTTATTACTACTTAAATTTATTTATATATTTAATTTTCATATTATTATTGACATTAATGTTTTTTTTTTTTCTTGAATAAAAAAAAAAGTGGTGTTGATAGGTACAGTTTGTATGATAAGAGGTATGAAGAGATGGGTCTTCCTGTGGATCCACATTTGCGCATTTTTAATGAAGGGCATGGAAATAATAATAATATTGGTAAGTTTAATTTTAATTTTAATTTTAATTTTAATCAATTAATTAATTTTAGAAGACATATTTATTATATGTATGAATATATTTGCATATTTTAGATTTGTTGAATAATATCCTATTCCTATTTATTGTAATTTTCAGGTGGTGGAAAGAAATAAATAAGAGTCATCATCCATCCACCCATCCATGTTTTAGACTTCTTTTTAAATAATATAATTAATTAATATGTCTTCATATATTGGAACTGCAATGCATTGCCTATGCTCATCCTTTATGCAATTAAGCTTCTCTTTTATTAATTACCTTTGTGATGTTGTCACTTGTGTTGTTGCAGTTGTTTTTTTTTTTTTTTTTTTTTTTTTTTTTTTCTTTCATACGCTTTCTAAAAAAAATTAATACATTATACATATTTATTATTTTTATATTAACTATACAATTTTTTATATTTCGCGTAAAAAAAATATTTTTTAAAATTATTTCACAAAACAAACACATAAAAACAACAACAACAACAATAATAATAATAATAATAATAATAATAATAATAATAATAGTTCATCAAACAATTAATATTTTCAATTATAACAACTTTCTTCTATTTATTATTCTAAAACATGCCTGTAGTTTGAATTTAAATCACTATTATTCAATTAATACCGTTTCAATAAAAATATAATATTTTTTTAAAAAAAAGAGTAACAAATTAAAATATTATTAAATCAAAATGTAAACCAAAATCTCAAGGTCAATGTCAAATCAAACTCAAACAAACATCATTTTGCTATGTGCATTTTTAGTTTTCTTTTTTTTTTTATTATTCTGTTATGATAATTTATTTTTTCATTGCTAAATCTATGGAAGTTTGCCTTCCGCTTCCACGTTACAAATGTAACTTTCAAATATAGCGTTGTGTGGAAAAATATGAATCAAATTAACATTATATTACGAGGATGTTGGCGCGATAGGACTCTTGTTGCTCGTGCATCTTGAATGGATCCCATCGTACTTGAGTGTCCATTCCTTTAATGCGGCCCTATGAAGGGCATTCAGATAAATGCATGGTCGTTTTTCTTTGATCATTTTCTCCGCAATTTTCCAATCATCTGCCAACTCAAGTGCTACTAACACCGCACACATGACTGTAACACTCCGGCCATGACCTTAATTTCACCAAACATACATGTATATATATATATATATATATATACACACACATAAGCAATTAGCTATGGCGATCGAGCTTGCCATTTATATATGCACATTACATTACACAACTCATCAATCGAAGGAATACAAAAAAATAAAAAATGACATTCTTTATAAGATTTTCAAATTTAACATACACCACCTGATAGACAATAAACACTTACCTAGTTAGTTTTTTTAAAATCTCAATTGAAGCTACCATACTAGACATTAAGGGTGTGTTTGTTCGTGGGTTTTAGTTTATGGGTTTGAATTTTTTAATAATAAAAAGTTGAATTTGAATAGTGGTTTGATATGATATAAATAGGGGTTGACCTGATGTTTTGAATGTAAAATAAATTTGTAGTATAATAAAAAAAAAATTGTTTAATGTGATATTTTAGGAAAAAATAAAATAAAATTGAATAGTAAAAATCTGACATAAAATCCACAAAAGAACATAACCTCTTTGTTTACACAACACACTTTCACTCATTTGGCACTATTCATTTTTCAAAATTTATCGTATCAAATAAAATTTTTTCTCTCACAAAACATCAAATCAAATGCTAATTTTTACTTTTTCCAAACTTCCAAAATTTCAAAACCCTCCAAAAATCTCTATCTAAACAATTGACATTAACATAATACACATTGATTAATTGAATCAAAGCCACAAGCATTTGAACAAAAAACAAGTGGTACCTAAATACATACCATGAGCACAGTGGATGAAAACAGGGGTGTTATGAGTTCTCTTCTCACAAGCCCAGGCCACAGCAACCTCAATCTGTTCTATCCTCGGCGCGCGTGAGTCCCACGTAGGAATGCACAAGTAGGAATTCTCATGGAGCCACTTGTTTCGGGGCAATTCGCAAGTGCAATCCACGATGGCAGGGTCACCCGGTGGCAATTTCTCTAGTGAATCAGGCCATCCTCCCACATACAACCCTTGGCTGATCTCGGTGTAGGGAGCATCCCGACATCTAGACCTTCTAATGGAGGAAAAAGCTCGAAAAATTTTAAAGAGTGGGGCGAATAGAATAGTGGACCAGAGAGGGAATGACCCGTCGATAGCTTTCCCAAGAAATAAGGGCAAATTGAGAGATGGGTGATAAAGAAGAATGGAGACGAGGTGAGTGAAAATGAATCCGAGAAATTTGAAGAGGATTTTGGTGAAGAAGGGAAATATAAGGATTATGGGTATGAGAAAAAATCCCCCCAAAATATTACTAGCCATTAATACAATGCAATACAATACATGATATGTAAAGGAGTGAGAGTAGAAAGGAGAATGTAGAAAACAAAAAAAAAAAAAATAGTTATTTGGGAGGTCGAAATAAGATTCAATCAGTTAGAAAGTCAATCATCACGATCAAGATCAAGACCGAGAAAACAGAAAAATGACTTCAACCCAATTACTATATAGTATGTAGGTATGTATGCATGTATACCAACGATAGAAAAGGAGGATTGCAATGCAGAAAAGCGGTCATATGATTCATATGAATATGATGCACCCACCCCAAGACATATGAATTACCCATCCAAATTGAGGATGTTAATTAGTATTTTTGGATCATATTGGTGTCGGGTTAAACTATGAGTATAATTAAAAATTTGTCAACCCAAAACAATCATAACTCGATTCTTAACCCAAAATTATAAACCCGAATATGACATAAATTCTTTCGGATCAAGTTCAAATTAATCTGATTTTATTTTTAGTTCATATGATAATTCGAACGAAATCCATTAATCTGATACGAAATAAACCAGAAAATATAGAATTGACACCAAATAAACCCAAAATATTAAAAAAAGAATTTGATAATATATTGTGTTAAATAATTAAAAATTATATGCATACAAATATATATTAACAAAAAATTTACCAACAGACAAATGAGAATGAATAAAAGAATTTTTAGTTTATATTTTTTTATTACAAAATTTTAAATAACAATATATTATACTATATATATTTAATATTTTTATTTATTTGTATAATTTAAATTTAAATTAATAAAAAAATATTAATTATTATTGTAAATTTATGTCGAGTCTGTGTTTAAGATTATCATATAACCTAATTTTTAGATTTTAAGTTATCAGGTCAAATCTTTCGAAACTCAACCTAATCCAACCTATTTTATTTATTTATTTATTTTGTTTCGAGTTCGGATAAACCTGTTTTCTTAAATAACAAAAAAACTCAAACCCAAATCTAAAAATTTTCAGATCAAACGAATTCATATTTTCAAGTTATATTCAACTTTGATACCCTTAACCAAAATTTTATAAATACGAGCATTAATTAACTTTATTATAAGATATGTTATAGGAAAAGATCCATTTTTGCGCAAATTGTATTATCTTGTGGATTGCAAATCAACAAGTCAAAAAAGTTCGATTAAAATAAAAGTAAAATTATTCATAATTTTCTTATAATTTCAAATTTTAGCGTAAATTCTTCATTTGTTTAAAAAATTGTATAGCGCCCCCATATATTTTAACAAATGTTGCATGAAACTCTTTTGTGGTTTCGAAACTCAGCGTAAATCTCTATTTTACTTTAAAAATTGCATGACATCCCCTTATACTTTAAAATATGTTGAATAAAACCCCGGTCATGCAAAACAATATAAATATGAAATCTTCTTTTCATCACATCGTTTCACGATGGTGGAGTTTCATGCAACTTTTTTGAAAGTATAAGGGCATGTCATGCAATTTTTAAAGTATAAGAAGATTTTATGTTGAATTTCAAAATCACAGAACAATTATGAACAATTTTATCTAAAATAAATTATAGAGTTCTATTTAAATGTGTTTTGATAGGCTTGAGTTTTGTGACGTCTAACTAATAATAATAATAATTATTATATATACATATATATATATTAATGTATGGTTGTTTGGGGGTTTGGATTTTGAATTTTGGATTGGGATTTAAATAGTAAAAATTTTGAATTTGAATAGTTGTATGATGTGATATAAATAGGTGTTGATGTGATGTTTTGAATGTAAAATTGATTTTTAGTATAATATAAAAAATAAAAAAATAGGTATTTGATTTGATGTTTGTGGGGGAAAAAAATTGGATTAATAATTGGATTTAAATTCAATCCTCCAAACAAACACACCTATGAGATTTAACATAATAATTGCTAAATAATAACACTATGTATATATATACGCACAATCTATAGTAGTTTAATATATCGGATTCCATTAGAACTTAGAAGGTAAATGTGTTTGGGCGATAGTAATACTAAAATAAGAAACCTTCTTTGGGGGCGAGCGCGCACACACAAATGTTACATATATTTTTAACATTTCATAGAACTTAAAATAAATGTAATATTGAAATGGGGAAATGTTAAATGTTACATATATTTTTAACATTTCATAGAACTTAAAATCAATGTAATATTGAAATGGGGAAATGTTAAGGTCGCATAGCAGCTTAGATTGTATGAACCTTGGTGTCTGCTAATTTTGTGCATGACTACGCATAACCTTTTTGTTGGCATTGCATGTAAGAAATGAATGACAAACTTCTATAAGGTGGTTAGAAGATAGGATTGTGACTAGTGCCTCTTTTTAATGTTATATATATATACCTTCTTATTTGGACTCATCATAATATATGAGTCATCATCATATACCTTCTTATGTTGGCAGTGTATGTTATATGTATTTATTCTAGTATTGCATGCCATCAAATGTGATAACTAATCATTTTTCTAATACCTATATTGTGTAAATCAAATATTAATCATCACCTAGTTTGCAGGGTATTAGGCTTGGCCGGGGTTTATCCAGTGCGTACTTTTAGGTAGCAGCTGCGGGTTCCCACATCATAAATATATATATATATATATTAATCATCAATAATTAATTTTCATATTCCATCAGCGGCGGATCTAGAATTTCTAATTTGGTGGGTCGATAAATTAATATAATTAAATTAAAATTAAAATAAATAAATACATCAAAAAAAATTTACATTAGAAATATACGAAACTTCAAATTAACAATCTTATATATCAAAATAGTTACAAGTATTCACGACGAGATCTTATATTTTGGTATCGGCTGACAATAGCATTTGTACTAACTTTTGTAAACACATCTCTTTCTAGAAAAGTAACGAAACAATCCTTTAATAATTACTCTTTCATGTTATTCCGTAATTTTTTTTTATGATAGTTATAATTAAAAATGATCTTTCCACGATTGCAGTTGTTATTTTTCATTGTTTCACATAAAACGTTCATTTAGATTTTTCAAAGCCCAAAATATTTCATCACATTGAACATCAATAATAAAATTACCTAATAAAAATTTGAAAATCATTAATTTTGCTTCTGAAAATTCTATATGATATAATTACGCAAGTAGTTGCAATATCTTTTTATTAAAAGAGGAAAGTCGATTGGAGAAAAAAAAAAAACAGAAATCAATCATTTTTTTAGTGGATCTTGTCGGAAACCGTCACTAATTTATAAAATAAAAATAAAACTAATATTGAGGAATACATTTACTCCCTCTGTCCCACATACCGTGTCTGCTACACTATAGACACGGTATTTTATGAGAGGTGTAATTAGTAGATAATTAAAAATGTATTAGTGAAAATAATTATCCTATAATATAAATAATTATAAATTAAGATTAAGATAACTAATTAGTTTAATTAAAATTTAAAAAAAAAATAATTAAAAAGTTTAAAATGAGATTAAAGTATCTGATCATTTTCCAAAAAATAAAAATGACATGGTCCGTGAAACAGACAGAAACGGTAACGTATATGGGATGGAGGGAGTATGATTTTAGTGATAATTAGTATTATTTTTAATTTTTTTTGAGTCAATTGACTCACCTTACTTAATACTGCATCCGTCCCTGTATTCCATCTTTAAAATAATACACGTTTTTAACATACATATTATCTTATATATATACATTGCCACATATATAGTATTATCCACTAAATATTGTTCATATATATATATATTTATTGTTATATCATATAATCTATACCACTTTTTTTTTATTATTATTTTCAATTCATTTCTTCAATGTTCCGCCTTTAAGCTGTGAGTCTGCGGGTGAAAGGGCCCGGAGTGTTAGAACACTGGATCCTGCCAAGAAAGTGTTACAAAATTATTATATCGCGAGAATATTTAATAATTATCGAAAAATAAATTTTGATAGCAAAATAATTTATCGAAATAAATTCGACAACCAATAATAGTTTATCGAAATAAATTCGATAATCAATTTATCAAAATAATTTTGATAATCACAATAATTTTATCGAAATAAATTCGATAATCACTTCGAGTTGAAGTAGAACTCCTCTCTGTAAAAACGAATACGCTTTGGTAGTACCTTCGGTTCGTGGCACAACATTCCCAAAGATAAAATGACGTTCGTCTTCGAATTAAGTGGTGCCCCAATATTTCGGAGCTCCGGTGAATTAAAATGACGGGACTTGAGCTATGTCGAATGCTTAATATAAGTACAAGTGACCGGAATATTGACTGACAACTCGTCGGAAATATTGCCGGAAACTTAGAGAGGAAGAGAGGGAGAGAAGAGAGTTCTCTCTTGGCTTGGTGTGTCAAATGAAGTGGTGGAGAGGGCTTTTATAGGCACTCCATCATTGGAGTTTAAATGCCGAGCCGAAACCGTTAGCTCTTAATTCCGGCAACGTCCGGTCATGAACACCAAATTTAATTTTGAATTTTTAAATTTCAAATAATAATTTATTATACATGCATGTAATTATAATTTTTGGATCCGGGCAAGTGGTACGCGCGCATGTGGCTTACCGGCATTTATACGTCTAACAACATTATTAATAATCACTATACAACTCACATGCATTTCAATTCACCAAATATAGTTGTTTATGCAAATATATTTGTTTACTTTTGTGTTCACATTATTATCATTATTATATATTTTCTCCGTTTTAATTCAATATCATTTTCATTTATTCCACTAAAAAATATCCTTTTTCTTATTTAAGTAAAAATAATCATGTACTAATAGCAAAATATTTTTTATTTTTACTTAAATTATAAATATACGATTACATATAGTCAAAGAGTTCTAACTAATAAAATAGGTATATTTCTTAATTTACTATAAAACCCCAAAAAGAAGTATATCCATCCAGGACGACAGAGGGAGTAATTTTTATTTAAAATGTTATATAAAAATTTTATTTTTATTTATACTACAAAAAATGTTGATTTGCGATGAAATCTTTTTGTTGCAATTTGTTTTATTGGGAATCGTTGTTGCGACAAAATTTGCAATGGATAAGTATTCCGTAAAAAAACAAGTCAGTTGCAAAAACCACACAATCAATTATCCATTGCAAATGATAACGATGGAATTATCTGTTGCAAAATTAGAATTGGTTGTAATATGTTGCCAAAGGTATATTCCATCACATCTTTTACGATGGAAATTTCGACGGATGCTTGATGTCCTTTGTAGTGGAATTTGCAATTAATTTATTATGTCGCAAATTCCATCACAACTATTAGCCGCAACCTCTCAAATTTTTGGATTTTTCGATTAATCCATTCATACCTATCCTAAACGATATACTAGGGATGTGTTTGTTTGGGGGTTTGGATTTTGAGTTGGGATTTGAATAGTAAAAATTTTGAATTTGAATAGTTGTATGATGTGATATAAATAGGTGTTGATGTGATGTTTTGAATGTAAAATTGATTTTTAGTATAATATAAAAAAATAAAAAATAGGTGTTTGATTTGATGTTTTGAGAGGAAAAAAATTGGATGAATATTATAAATCCAATCCAATCCCCCGAACAAACACACCCCTAAAGTAAAGCCCACCAAACAAAATTAATACATTAAGCGAAATACAATCGAATCACAACATATATATATATATATAACAAAGTTATATAATCAATAACACCAAATTCGTAGTTCATACAACCATACAATCCAAGAATTTCTATATATACAAAATAAAGACATCAAACAACAAATGACACACCAAAATTGCTATTGGGGTCGCATCTATCCTGCTGGGTGTTGATCATCTTTAGCTGCTCTATGATGTTCATAGAAGAACTCTCAATATGCTCCTGCCATGCTTCATGTTCGATAACCGACAGTTGTAATTCGGATCACCTGGCGTACGACCATCGTTAGTAAATAATGTTTCCTTTTATGACATTGTCAATGCCAGCGATCCAAATTCAAAATTCTTTTCTTGCTCTCCATTGTGTTAGTCGGAAGAAAATAAAGTAATTAAGTATGTTCTAATTTGATGTACTCATCGTGAGACATTTGCATTAAATAAACACATGTAGTTAAAATTATAATAGAACAAGAAATAAAAAATATACTATTAGACATTGGATGAACTAATTATTCATCAAGCGCATCATCAGTTAGATTACGTTTTGTTTTGAGGTAGAAGATGTTCAAAAAAATAAAAATAAAACTTTTTATGAACCATCTAAGATGCCAACTAGTATGGTATACCAACTCTACCATCTGCGCATACTGTAGATATTTTGATAACGCATCTCTCCATCAATGTATCATAGTAAGTGTTAGCAAATAATATAAAAGATAAAAAAACAAGTTAATTACTCAAAATAATGAAAATGAATAATAAATATGAGTTTCTTATACATATATATTTTTGAAACTTTTAGTACTATTTATCTATTTATAATTTTAGATGTTATATCAAATAACTTTTTCTAACAAAAATTAAATCAAACACTAAATTTTTCATTATTTTAATTTTTTTAAACTTGAAAATTAAAAAAATTCACATCTAGACAGAATATAAGCTTTGACACTATTTTTAAATTTTTAAAACTATTAAATTATATATTTTTTTCAATAACATCACATTAAATTATTTTTTTTTATTCTAAATTTTTTAAGGTTTCAAATCTTGAAAAAAAACTTGTCTAAACAAATAGGAGTATATCTTTAAAAAAAAAAAAAAAATTGATTAAAAAATCCAAAGAGAACCATCCTAACTGAACATGCGTTTTAGTTCGTCAACATATTTGGTCCATAGAAGTCGCAGTGTCCCTAATTAAAGTCGCTGATATGTGAAACACGCCTTCTTAGCGCAACAGGTAGCTCGATCTCTCTCTCTTGTTCTTCCATGCCAGATCTCCCTGCCTCGGAAGAAAGTACTTTTCTTTCCTTAGACCCATGTAAAATTCTAATAAATTTCCGTCAATTCTTCATCTTTCTGGGTTAAATAAAAAATTTCAATCCAGCAGAGGATCGCAATTGAATTGAGGAGGAAGAAAGGGTTCTGAAGAGATGGCGGGAGGTGCGGCGGGTGGATTCGTTGCGCGGGCATTTGAATCAATGCTAAAAGAATGTTCTCATAAGAAATATAGCGCCCTTCAATCCGCCATCCGGACTTATTTGGGTATGCTATATGGAAAAAGTGTGCCTTTTGCTCGCATTGTTCTGATTTATTCTAGTTTGGGTTTGTTTCTTATTAGTTTATGTTAATGAAGGGAGAGATTGCTATGTCTCGCTCTACTGAGTTTGGCTTTTCAGTTTTCATATTTGCTTGATTCGGTTGGAAGTGGTGTTGTTAAACGCGTTGCTTGTGCTCTGTTACGGGTACTCTGAATATGTGTAAATTAACAAACTTGTGATTTATATTGTCGTGGATTAGTACGAAATGTTGGTTTCAGTATAACATGATCAATCAACCTGTGAGTCAAAAGTGAAACAACTGTAATTTTATGATTTATATGAAAGAGCTTGGTATCTCAATATTTGAATAAAAATGATTGGACCAGTGATCTTTTCCAGAACTTTATAGACATGATTGCGTCATTATATATTTATTTTTAGCTCTTTATATCTGTAGCTTAAATTCCTTGATGGGTGAATGCATAGTAGCAATTATATGGTTGAGGACTGCAAATAAAGCAATATAAAGGACTTGTTAAGAAGGGATCCGGGCTTCCAACCTAAAACCAGTCGGTGATAGGGGGAGTGGCCCTTTACCCTTATATAGTAGGGGAGTTTCCACATATTTAGCAATGTGAGATAATATTCAACGGGACGTAAATGAATGTGTGGGGTTTGCTCATGCTTATGCTTTATATACCAGTTATTTATCTTTTCTTTTTAGGCAGTAAGTGATGTTTACATGACGGTTTTATGTTGTATTTTATTCCTCCCCCTCCCCCCCTTAGCATTTAAATTATTGAAAATGAATTCTGATGTCTAATATTTGTGGATATTGTTTGGTGTGCTTCAATGCTTTAGACAGTGGAAAGGATATTAATCAGCTGTCAAACGGTGCTGAGTCTAAGCAAGTTTTATCAGCAGCCTCCAATCAAAGGTATTCTAACCACATTGAGGTTTCTAGGCTTTGTGCTCATAGAAACTGTACTAAGTTTTGTAATTCTACTCTGGAGATGGTGTGACTTTGAAATATTGAGAGGAACTATGTATTATATTGACATAACAGGTATGCTAACGATGCAGAATATTAAATAGGAAGCATCAGACCATGAAAATAACATCTATTTGAGTTAATTATATATGTTAAATGCACCAGATAATTGCAGAAGTATATGAATATATATACACTTGCTTCTGAGATGAAGTTGTATAACAGGAAACTACTCTCTTTCTTGCTGCTGAGATGAAAGAATAGAAATATCAAATCTTGTGAAGAACATTGATATGGGTGTAGTTTCTTCTGGTTGTACTGTACTGTATTAGAAGTGCCAAGTATTAGGTTTCTGCAAGTTTGTGTGGGGGAAAGCAACTGGATCTGTTGCAATTACTGTTGGCCAGGTCCTTAAGACTAACAAGGTCCTTAGAAATGGGCCAACCATGCATAAAATTGTACATGCACCAAATATTTCTAGGTCAACCATATGATTTGATCTCAGTTTTTGATATGATCACCAAGCAAACACCTCTTTCCACATATGCCTTTGCTCTAAGTAGGCAGGATTAAAATGTTATATTTGCCATTTCAATCTGAAAGCATCTTGAATTTTGTCTGTGTCTTAACTTCTTCCCTAATAAGCACAAGTTAGTATTCTTGATGTTTCTTTCTCACTGTTAAAGTCTGTCCTTCTTCTGCATAACTGCTCAAATGAACTTGTGTCTGTTGCTATGTTATTGTGCAGTGGTTCATATGCTTCCGACGCTGGAGCTCAAAAAGCCGATACAGGGTCTGATAACCTAAATAGAGTTCATGCTGCCGAAGACGTAGATCCTGCAAGCAGGCCTACGAACAACAGTGAATCTATCACAACAATCTTGGCACATGCAGGCCATACTTTAGGAGAAGCTGAGGCAGAGCTTGTTTTGAATCCACTCCGACTTGCCTTTGAAACAAAGAACATGAAAGTGGTGGAGCTTGCATTGGATTGTCTTCATGTAAATGCTTCATTCACAAGTATTTAGTTTAAGAAGTTTGCACATTGCATTGTGAATCTGGTGCGTTATATGGAAAATTTTCTTTTGGTGTCAAACATCACTATTCACTAACATAGGTCGGCTGTTTCTCTGATTCATAATCTTGACACTCAGATGCATGCTTATTTTAAAGTAGTTGGGAAAGTTCCAGTCACTCAAACATTGTCAAGCTAATTCATTTGCTTACATTTTCCTTTTTTAATTTTAATTTTAATTTTTCTGTCCATCCATGAAGAAACTCATTGAGTACAATCATCTGGAGGGTGATCCTGGTCTTGAGGGTGGTAAGAATTCAAAATTGTTGACAGACATCCTCAAAATGATATGCAGTTGTGTGGACAATTCTGCAGCTGACAGGTACATAAATTGGTTTCTAAAAATGATGTTCTGCTTGTTGGGCATCATTCCTTGAGTGTAACCTTGAGGAAATGCAATGCAGTACCACTCTTCAAGTATTAAAAGTGCTGCTTACTGCAATTGCATCCACAAAGATGCGAGGTATGCCAGTTTTTGCTGCTCAAAATTGTCTCGCTGTAATAAAATTTTCTTTTATTGCTTTAAGTTTTAAATGAATTGCTTTATTTTCTTTCAAAATTAGATCCTTATATCCGATGCTTATATTAATTGATAATAATCTAAAATAGTATTATCTCTTTATGAATGATGCAGTCTTTCAAAATTCTTTAATCAATCTTTCTTTGATTAGGTCTTAATTTCAAAACTTCGATTAATCATTTGTAATTTCGTGATCCATTTATTTGCAGTGCATGGTGAACCATTGCTAGAAGTCATAAAAACCTGCTTTCATATTGCTCTTAATAGGTAATACCTTTTTTGTGCATTAACTATTAGATTATTCATTCATTACCTAGTGCTCATACCATCTGGTTTCAATGTTCAGCAAGAGTCCTATAAGCCAAGCTACATCAAAAGCCATGTTAACTCAGATGCTTAGTATCATTTTTACAACCATAGCATCTGATGTGGTATGTGATAAGCATTTCTTCTCCAGAACTTCTTTTTGATTGCACGACGCCTAAATGTTTTGAGAGTATATACATTTGATGTTGATGATTCCCTGTGATAAAGGTTTCTACCAATTCTTATGAATACAAGGAAGGTTCTTTGGAGGATGGGTCAAACACAAGGGTTGAAGTGTTGTCTGGTGATTATAATGATCCAGCAAAGGCCTTGAACAATTTACTATTTGTGAAACAGAGAAACAATACATCTCTTGCACCTTATTGGGAAACTAAGACTCGTGTTGGTGGCACTGATCTAAAGGTGGCAGTTACTGTGACATGACCTAGTACTAGCTGAATTTCTGTTTCACTACTGTTTAATGCGTTTGCCATCTCTGAACTTTCATATGATTTATATATTAGACATCTGCAGTTTAGATTAAATCTAATTTTTGATAGGGTTTAGAAGCCATTCTTGAGAAGGCTGTGGATGTTGAAGATGGCAGTGGGGTAACCAGGTAGGGATAAATACTGTTATACTACGGTGAATAAAACATATTGTCGATGATTGTTTCTACAAAATTTATTTTGTTATTCCTTCAGTCTGCATATCAGCTCACTTGGGAATGTAGGGACCAAAATTTTGAAGTGCCTCTTTAGAAATATTTCTCGGAATATCTGAGTATGTACATTTCATTTTCCTTATAAACATGCTTCGACTTAAATAACTATTTGTTTTCAGAGTGATGCATCTGGACAGCATGAGTGTTGAGCAACGTGATGCTTTACTTATTTTCCATACGCTTTGTAAGGTTTGTATTGTAGTAATGTTTACGCATTTCTAGTTAAAAACTCCTTTGAACAACCAGTTTTACTAAATAATTATAATGTATTTGCAGATGGGTATGAAAGGGGGTAATGATGAAGCTACTACCAAAACTCGGATTTTGTCACTAGAGCTTCTTCAGGTAGTTTTAAATATAATTTTCTGCATATAATAAGCCTTTGTAGAATGTCTATTTTCCTGGAAAAGCTTCACTTCTCTATCATTGAGTTAAATTGTGTTTTAATGTGTTTCAGTTGTATAGAACATAGATTATGTATCTACTAAATATTCTAATTTGTGGTATATTTTGGATGTAGGCAAATTAGATTGTTCTAGGGTTCATATTTTTAGAAAAGGGCGCCATTATTATTTTCAAATCTGCATATGTAGTTATAGAAATTCTGCTAGTTCTTGTCCTTGAAAGGATTGGTCATGGTAAAAATTTAGAGAGAAGTCTATTTTTCTTTTTTTTTTTCATTCCAAAAATAAAAGAAGTAAAGAATACACACAGACATGCATATATATATATAGGTTTAGTCGGCTAACAAACAAAATCTTATGCAATCATAATAATCCTAACTATATAACGATATAAATCTATCTATGATTATATAGTCAAACAAATATGGATATGAATCTAATATTTCCCCTCAAACGGGATCATGCAAGTCATACGATTCAAACTTATTGCAAATGAACTCAAATATAAGTCCTCTAAGGGCTTTTGTTAATATGTTTGTAAGTTGATCATTTGAAAATACATATTCAGCGTCTATACATTACATCCACAAAACACTTCTCCTTGATGAAGGGTCGATCTACTTTTATGTTTTTGTTCATGAAGCATTGAGGCAATGTGCAATGGTACATGATTGTCACACCATAAATTCAACTCCATCACCTGATAGAGTAATTGTCTAATCCATATAACTTCTCATGGAGTTAAGACCATAACACAATAGTAAATTACTTTCAACAAACACACTGAAGCTTGAGGTAGAATGCCTATCGATTGGAGATTCTGCCCAACCAGCATTTTAATATCAAACAATTTTAGAATGACCTTGATTTTCATATAGTAAGCCTTTTCCGAGAGACCCTTTAATGTACCACTGACTGAAGGAATTGACTCACCACACTTATCGTGAATATATATTTGGTTGGGTGACAGCTTGATAGTTGAGCTTCCCAATTAGCCTTTTATGTCGTCCAACATTAGCTAATGGTTCTCCTATCTGGGGTGCAACTTTGTATTTGGATCCATAAGAGAATCCATAGCTTCACATCCGGTCCTGTCTGTTTCTTCTAACATATAAGCACGTACTTTCGTTGTGATAGCATAGCATAGCACTATTATTTGACTGGGCAATCTCGATTTCTAAGAAATATCGTAATGGTCCCAAATCCGTAGTTTGAAAATGGTTTTGCAGGTGCTTCTTCAACTATGTGTTGTCTTCTATAGCATTCTCAGTTAAAGCTCTGCCTCTTTACTGATAAATCTCCTTCCATTTTCCAACACATTCCCCAAAGTGCAATAGGGTTGCCAATTACTTTGCAAAAAGGGCTAGGGGAAATGCTTATCTATCGTCTGTTTGTAACTTCTAGAGTTCTCCTTTTGTTTCTCAAAAAACAATTATATTTGTATTACTATTTTTTTCCCCAAAGAGAAAAGTATCATGGGCCACTCTAATGTCAAACCTGAATAACTCCTGCAGAAAATACAATTCGGTGATATGACACGGAATTAATTTGTCAGAATCAAGCAACTTTACCCATACCACCCAGTCCAGTTATTTGTGAAAGAACCAAACACATTGAAGTTTATTATCACTTCATCCGGGAGAAAATTCGATCTGTTCTCCTTGCAACCAAGTATATAGGCTCCCAAATTAGCTTGTGGATAGTTTTACCAAGTCGTTAGGATGTTCACACATGGTGATTAGTGGTTACAGATGCACAAAGTTGGATATGTATAATCTATACACTCCAATTTTTGGGGGAGTGTTTGATACCAAAGGAATGTTTCCATTGATATTTTGTCTCTTTTAGCCTTTTGTGTGACATTTCACTCTTGTTTGACATTGTATATAATCTAGTCTTGTCGTAGTGTTAATAAAGTGGATATATTTTAGTTACTAAACATATGACTACTCATAAGATAAAAGGCTGAGATGATGATTAGTACCTTGTGCTATTTATGTTTTCAGTGAACTCATTAAACACAGTTTACCATGTGGAAATACAGGGCTTATTGGAAGATGATGGATGCTCATTTATGAAGAATTTATCATTTATTGACATGACGAGAGCTCACCTTTCATATTCATTGTTACAAGCATCAACATCCAAGTCTCCTGTCTTATTTCAGGTTGGATTGAGTGTGTGTGTGTGTGTGTTTTTCCTTCTCGTACAATAAAGCTGTAGTGTAATTATGTTCTAATAGTTCTTTCCTATGCAATGACAGCATGTTACAGGAATTTTCTCAGTTCTACTATTGCGGTTCAGAGAAAGTTTCAAGGTATAAATAACATGAAAGAAAGATCATTCCTTCTTTTTTATAATCTAAAATTTGTGATTTCATGAGTTTATTCATGCTGGACATGCTACTGTTTTTCCAGGCTGAAATCGGAATCCTTTTTCCCGTGATTGTACTAAGATCATTGGATGCATCAGATCTTAACCAAAGACTAACTGTTCTTCGGTATGCTTTTCCAGCTTATATTATCTTCTTAAATTTTCGTTTTTGTTTTCATATTCAATCCAAATTGCCAGGATGCTGGAGAAAGTCTGCAAAGATCCTCAGATGCTTGTTGACCTATATGTAAACTATGATTGTGATCTCGAGGCACCAAATCTGTTTGACAAGATGGTATGTTGTTCTGGTATCTAAGTAACTTTTCTCTGTCATTGTTTTATGTGTTATTAAATAACTTTATTCTTAGTGATCTCATCTTTCTAGGTTGTTATGTTATCTAAAATTGCTCAAAGTACTCAAAATGTGGATGCTAAATCTTCTGCTGCATCCCAAGCATCATCTAATAAAATATCATCTCTTCAGGTATATCTCAGGCTGGCCTATCCTTTCAACATCATATTGTTTTTTAAATCTTTCTGCCATGACACCTATTAATATTGGTATGCTTTTTCCTATTTCTATGCACTGTTAGGGTCTTGTGAATGTGCTCAAAGCACTAGTGATGTGGGAGAAGTCTATCAGGGAATCGGATGAACAAAATAGCTGCAAGAGATCTTTTGAACAAGTTTCACATAAAGAATTGGATGAATCAACATCGACTGGAAATTCACCAGACAACTTTGAGAAGTTGAAAGCTCATGACTTAAACATTGAAGATATTATATCTGAGGTGTGTGGGTATGCTACTCTTTTGTTTCTGTACTGTGAGGCAGAATCCTGGAAATTAAACTTATCGGTGTTCTGTTCTCTAAATATTTGAGCTCTGCCAGTAGACCTTACCTCAGTTTCTACACGTACAGTTCAATCAGCAGCCAGGAATGGCCATACAGCATTTGATATCCAGTAAACTGGTGGAGAACACTCCTGTTTCTGTAGCACAATTTCTAAGAAACACTCCCAAACTAGACAAGGTAGACAGTCTTACATGTTTCTATATACAAATTTCATGTCAAAGTAGTTACACCTAACTCTGATTTCCAGGCCATGATTGGGGATTTCTTGGGCCAGCACGAAGAGTTCTCCATTGCAGTTATGCATGCATATGTTGAGTCAATGAGCTATTCTGGATTAAAATTTGAAGTAGCACTTAATGAATTTCTGAAAACATTTCAACTTCCTGGGGAAGCTCTGAAGATTGATCGCATAATGGAAAAGTTTACAGAATGGTAGGTATATTTACATTTCTGCATCTACATGTATATTAATTATTTAACGCAAAACAGCGGGTGCAAAGTGGCACAAATGATGCAAAATGGCAATGTCACCTCAATAATTAGTATGTCCTCAGAACTTATATTATGGCCATGAAAAACCTGAACCTAGGCAGCATTGTTACTTACCTGTTTTCGGTTAAGTTATCATAATATTCACTTTCATTTTATGCTATCGTGAGAAGATTCTCATGGGAATATGTGAACATTAAATACTTTGTGATAAATGAGTTGCAAAGTTTATGCTCACTTGACATGCCATTAATTAAAAAACACTTGGTTTACTTGTTTGAAGAAAAAATTAATTTATGTCTTTAAAATGAAATATAGCAAGTGGTATATAGGGTTGTGGGGCTTAAAGAATGTACAAAGATACACTGTAGACATGTAATTCACTTCCTGAAAATGTTAGATAAAGCTAAAAAATATATCTCTAGCTTATAAAATGTTTGGAAGCAATGAAGCCTGAACTTAGGCGTTCTCTATGTTTTATCATTTTTTCTTATTGTAAAACATATATTCAGTAGTGATAAGTTGAACGATTTATATGCATAAACATAGAGGTGTTACTATCAAGTTAATAAAATTCCCTCTTCCATTAATGAAAATTTCTTCTACTCTCAAAAGAAAAAAATAAAATAAAATAAAAGGAAAAAACAAAGAGAAGAAGAAAAAAGCGGTGATACTACATTTTTTTCTTTATTTTTTCGTTTCAACAATTGGTGCAAGTTTCAGACCTCCTACACCTAGACAGAAGCCACTGATTTGATTTGATTTTTTTAATTTTTATAAATGGCCAAAAAATAGTGTGTTTCTTTGTAAATTTTATTGAATAGAGCTTGTGCTCCTAGTTGGTTTGGATGTGCTTATCCACACACATAATGCATTTAGTGATAATACTTATTTATAAAATTTAAGGTACTTTGTGATATATTTTTTTGGTTTTGGTTTTAGTTTTTGATTTAAATAATTGTTGGGTGTGATGTTTTGTGAAAGGAAATAGTGTTTTTTTGTTTTTATAGGGAATCGTAAAAATTACATAGTAAAGAGACTTATAAAAATTACCTAGTAAATAGAGCCTATGTGCATAAAGGTATATTTGTAAGTTCAAGTGGAAATAATTGGCCAATTTCCTCGCAGCAGAGCTAGGAATGGAGAGGACTTGCTTGCAGGGCTATAGTGTCTTTAACTCATGTTTTCTAGATTTATTTTTTCTTTCTAGTTTAGGAAGTGATGGTCTTCTATCACATCCTAGATTTCTGTATTTTGAACTATATTCTCATATAAAATCACAGTACTCTTAAAAAAATGTTAATAATTTGATTGTAAACAGATGTACTGCTGAATTTTAAATATACTGTCTATACACATAACATGTTCTCATGATGGATAAAAATTTGTTTTAGTTTTATAAGTGTTTGAGTCTGTCATACTTTTATTATGCTTTTGCTTTGGTGTTTCAGGTTTGGATGTTTTATAGGGGTTGAAAATAGTTGTTGGATATGATGTTTATTGAAGGAAAAATAGGTGTTTGATGTAATGACTTTGAAGGAAAAATGATATATTTAATAGTGCAAAAAAGGGTTTAAAAACACTATTAAACAAAGCCTTTATGTCTAAGAGTTGTTTTAGTATGCCTGCAATTGTGTGCATATAGTGTTGCAAAAATGTGACAGAAGATAGCCATTCCTTTTTTGGGATAACCTTCCACTAATTATATGCACTCTCTTTGGTGTCTAAAAATGTATTGGTGCCCTTCCAAGCATCCAAATAATCATTTATTTACTGATCTTTTTGCTCAATATTATCTCGTGCCTTTAGCCTTAAACTGTTCGCAGTTTGGTTATTGTACTTACAATTCTTGCCAACATATATTAGGCTCCACTGTTTCATTGATCTTAAGCAGTGTGGGAGCTAATTAGAAATTAGTTCTTTATTCATTTGAAAAATTACAATATCAGCTCCTTAAAGCTTCAGATGGTTGATGTACTTTTTTTTTTCTAAAATTTGGTAAGTATTTGCTGCTCAAACAAAGATTACTGGTACATTCAAACTATGCTGCACTGTCTGCTTTGGACTGTGCAACTGTTAATCAACTAAGGCTAGTATCTTGAGGTTTGAAAGTTATTTTGTTCTTTTGCAGCTACTGTGCAGAGAATCCTGGTTTTTTCAAGAATGCACAAACAGCCTATGTCCTTGCATACACAATTCTAATGCTGAAAGCTTGTGGCCACAATCCAATGATGGAGCCTAAAATGACCAGAAGTGATTTTATTTCTCTAAACATTTTATATAGCGTTGAGGATTCTCCTCCTCAAGAACTCTTGGAGGAGGTATATGATTCAGTTGTTAAAGAACATGTGGAGTTGAAAGATGAGTCTGCTCAAAATTTGAGTAATAGCAAGCAGCAGCCTGGAGTAGCGGTGGAAAGTCGGCTTCTCAATATTCTTAATCTGTCCCTTCCCAAAAGGAACTCTTCAACTGACTCCAAGTCTGTGAATGAAACAGTTATCAAGCAAATACAGGATCTTTTAAAGGAACAAGGTGGAGATAAGGGGATGGTATTTTACACTTCAAGAAGGATTGAACTTGTATGCCCAATGGTCGAAGCTGTAGGATGGCCATTGCTGGCTTCTTTTGCTGTTAACATGGGTGAAGCAGATAATGCACAAAGGATGAGTATTTGTATGGAGGGATTCGAAGAAGGTATACACATTACCCATGTTCTTGGAATGGATACGCTGCGATATGCATTTTTGACATCTTTGTTGAGGTAATCCTGATTACCTATTGACTTTCACCTTTCCCTTATCACCTAGTTTAGTATACTGCAATCATATCATATGAAGTAATTGTAGAATTCTGTCTTGTTTATTTTCCCTGATATAGTGATACAATATGATTTGCAGTCTAGTAATATTAGATATTGCCTTAATAATCTTGATGTTTATTTACTTTTGACCTTATAAAAGTAATTGTCTATAGTTGTGGTTATCATTGCTCGAAACTTATGAGACCATAAGTTTAGAAGGTTTTAGTCAAATATGTCGAATTTATTTTCTGCGAGTCTGGAAAATTCATACTTCTGTATTTATTTCTGAGTTTCGTGCTTTATTGCAGTTTAAATTTTGCATTGCAAAATTCAATTGGTTCTAGTGCAACATATAGTTACTTGGAATCTGATGTACTTCAACATACATTTGTATGTGTCCTGGAAACAGGCAGTTAAATCCCACTATTCATTTTTATTGAGGTATGCAAGAAGTCAACATTTATACTATAACTGGATGTGAAAAGCTGACATGTGTAAAAGCTGACTGATTAACTTTAGAACTGTTTCCAAAAGTATTATGACATTTTAATTCTCCTGAAGCTCTCTTTATTATTTGTAGAGAAATAGTGGGAAAATAAAATTATATTATTCCATCCAAAAAAGAGAAAGGGAAGAATACATATATATAGAGAGGTATTTAGAAACTATCCTAATAGAAACTATCCTAACAAACTAAATCATAGATATGATATGATATGATGATATGGATATGAATCTATCAAATCTAACACTCCCCCTCAAGCTGGAGCGTACAAGTCAAACGATCCAAGCTTGTTGCAGATGGACTCGAATCTAGGACTTCTAAGAGCTTTTGTAAATATGTCTGCAAGTTGATCATTTGAGGACACATATTTTATATCTATAGATCCAGATAACACTATCTAAACACTTTCTCTTAGATGAAGTGACAATCTATTTCGATATGCTTGGATTTGATGCAATGTGTAGTGCTGCCTGATTATCACACCATCACTTCATCTTCGTCACATCACAGAACTTGAGTTCACAGAGCAATTTTTTAATCCAGAGAAGCTTATATGTAGCTAAAGCCATAGCACGATATTCAGCCTCAGCACTAGAGTGCGTAACCACATCTTGTTTCTTACTTTTCTAAGATATCAAATTGCCTCCAATAAACACGCAATAACCAGAGGTAGAACGCCTATCGATTGGAGAGCCCGCCCAATCAACATCTGCATATCCAACAATTTCAAAATGACCATGATTTGTATAAAGTAATCCTTTTCCTGGAGACCCTTTAATATACCACAAAATACGCATAAGTGCCTTCCAATGAGAGTCACATGGAGACTGCATGAATTGGCTCACTACACTTACTGCAGATGATATATCTGGCCAGGTGATAGTGAGATAATTAAGCTTTCCAACCAGCCTTTTATATCGTCTTGCATCAATATCAGTCAATGGCTCCCTCTGTCCGGGAAACAATTTTGTATTTGGATCCGTAGGGGAATCCACAACCTTACATTCATTCATACATGTTTCTTCCAACATATCGAGAACATACTTTCTCTGAGATAGGATAACACCATTCTTCGATTGGGCAATCTCAATTTCTAAGATAACAATATCATCAACATAGACAATTAAGTAAACACATCGTCCTTCTAAATTATGCTTGAAGAATACGGTGTGATCAGACGAACATTGTGTCATACCAAATTCTTTAATGGCAAGACTGAAACGTCCAAACCACGCCCGTGGAGACTGTTTCAAGCCATAGAGTGAACGACGAAGGCGACATACAAGACCAGACTCCCCCTGAGCAACAAAACCAGGAGGTTGCTCCATATATACCTCTTCTTGAAGCTCACCATGCAAAAAGGCATTTTTAATGTCAAGTTGATGAAGGAGCCAACCACGCATTGCTGCCATCGAAAGAAAAAGACAAACAGAAAACATTTTTGCAACGGGAGATAAGGTTTCTGTATAATCCTCTCCATACACTTGAGTAAAGCCCTTTGCAACAAGTTGAGCTTTAAGTCGATCAATGCGACCATCAGGTCCAACTTTGACGACATAAACCCATCGGCAAGCTACGGGTGTCTTTCCCGACGGTAACGGAACCAACTCCCAAATATTTTTAGTATGCAAAGCAGACATTTCCTCCATCATAGCCTGGCACCACCCTGAATGACCCAAAGCCTCACGCCAAAACCGAGGAACAGTGACAAAGTCTAAAGCAGTCACAACACTACACATAGAATGAGATAAACGGTGATAGCTAAGAAAATTATAAATAGGATTTGGATTACGAGTGGACCGAGTACCTCGACGTGGGATGACAGGTGACTGAGGAGTCGCAATTGGGGAAGGCGATGGAACCGGAGATGAGTCATCAATAAGCTCAGGTGATGGCGAAGTAGGTATGTTCTGACGCTGCTATGTATGGCGACTATAAACTTGAAGTGGAGGCTTGGGAATGGGGACAACTAGAAGAAGAGTCACAGATATTGAGGATGGAGATTATGACACTGTAAAGTATGGTGATGACTCAAAGAACGTGACATCTGCACTAAGGTATATTGACGACTAAGAGGAGAATAACATCTATATCCTTTTTGAACTCGAGAGTACTCAAGAAAAACACATTTGATGGATCAAGGACATAATTTGTCCAAACCAGGAGAACGGTCATGAACAGAACACGTACAACCAAACACCCGGAGAGGTAAAGGGTATAATGACACATTAGGCTGAAGACATGTGATAGGAATCTTATGACCTAGTGCAGTAGAAGGAAGACGATTAATAAGAAAGCATGCTGTAAGGAGAGCATTAGCCCAAAACTGAAACGGAACATTATAATGCAAAACAAGGGTATGAACTGTTTTTACTAAATGACAATTCTTGCGCTCAACCACCCTATTTTGTTGTGGGGTGGTAGGGCAAGAAGACTGATGAATAATCCCCTGAGAAGACACGAATTCATTTAATGAGTGAAAAAATATTCTCTACCATTATCACTTCTTAAGACCTTAATAGAGGTGTGGTATTGTGTACAAATTTCAGCACAAAAGTTTTTGAATGTAGTAGGTAATTCAGATCTATTTTTCAATAGATAAACCCAAGTACACCGACTGAAATCGTGAATGAAAGTAACAAAATATTGAAAACCTTGGCTTGACTTAGAATGACAAGGACCCCAAATATCTGCGTGAACTAATGCAAAAGGTTCAGATGCTCTATTATTGACACGCTTTGGAAAAGTAGTACGAGACTGTTTTCCAAGTTCGCATGACTCACATGGTAACGAAGACTGATGAAAAATTAGGAAAAATACGTTTTAATTTTGATAAATTGGGATGACCTAATCATTGATGAAACAATTCAGGAGACTCAACAGTGACAGTTGCGAGAGTAGAAGATTGACAAGAAGACTTATTTAGGTAATATAGCCCATCAGACTCACGTCCGGTACCAATCGTCCGTCCCGTACTGCGATCCTGAATAACAGAGGAACTACCGGTCAAGAAAATAGAACAATCTAGATCTTTAGTAAATCGACTAACAGATATGAGGTTAAATGGACTTTGTGGTACATAAAGGACAAACTCAAGAGATAAATTAGATGACAGACAAACTTTACCGATAGCTTGAGGATATGCTTTATCACCGTTAGCCAAAGTGACATGTGTTAGTGAGTTTGACAGATGAAAAGTATAAAACAAATAAGGATTACCAGACATATGATCGGTTGCACCGGAATCTAGTACCTATGAACCTAGTGTAGATTGAAAAATACCGAAAAATGTGGTCTACGCATTAAGAGAGGTGTCGGAACTAGTGGAGGATGACTGCTTAGATGCCTGAAACTGAAGGAACGCATTATAATCGGCACGACTTATAGTAATGGAGTTACGGGATGAACATTCATTCAAATTAGCAACTGCATTTATCGTACGAGACGGGCGCCCATGAAGGCTATAGCGACATCCTTTAGTATGACAATTCTTATGACAATAGGTACACCTCAAGCGTAGACGTCTAGTACCAATTGATTTGAAAGAGTCGACCATAAAAAAAATAAAAGAAGAGAGAAATAAGAGAGCTTATCAGAAAATTTGGCGTTGGCTGCGGCGGCTGGAAAATATGGAAGCCTATCTAAACTCTAATTGGCTCTGATACTATGTAGAGAAATAGAGGGAAAATAAAGTTATATTATTCCATCCAAAAAAGACAAACTAAATCATAGGTATGATATGATATTATGGATATGGATATGGATATAGATATATGGATATGAATCTATCAAATCTAACATTATTTATATAATATATAATGATAAAAAGATTCTGCCCTTTGTTTTCAATCTTCAACTTCCTTTTTTCATACGGGTTCTCTGATTAGTTGGTTAAAACAACATGATTCCATAATATTTAATTGGAGGCTTTGGCATTTGATAATTATACAATCTATCATGCACGTTCGTAAACTGCTCAATAATAGCATTATTTGTATTGTAAACCTAAACCTAATTACTTGTCCTGTTATTTGCCATGCCAATTGAAATTTTTTGACATGACCAGGAATGTTGCTTCATATATATTGCACCTTAAAGCTATATAAACCTGATTTGTGTTTTACATTGTATGTATTGATAAAAGTTTGTTAAGGAGAGTGCTATACCTACTTCTGATGTTGGGTTGCAGATATAATTCATTACATGCACCTAAAGAGATTCGCAGCAAAAATGTGGAAGCACTTCGCACTGTCCTTGCGTTATGTGGTACTGAGCTGTATGCTCTTGAAGGCTCTTGGCTAGCAGTCCTTGAAAGCATTTCCCGACTTGAATATTTGGTGTCCTCGCCTGCTATGTCTGCAAATATTATGCAAGGAGCAAATCAAACCTCTAGAGATGCTATTACACAATCTCTAACAGAGCTCTCTGGAAAACCAACAGAACAAGTATTTCTAAATAGCATAAAACTGTCCAGCGAATCAGTGGTGGAGTTTTTTTCTGCTTTATGCAGTGTTTCTGCAGAGGAGCTAAAACAGAGTCCAGCTCGTAATTATAGCCTGCAAAAGATTCTTGAAGCAAGCTATTACAATATGGCTCGAATACGCATGGTGATTTTTCACACCTGATAAATCTAAGATGTTCTTGGCACAAGCTCTCTGATGCAGCATTTGTATCTTTTTAAATAATTGTCACATGCTTGTTTTGTTCATTAAATTTGAATGCTTTACAACGACATGCTTTGCTCTGACATTGCAGCTAGAAGCATGTTCAGTGACTAAGTAGAAACTGCTATTCATTAAACATTAGTTTTCTTTTTAATGCATCAAATAATGAGTTAGGTTTGTCATCCAACAGCAGTGAATCACTTGAAGTGTGTGCAATGAGATATGTAATGCTACTTTTCGCGTGGTGCATTTTTGGAATATTCGTCTTAAATGTGTAATCATTTAAATGAGTCATCTTGGGCATTCTGCATCACTAGCTTCTTGTACTCCAATCAGTGAGAGTCCCAGCAGAGTCCAGTTTTTCACTTTACTTATAATCCTAAATTCACTGAATTTTGTGTTTTCTCTCCTGTGGCCAACATTTCTGAGTAGTCTCGGATTATGTACTATTGTATAATGTACGTACATTTTACGTGCTAGTTTAGCAACTTATGATCACATTTTATTCTATAATTATGCTCTTATAACTTGATTTACATTCAGGTTTGGGCTAGAATTTGGTCTGTTTTGGCCCACCATTTCATCCTTGCTGGGAGTCATGCTGATGAAAAAGTTGCCACTTATTCCATAGATTCTCTACGGCAGCTTGGTACAAAATATTTGGAACGTGATGAACTTGCTAGCTTCACTTTCCAGGATGATATTTTGAAACCATTTGTTGTTCTCATGCAAAGCTGCAGAAATGAATCCATAAGAAAGCTTATATTAGACAGCATTGTGCAGGTATGTGTGTCCAAGCTTGATTTTCTGTTCATGTTCTGATTTTACTGTTTTGGTAACAATGTGTTGGACTTGATTTAACAGGTGATCAAATCAAAAGTCAGAAGTATAAAGTCTGGCTGGCGTAGTGTTTTCATGGTTTTCACCACTGCCGCCAATGACGATCAGGAAACCATAGTTGAACAGGCATTTGAAAATGTGGAGCAAGGTTTGAACCACTACTTATCTTTGTCTATCTTGATCCAGTTTATACCAGTAGTTTGTGAATGTAAGTCTAACATGGAGAAATTTGTGCAGTTATCTTGGAACACTTCGATCAGATTATTGGGATCTGCTTTATGGATTGTGTGAATTGCCTACTGGGGTTTTCTAATAATAAAGGTTCTTCTGGCATAAGTTTGAAAGCTGTTGCTCTGCTTCATATATGTGCAGATAGACTTGCAGAGGTTTGTTTCAAGTGTTAAGCTTCTTCTCTCTTTTTGAGAAAACATATATGTTGACTCAAGTTGTATAGTACTTCTCTGCTTGTTATAGTTTCAGCCGTAGACTAGTTTCAGTTCATAATCATCAATGTTTTAAATGAATGCTGTGGGCGATGTTTAAGTAAAACATATAGGAAAGTATTTGTGAAGTCATATGTGGACTGATTGTGCCACCAATAAAATTTGGAAGCAATTTTGTAACCTTGGTTCTAAGTTTTGATAGAACTTCTTGACATCGTTCAGGCATAGACTAATTTAACCAATTTCTTTTTCAGCAACGTTTGAATGAAAAATTAAAAAAATTCCCATAGAACTTGCCAATCAATTTAGGCACCCTTTCCCTTCATAATTCAGATGCTTCTTCTGAGCATCACACTGATGCGGTTCTTTCTGTTCATTTGCAGAGCCTTAAACAAGGTGATACTCCAAAACATAATGATGTTACGGCAGATGAAACTTGTGAGCGTTATTGGTTCCCTATGCTTGCTGCTCTTTCTGACCTGACTACTGATTCAAGATCAGAAGTCAGGAATTGTGCAGTTGAAGTTTTGTTTGATATGCTGAATGAGAGAGGCAGCAAATTCTCACCTTCATTTTGGGAGAAGGTTTTCCAACAAGTACTGTTTCCTATCTTTGATCATGTGAGACATGCAGGGGAAGAGAGTTTTATGTCTTCTGGAGAAGAGTGGCACCGGGAAAGCTGCATTCACGCATTACAGTTGCTATGCAAACTTTTCAATACCTTTTACAAGGTAAGTCAACTGATTTATGAATTATTATTTCTCGTTTACACATTTTTGTTTCTATCATTACCATGAATGGTTATATTTGCGTGTGTTTCTCCCATTCATGAACCAAGTATATTAAGGGTTTGTTTACTTGGGGAATTTTTTTGGAATGGGTTGGATGTGATGTTTTGTTTGAGAAAATAGTGTATTTTATATGGAATGGTGAATATTTCATAGTAAGAAGGTTGAAAACATTCTCCGGGTAAGCTGAGCCTAAAATTTAGTTACTTAATGTTTGGGAGTTTACTTGTTTCAATCAAAGATAGTGCTAAGAGAACTGCTTTTTATCAGCATAAAGAGCTTAAAAAGTGGTCAATAGAAATGAAATCTGACTATCTTGCCAATCTCATATATACTTATACTCTTGGATATAATATATTTCTCTAAATGCTAGTAGTTGCTTCAATGTACTATCAGTTCATTCAGTTCATATTACATTATATGTTGAAATACATCAAGTAGGCAAATTGATACGTCCAATTGGTTTTGTACTATTTGTAAAACATCCATACATAGAAAAGGTTGCAAAATTTTAACATCTGAAAAAACATCTTGTATGGAAATTAGAGATGAGAGAAAAAGATTATGTACTTCCACATTGATTTGAATTGATAATACACGGTCTTAAATAGTAGATTACAAGGAGAAAAAAAAGGAAACAAACTAATTAATTCCCTCAATTAAGGGATTGACTAATTCTCTCAATTTAAGGGATTACAAATTGATTCCCCTAACCTATTTACAGAGCTATTTACAGCTCAACTACTCTTTGACACTCCCCTCAAGATGAGGAATAGATGTCTTCTATTCCCAGCTTGGATACAATATCATGGAAACTTGAACTGTTCAGCCCCTTTGTTAGAACATCGGCTAATTATCTCTCTCTGATGAAACATAAGACATACATACTAACCCTTCATCCAGTTTTTCTTTGAGAAAATGTTTATCAATTTCAATATGCTTTGTCCTATCATGTTGTATAGGATTATGAGCTATATTAATAGCTGACTTGTTGTCACAGTAGAGCTTCATAGGACCCTCCCATTTGACTTGCAAATCATCCAAAATGATCCTCAGCCAAAGTGATTCACATAATCCTTGCTCAATAGCCTTAAATTCTGATTCCGTAGATGACCTTGCCACTACATTCCGCTTCTTGCTCCTCTATGTCACTAGGTTACTGTTAGAATTAACTCTCACACACGCACACGCACAGAAACAAGAAAATAGAACACAAAGCATAACGTGATTCGGCCGATAAAGGTTATCGACCTACGTCCACGGGACAACCAAGAATTTTTTCTTATTACTGCAATATGAGGCGGCACAGATTTTACAAGTATAAGAGGGGGTATTTATAGACTAGGTTTAGGGTTAATAACAATTGGGCTCAAATTCCTAAGTCCATTAAGGTTAAGTCCAAGAGAAGTACAATACCCTGTAGTTGATCTTCCATCAACTAGGAAGCCAACATAGTCAGTGTTGGTGTAGGCTTCAAGAGTAAGAGTATCATTCCTTTTGAACAAGATTCCTTTCCCCGGATTGCCTTTCAAGTAACGCAATACCCTGTAAGCAGCTGACCTATTAAACAACTATAAGTCCAACTAAAAAAATATAACAAGAGATAATCTAAGAGATAAAATCAATTTGAAAATTGTTATTTTATTTAGTTTTAATTTACTTTTTCTTGCATATTAACTCTATTCAGCTTTTGTTTAAGTACATTTTTTGTACCCATTTTTTTACTATTTAAATTTGTTGCTTGATTCCCGTAAAATATAAACAAATAAATGATGTATATCTCCACAAGTTTAAGCTTTTAAATGAGACGGTTATTTAACATCATCTAACATGGTATCAAAGCCGGAAAGTCCTGTGTTGGTGTCCCACCGCTCTCATTCACTTTGAGTTATATATATATCTATATTGCTCATTTTGGGAGAATTTTCGAGTTGTATATTGAATAATGAAATCATAGGTCTATTTATAGGTGAGGTGTAAAATGAATATGCGCAAATAATAACCCCCTAGGCCCTAATCTAATATATAGTAACAAATATATCTATTAGATATCTCAACATTCCTTCAAACACATGGATTATTAAAATCTTCCATGAAATCAGAGTTAGAAAAGACGAATCACAGAAATTCTGAAAAGAGGATCACCAAACATACCAATTTTTCATACAAAACATTATATCTAATAACTATTTGATTAAAAAAATACAAATCACAAAACCAAACACAAAGTAAGCACACCCTTAGGCTGTGTTATTTCTGAGATGTTTTCAATTTCTTTACAACGCAATTCCCACGATTGCCCTATAAAGTTACACTTTTTATTTGCACAAAACTTCACATTCAATCACTATTTATACACAATACAAAAACACATCAAAAACACACCCCGAATCTCTCTCAATTCTTAATTATGAATTTCTCTGCTCTTTTGTTCACTTGCATGAGAACATCCTATATCAGCTTAGGTGATGCCTCAATTTATTCTGTTTCATTTTTATTTATTTTATTGAATAGAAAAGTAAATAATTAATTTATTTGTTAAAATGAAACTGGGGTCAAGGAGCAGTTTGATATTACTATCATATTATTTGAACACTTTTCTTATTACAAGTTCAAATGACAATAAGATATTTTTAAATTTTTGCTGCATCTGACCTGTAACTCGTTCTCACACGTTGAAAACTCAGTGGAATTGAATAGTGCATTGATAGTTAGATGTTTTATTTGTGTAGGATGTCTCATTTATGCTGTCCCAGCTGCTTGAACTATTGTTAGATTGTGCAAAGAAAACTGATCAGGCTATAGTTTCAATATCTTTGGGTGCTTTAGTGCATCTGATTGAAGCTGGAGGACACCAGTTCACTTACCATGACTGGGATACTTTGTTGAAAAGTATAAGGTACTCTCTCTCTCTCTCTCAGACCATACACAGATGCCACCCACACTTTCTGTGGTTTTTGTTATGATGATAAAAATATGATATTTTATTGTTATTTGCTTGTTATTTCTGCGACTCACTGTTTGATCTTGAACAGAGATGCCTCATACACAACTCAGCCCCTTGAACTTTTAAGCGATCCCGGTCTTGAGGCAAAGCATCATAAAGTATTGACGAGACAGTTGGATTTAGCATCATTAAAAACCAGTAATACTGAGAAGCCACTTCGTGAAAATCAAGAAACAGAGCGTCTAGCAGATACAGAGGGATCGGAAGGTTAGTTTATTGTATGCTTTGAATAACTGCTTGGAAACTGTTACAAGGTTATTAGTTGAAAGTTTGAATTTACTAAAAAAATTGTAGGCACACCATCACCATCTGGAAGAGCTTCAAGGCCTTCAGATGGTGAGAATCTTCGACGCAGTCAAACATTTGGACAGAAAATAATGGTAAATATGAAAGAAAACCTGCTTTTGAGAAGTTTTACATCAAAACCCAAGAGTCCTACTTCTGATGTAACTCCTCCAGCTTCTCCATCCAAGGTTAGTGCTGAATTATTTGTTTTCTGTTAGAAGAATATTGCTCCTTTCATCCAGATATGGTTCCAACTACATTATTGAAAAAGCTTGTATATTACTGCTTAATGTTAATTTCTTTTATAGAATAGATGTCTCCAATGAGGGTGAGTGATTTAGTTGTCTATGCCTGCAAACTTTTGAAGTTAAACGGAGGATTTATATATTTTAAAATACGAACGATTGAACCACATTGAAAACTTGGAAAGCAATTAAATGATTTTTGTACGCCCTTTTGGTAGTGCCCCATCTTTCCTTTTTTTTCCTTGAATGCAAGGGGAGTGTCCTGTCTGATAGGATTAGATAAATAAAATGGAAATTAAAATCTTCCTTGCTTTTGCTGATATTGATTGTTACACAAGTAACCTTGTGAATTTTATTTATTTATTTATTTTTTGGTGGACGGAAACATCAATCTATTATGATATTAGAGAAAGTTCTGCAGCAAGGGTGTGACATATAATTTATTACGTAGTGCGATTTTCTTGTATTAATATGATTGTTAATGCGTGAGCATTTAAAAATGTAGATGGCATCTACGAGGAAAAGAACCTCTAATTTTATTAATTGCTTGTTAACTTTACCCAATGATACTTAGGGCTCATGGAATCTAAACTAACAGTCCATAAAATTGTTAAGTCAGTTTATCTTTGCTTTTTCTGTTAACAGCTATGAGAAAAACTGTTTGATTGTCAACAGTGAATTATGTATTAGTCTGCCATGTTAGCTGATGCATTCTTATTGAGCTTTAAATGTCTTGAATTTTTATCTTACTGTTGCTCTGTCTAGGTACGTGATGCTGCTCCAAATACTGATGAAAGAGATGATGAGGACAGCCCAATGTTGAGAGGCATTAGGAGTAAATGCATGACACAGCTGTTGCTTCTAGGTGTTATTGATGGTATTCAGGTACAAAGAATCAGTTCTTTGGTTGCCTGATTTCTAAAATCCTTT
Source organism: Andrographis paniculata (assembly GCF_009805555.1). Lineage (NCBI taxonomy): Eukaryota > Viridiplantae > Streptophyta > Magnoliopsida > Lamiales > Acanthaceae > Andrographis > Andrographis paniculata. The sequence continues at coordinate 2,985,767 of NW_026137593.1, forward strand.
TTGTTTACCTGAGTGATCTTTGTTAGGAAAACACATGCAACACCTGTTTTTGCATCATTCAACAAAATATTTTACCTAAAAAATATCAAAACAAAGTACACACACACAAATATATATATATATATGTATACAGGCTCCATTGTATATGGAAAATTATGAAATTACTGCTGTTTGTTGTTTACACTTTTCATACTACAAATGTTTGCTGTGGTCATTGAAATTTTAGAAAATGTTAAAAAGGATTAATCCTTTATTGATCTGTACCTTTAATTCATACTCCCTCCGTCCCGAAAATTTAGCCCCATTCTTTTGCTAATATGTTTTGAGAATTTATCAGAACATTTTGTGATTTGACCCTTTTTTTCTTCTTTTTTTTTTTTTGTAAACTGGCAGCAAAAGTACTGGGACAAGTTGAACACACAAAATAAAATCAATGTCATGGAGATTTTATTCTGTGTCCTGGACTTCTCTGCCTCATACAACTCTTATACCAATCTCAGATTGCGCATGCACCAAATTCCTGCTGAAAGGTTGGATGATTTGTTTTATTTTTTCCCGTCCATATGTATACTCAATTGCACGATGAGAATTCCCCTTTTGACCAATTGATTTTTTTATTTCCTGGACAGACCGCCTCTGAATCTTCTTCGCCAGGAGTTGTCTGGAACTTGCATTTATCTTGAAATCTTGCTAAGAACAACAGCAGCAGTTGATAACCCTGACGAGGAAGCCATCAAAGATGATAAAATAAAAGCAATAGCTGAAGACAAGCTTGTATCTTTTTGTGAACATGTGCTGAGCGAAGCATCTAATTTTCAAAATAGCATGGAAGAGACAACAGATATGGATGTTCATCGAGTTATAGAACTTCGATCTCCCATCACTGTGAAGGTATGCTTCATAAGGAGATCTGGCCCCCTTTAAATTTTTGGATCTTCATCAGTGCCCATATTGTGAGTAGGGTGCAGGGTTTAAAAAGTGGTTGAAGGAAAACTGATGGTTTCTCTTTGTATTTCCTGGGAGGCATTGTAAAATAGAGAAGTTGAGAGAGATCTAAATTTCTTACTTTTCAATTTAATCCATGCTTTATGCTTGACTTGTCATTTTCAGGTGCTGAAAGGCATGAGGAAACTGAACCCTGAGATTTTCAAAAATCACCTTACCGAAATTTACCCTTCACTTACCAAACTTGTGTGCTGTGAACAGGTAAACAAACTCAAATACAAGACTTATGAATTCAATAAACTTGTTGATTGATGAGGAAAACAATAAGTTATATAATTTTATACATCTGTAGGTTTCTCTAGAACAGTTTGTCCTCAGTGCATTCCATTCCAAAGAGAAGGCTCTGTGATACAGACATAAATGTTCTGAATCATCATAACATGCTTTTTATTCTTGAAATTTGATGTGGCATCTATGCTCTCTGCAATAATTGCAATTCGAGGTTTACGTTATAGAAAAGTATCTGTGGGGATCAAACCTGTGATAGAAGTGTTATTGATCTGTTATCAAATTATATTGATCATCCAAGTTTCGCTACTTAAAATGACTATGTGCTTAAGTTGGAAGTTTGTTTGTTAATAGTCAGGTAGCGAAGGGACAGTCCGACTCTGGTAGATTTCTTTTTCTTCATTTTCAACTAAGAACAAAAAGCTATTTGCTTGTTAGTTTGATTGTGCTCTGAGTTGTTGGCCTTGATAAACAAATGCATAATCCTACATTCTTTGTTTGCAGAATAAAAACTTATTAGCCAAATGAGGTTGTTGACTGTTAAAAGTACTTGAATTAAATTGCAGCCATTTCCACTATTCTAACAAAGTGATTATTGTGTCAGATGGATATCCGCAATGCTCTTGCTGATCTTCTCAGTTCACAATTGGGCCGACTGTTGCCATAGAACTGACATAAAGTGTCTTCCGGAAGCTGTAGGAAGGTTGTATATTCCAAAATTGAGGAAGATATCGGCTGCTTTTCGCATTGGTGGTGATGCATATTTACAGGAGCATTCTTTTCATTAACATTTTCTGTTTACCCACATTTTTGGAACTTGAAAATTGCTTTTTCAAGTACAAGATAGGGCGAGAGATGGAAACACAGCTTGTTCATGTGCCTGTCTGAATGAAAGCTAAATGGTCGTCTGTCATGTATAGGAAACTACAGAAATCGAGCTTGTTTTGGATGTGATTTTGGTTTTGATTTTGAGTTAGATAGAGTTGAATGGAGGCTTAAGAGAAGAGTTGTAATGAGCATAGAGCATTTTGAAGAGTTACCATTATTGATCTACACAAACAATTGTTTCTGCCATGATGTATCTAATCAATAATTGTACCTAAGACTAGAAAGTTTTGGGATTTTGAAAACTAGAAAATAATAAAAAGTTAGTATTTGATATAATATTTTATGAGAGAAATAAATTTGATGGAATAGTTTTTGAAAAATTGGATAGTGTCAAAGCTTCCGAAATTGTTGTGTAAACAGAAGATAGGAAAACATATATGTTGCTGCGTCAGAAATATATGTCTAAATTTACGCAACTAGGTGGTGAAGTTGTTATTGAATATAGAAATAGTCTACAAACAACTGTATCTTAGGGTATTTGAAATGAAGTGCATAGAGGATGGTGCCATTCTAAAGAATTTCATTGAATGGGAATAATTATGTGAACGATTGGTTGTCATGAAACATGAATTTGATTAAATTAGAATCTAAATACTCGGAAAAGTTAAAACTCCATTTCGACATTTGAAAAAGAATTGAGTGTGTGGACTCATATTTTTCTATTTTTCCACACATACACTTCTTGCTTAATTAACCGAATAAAGTCTTGTGGCTAATGTTAGGATTAATAATATCTATATCATTCCTTCATTTTCCCTTAAAAGTTGTTCTTAATGTTCTTAAAAATTCAACAAATTTTGATTCTATGAAAAAAAAAAATAACTCTCAATCTAATTGCTATGTTGTTGTTATTATTATTATTCAATAACTATTTTTTCAAGAACAAGGCATAGGGAAGAGGATTGGACTTGCCAGGCAAAAATGCAACACATTTACTACCTTAACCATGCATCCAAGAAATAATTGTAACTCATTTGTTTCTCTATCATGCCAAATTACTTCCAATAAAAATTCCATCTGCACATAACACTTAGGACTTGGTTATCCTTTCTTTAAAGTTTTGAGAGTCATATTTTCCCATCTATTTCAAGGATTGAGTATTTCATAAGTTCATTGTGAGGTAGGTAAATCTGCTAAACATATTAGGAAACAAAGCTCTAGTTCTTTTCATCTAATTTTAGTGATATTTGAGGACCTTCATTAGTCCAAAATATTGTTAGAGGTATATGGTTCATTTCCCTAATTGATTCTTGCACTTGATTCTTTCTCCTTAAACAAGAATATATTTTAGCTTCATCGTTTTCAATATTATATGGTTTAAAATTGGTTTGGGAGAAAATAGCGAGGCTTATAATAGATATTTTCATGGACTACTAAACATTTTCTTTATTTGTTGAGTCCCATGGAATTATTTATGATTACTCTTGTGTCAATATCCCAACAAAATAGGACTAACTAAAGGAATTTGTTAGATACTCAAAAGAAATGGAAGGTGCACGGGAGACATGCAAGAGGGGACGGCCAAGATCACATACATGCGCAGAAGATTGACGGATTCATAGATCACGCAGGAGCGAATCGACATAAAGGATTTTCCTTCGCTGCATACTATGATTTTATCTTTCTTTTGCATTTTTTGTTATTTGATTATTGAGTAAATACTTTTTAAATTTGAGATTTGATAATGTTTTGGTGTTTTAGTTTTGAAGATTATTGATTTTTTTTTTATAAAAGATTTTTTTTATTATTATTAGTATTTATCTAATTTTGGAAATAACGGTTATGATTGTTGAGTGATTAAATATTTTGGTACCGATATTTATTTTAATTTGATAATGTATAGTCAATTCAGGTAAGATATATGTAATTGAATTCGTACTTGAATAGGTGACAACCGGGTTGAATAGTTTATTCCCGGAGGTTTCTAATTGTTCATGTTAGGTAGTAATTATTTGAATTGGATTTTCTAGATTGGAATGCAGTTAGAAAATGTTTCTTGATAACTATAACCAATTTATTGATAGTCTCCTAAACACTAATTAACTTTATTGAATTGATGATAAAACGTAAGTACCATAACTACATCATCTATTGAGGTAGACAACCGATCGATAGTGAGTCCCTCATTAATTTGATTGTTCTATTATTTTATTTTATTTACTTTAGACAAATAAAAAAAATCTCCCTTTTTTTTTATTTATTGAATTATAACATAAAAGAGTGAATTACACTATTTCTGGCGATCTATTCTTCCGTGATACATTAATTTGAGATCACAGAGTATATCAATTTATTTGATTGACTATGCAACCAGTCAATCATTTCACAACTCCTGATAATTTGACCTAAATTTTATAGAGACGATGAAGGAATAAAAGAGAGAATTAAAGATAAAAAAATCTGTCAAACAATAAATCGGAAAGTTGTGCTATGATGAGCTAGACTTGGAATGCATTTTAACCTCAACTGGCTTTGAAATAAGACATTAAGTTGGACGACGAACAATAATTCAATGATGTCGTTCGAGCAAGGAAAAACAAGAAGGCTTGAGATGTTCCTTCCGAAGCAAAAAAGAAAAGATTGTATTAGTGGTCCGGGAATACCTTCCCGGCCTAGCTACAGGCGGGCCTACGGCCCGGGGGATATATTAACACTTTGGTGGTTAAGGACATCATTGAAGTTTGGAGGGCTAGACACTTTTGTAAACAAACCTTAGCAGCATTATGGAAGGGCCTGAAGCTAGCAGGGTCAACGCCCAACCTCTAGATCATGACCATTTTGGGTTGAAAGGTTCAACTTGCCAATATTGTGATTGCTTCGTGGAGGAAACGTTGGAACTGGTTAGGGACTTGGTTGAATATCTATTCCTAATAAAAATAGATTGTCGGCCCCCATGAAGTCTAATTTTGAGTTGCTCTCATCGATCAAATTGGAGAGTCGTTGGGATTGGGTCTAGTCGCACTAGTCACTTTATGGAGTTGGCATTGAAAGTTGTCGTATTTGCATTTGATGGAAACTCACTGTGGCAAGCCATCCCATCGTCTTTTATGGAGAGTCAATCGGTCTTCCCCCTTTGGTGTATATTTTCCTAATTTTATTTTATATGATAAATATTCAATATTTTGTGAAATATATGGGGTATTATTTTGTCATAAAAAAACAAAAAAATGATTGATAATGATAGCCGGTTCCAAAAGATTTTTTTATCAACCATATCAAACTAACCAAATATGAATTTGTTAATGTGGAGTCCAAGCATCCAAATGGGGAGCAACTGATGGTGGTTAGGTTAGCTGCAACCCAAAAGAATGCAATTCCAATGAGATCATAAATAAGTGACGTTTTGGAATGAAAATGGTGTCATTAACAAGATCATAATGATACAATCGAAGCTGAGGAAATAGGTTTAAAAATTCATCTATCAATGAATTTAATATTGAAGGAAAACGTTTGCTGAGATAAAATGTCCCAACCGTACCACACTTATTCCATAATCTATCCTTTAATTTTCTTTATCTTTCTTTTCTTTTTTTGTGTTGTGAAAATCAATTAAGACCCATTTCTGTCATTTTTATTTTTTTTTAATCAATTTGTATTATTTTTCCTTAAACTCGGGAGAATCCACTTAGAAGACGAACAAAAGTTTGGCGTAATGAGGTTTGATAACTTCAAAATTGATCATATGTACTACTTGCAAAACATATTTATTACTTAAGATTTACTAACATTTTGGTCCTGCTCAAGCGAGATCCTAGCTCAATTCTTATTAGTCCGAGTGCAGCGATGAAGGCAGTCACAGAAGGTGACAAGCGAACGAATATTCCGCTCAAGCCAAAGTCCAGAAGCTAGCTTATCTCCACCATTCCAATGTGACTCCCAACTACTCCCGCTCAAACGAAGCAAATGTCTCCCAGTGGAAAAGTCATTCAATTTCAACAAGCGACGAAAGTCAGCTCCACTCGAGCGCCGCTGCTGCTGCTGATGCTGATGCCCTCCCTTTACTGAAGTTAGGAAGATCTGTACAAGTGAAGCGAGGGAGCTAGGAGTTATGGCAGTTTCAATAGAATGTAACAACACAACACAATTGTTTAAGTGTCTAATTGCCTATCAGTTACAATAGAATCCCAAAAACATTTCAACCTGCATCTACTTTCTTTTTTTTTTTTTTGAAAAGCTCTATACTGTAAGGGGGTTTTCTCTAATTAGTGAAGGTCATGAGATAAATGGAGTCTTCTTCACCCCTGACCGTCTTTCAGTTTCGCCATTCTAGACGACTTTATTGTTTTGTTTGTCACTTTGATTTACTTTTTTGTGATATAGATTCACTGTTTTATTAGTTGTTAATGAAATATCATATTATTCTTCATCTGTATTTATCCTATAATCGCATCACAATAACATAGAGTAGGTAGTTCATAGAAGTTAAGTATGTGGATGGCTTTTCGACCTGCTTAATTGTTGATCTGAATTTAATCTTGGTTCAAGAGAAGTATCATAGGAGTAGAGCTACTAGTAAAACAATATAAGTAATAATTAATTAAACATGGGTGTTTGCTTATCATGTCCTAAAAATATTTAGTGACAATGATTTTTTTTTAAATAATATTTTTAACGGGTATTGCTGAAGTCTCCTTTTAATTCTTACATTTACCGCTCACTTTTCATTTAACTAACAATCGTCGCTCACTCACCTCATCATTATATATATACACCGGTCACGCTAGCCACCTCGCTCCACTCGCCATCGCCCTCACTGCACTCATCTTTACAATCCTCGCTCCATTCGTATCTCACGGCTCCGCCTATTACTAATTTATTTTAATTCTATTTGTTTACTATTTTTCTCGCGCAAGCGAGACCCTTGCCGTTTTCCAACTTGCTAGACTCAGTTGTAAATATTCTTTTGATTTCTTTTCGTGACTTAAAATTCCAACTTGCTAGACTCAGTTGTAAATGTTCTTTTGATTTCTTTTCGTGACTTAAAATTCCTAAACTGGACCTGAAAACTAACAGGAATAAATAAGTATAAAAAATATAATTTTGATAGAAAAATTAGGGGCTACAACAACACTTTTCATTAGTTCAATATCTATCAGTCGCAATATGCCAAGATTCACCCTCTCTTTATTTCAATAAACAAAGCCTATATTTTCTCTTATCAATGGCATAATGAACTAGATGTAATATGCATTTTTTTAACTTCATCTGACTTTGAAATAAGACTGCAGGTCAAACAACGAACAACAATTCAATAATGTTGTTTGAGTGAGGAAAAAACTAAAGGGCTCGAGCTATTCCTTCTAACTTTGAGGAAATCGCTGGTGTTTTGGGGGCAAGGCGGCATTATGGAATAGCTTGAAACAAGTAGGATCAGCACTCAACTTTCCAGTCATGATCACTTGCGGTTGAAAGGCTTTAATCGCCATTGCTAACGTCCAGACTAGTTGGAATATCTATTTTTAGTTGCGCCCATTGGATCTAGTTGCACCAGTCGATGTATGGAGTTGACATTGAATGTTGTCGCCTGAGACATTTTGGGTATGGTTCGTTGCTAAGTAGATCCAATGGATGAAAACTCATTGTCTTCAATTGGCCTCCACCCTTTTGAGATTCTGATTTGTGTATTTTACAAACTTATTTTATGTGACAAATATTCAATATTTTGTAAAATATAGGGACATTATTATATATGTTGCCACACAAGAAATTCCATCGATAATGATAAAGTTGAATTTCGGATCAAAACCGACTTAGGCCAACCCAACATGAATTTGTTAGCATCCAAATCGGACCGATTAGGTTGGTTAGTAGCAGCGCAAAAGACTCCAATCCAATCCAACCACCACTCATTCGACAATCTATTCTTTTCCTCTGTAGAAACAGTGTAATTTCAATTACAATTTTGGGGTTCACATCACAAAAAACCTACCTATTCTCCCTAGTGAAAATTTTGAGGCCAAAAATCGAATTTCCAGACAAACACGTACGTACACATACATACATACTACTACTCAACTCAACAGAAAATTACTAATGCAGTAATTATTATTATTATTATCTAATGCGGCCGTAACAAAAGAAAAAAAAATGAATGAAACAAGTAAGGAATGAGTCATCACTCTGTCTGTCTGTCTGTCTGTCTGTCTGTGTCATGGGGTGGCGGGCGGGGTGAGGCCCTTGACGACGCCGCAGAGGGGGAGGTCGGCGGGGACGGGGTACTCGTCCCGCGCGGACCTGACCGGGGACTGGGCGCTGATGTAGAGCTGCTGGCCCAGGTACTGCCGCTCCAGCGCCACCGACCGCAGGCTCCACATCCCGCAGTTGTCGAACGTCGTCATGATGGCCGCCCAGCACCCCGGGTACACCTGGACCGTGTGCCGGCTCACCGCGTCGATCAGGTTGTACCCCTTGCGCTTCTCCGGCGTCCACCTCCCGGGCTCGATCCTGATTCACAGGAGATTCATACTACATTGATTAATTCCTTCAATCATCAATGTTAGTTATAATTAATTAATTAATTAATACGATCATCATCGAAGCCGTACGCCGTGGCGAAGAAGGAGTATCCCGACAGGTGCCACGCCTGGATGCTCTTCTCGTGGTTCTCGAACACGATCTCGACAAAGTCGCGGAAGGTGACGTTCACCACGCTGGGCGCCACGGTGATCTTGTTCTCGGCGTCCGCCGCCGGCTCGTCCCGCACCAGGTCGTACTTGAACACCTTGGCCGCCACCCCGAAGTACTCGGCCAGCTTCACGGGGGTGTCCGAGTTCACGTGGGACACCCCGTTCACGGCGTACCGCAGCTTGCCGTCTACCGTGTTGGCCGAGTTCACCAGCTTGATGGTGCGGGTGATGTTGATCTTCCCGTAGTGGTACGAGCCCTGCGGATTGGGCCGCGCCGCGCTGGCAGTCAGGTTCCACCGCAGCGACCGGAACTGGCTGAGCGACCAGGCCCAGCCCTCGGGGGCCTTGGGGAGGTCCTTGGAGGCCGGGATGCTGCTGCCGTTGTAGCGGACAATGGCGGTGGTGGCCAGGGGGCTCTTGGTGAACCGGGTGGAGGCGACGAGGAGGTAGTCCTTGGGGGTCTGGTCGGCGGTGACCAGCACGGAGTAGCACTGACCCAGGTGGACGTCGACGGAGTCGTAGGTGTTCTGCACCGTGTGGGAGCCCTCCACCTCCACCAGCTTCAGGGTGTGCCCCTGGATGCGGACGTTGATGGAGTTCTTCATCCCCACGTTGCAGATGCGGTAGCGGTAGGTCTTCCCGGCGGCCATGAAGAACATGGGCTGGTCGGGGGCGTCCTCGCCGCGACGGCCGTTGATGATGACACCGTCGGGGCGGCTGAGGGTGCGCCCCGAGTCGAGCTTCTTGCGGAGGGAAACGTGGCCGTCGGAGTACCAGTCGCCGGCGAGGACGACGTGCTCGTCCTCCGGGGGAGGGAAGGGAACGGGGATGAGGGGGCGGCTGTGGATGGTGATGGGGCCGTAGCCGCCGGCGGCGCGGTGGAGGGAGGTGGTGGGATAGTAGTAGTAGGAGCCGATCTGGTCCTTGGCCTGGAAGCGGTAGGTGTAGTTGGCCCCCGGGGGGATGGGGCAGTTGGTGCCGGGCATGCCCTCCTGCCAGGAGTTCTTGCGCTGCTGGATGCCGTTCCAGGTGAAGAGGAGGGGCTCGTCCAGGTGGTTGAACACGTTCACCACCAGGTTGTTGTTGGTGGTGCAGTTGATGCGGGGCCCCGGGAACTGCTTGTTGATCGTGATCACCTGCTGCGGCGACCCCAGCGGGGACAGCGTCGCGTACTCCACCTCCCACCGGAAGAACAGATACGGGTCCTCCGCCCGCACCACCCCCAGCGCCGCCGCCAGCGCCACCACCACCACCATCCTTATCCAGAAGGGATGATGCTGATGATACCTTCTTGTTGGTCTGTTGCTGTTCATCGTATAATATATTATATACACCAACAATATTATAATGTAATGGGTGCGATGACGACGATACTATGCTCCCCGACACTGCCTAATCTGCTCTGCTCTGTTCTATTCCATTCTATTCTATTCTGAAATCAGTGAATGAATGAATCGATCACTCAAAGAGAGGACGAAGCCGGACAAACAGACGGGTGGGATCAGCGGAAGATCAACGGCTGACTTTTATAGAGATATGTACAATATATACATAGGCTGACGCAGGCAGAATAAAGACGCGTGATGTGGGGAATGGAGTGAGCGTCGGAAGTTTGTGGCAAGGACCAACTCATCCCTCCCTCTCTTTTCTCTGACAGACAGCCATTCACTGCCATCCATTCTCTCCCTCTCTCTCTACATTTACACATCTTACTGCTAAATAAAGACATAGTTAAAACACATCCCTACTTCCATGATAAAATCAATTAATTAATAATTGATATTTATATAAATAAAGATTGATGATATGACATGATGAAATCCAAGAATGAAACGGGTCTGGTTGGGAAGGGAAGGGAAGGAGTGAATCCGGAAACAGCTCACTTTGAACCAGCATCAGCATGCTCATATGCGACGTCTAACTCAGATTGTGGCTTGGCAGGGGGGCCAAGGTCCCTGGACATGGCCGACGGTATTCTATGTCGAGTCAGTATCCGAGAGGTTGCCCTTCTCCCCAGATTGTAGTCCAGAGCAATCACCCTATCATCATCCAGATCGAATCTTATACTCCTCTCTTCACTGCTGCCCTCCACCAGCTGCCGCAGATGCCTCAAGTTGTCGACTTCTACCCCATTCACCTTCTTCACCTGCAAGGATCAATGAATGAATGCATGCCTTGCCAGATTATTATATTTTTAGATCAAGAAGCGAAAAGTATATTGTACAATGTTCCAGGAGCTAGCTCCAAGACTTGAATGCTAAGGTACCTGCAATTCAGCAAGGCGCTCATATCCTGTGTTAATGTCATCCATTAAAACCTGCACATAATTTTCAAATTTGTTAGTTGGTTCTCTCTCTTAACAGGGATAACTAAAATCCTACATCACACCACAGTTACCTTTCATTCATTCAAGTAAGAGACTGGTATGAGCTAAAAACTCATGAATAGTAGTAAGTAAGAAGAGTCGTGTACCTGAGAGAGGATGACAAGTTGTTGCCCAGCTTTCTGCGGCAGCTCTCTAAGAGCTCGGTCACACAATCGGCGAGGTGATGTACTATACCAATCTTCTCCATACTCGTGAAGAAATGGTTGTGTCAATGGAACAAAAACTAGACCGGCAAAAATGAAATAACTTGGAAGCTTATCGAATTGATGAACTGGGACGAGAGGCTCTAACTGCACGTCAAAAGATATGTGTTTATCATCCCATAATATTTCAGAATCTAGTAAGGTTCAATTATTTGCATCCTATGGAAGTTAAAATTTTCAAACAAGAATCACACTCTTTCCCTGATGCAAATATTGAGCAGAATAACTCCATTATTAGCTTTCATAGCATTACAACCATTTGTAAAAGAACTGTAACTTACAGGATGAAGGGTAACAATAAACTCATGCTCTTTGCCATCTCGCAATACTTTAAGTCGACAAGTGTCGTTAGGCTTCTTCATGGAGACTAAATGGTCAAATGTTATCCGTTCTCTATTTCGGAAAGGAACTGAAAACATAAAAGCTGCACTGCATCATTGACGTTGGCAATAAGCAGATCACCTGCCACAGAATATTGTTTGTGCATCTACTCAACTTAAGAATATAAAATAACAAGAGAAAGGATCAACATAGTACAGAGCACAAAGAATTTGAAGAGACCTGAACACAACTACATAGGAAGAAGAGGGGTGGGTGATGTACCTGATCCATCATTTGCTATTGGGACGCCATCAAATGAAAGGATGATATCATCCTTTTTCAGTGTTCTATATGCATCAGATACTGGGTTAATTTTGCTCACGAGAACCCCTGTTAAACCAGCACGCATTTGAAAGTGCTCCCGTAGCTGTGCATTTTCCATAGGTTGGCAGGACAAACCCATGGAGCAGAACCCAACATAGTCTCCAGTCTCTTCAACACCCGCTATAAAATGCTTTATCACAGGGACAGGAATAATGTAACTGCAAATACACCAAGACTGACACTTTTCAAATGACAATCACTTTATCCAGATTACAGGGGTTACAGTTCTAAGTCATCCATGGTTCTGCTTGAAATCCTATCTGAAGCTTCAAGGTGCAAATTTAAACAAATATAGATTCATACTTTTCAAAAAAACAAACAAGTTATGGCACTTACCACTTGAAACAGCCAGATCCATGGTTTAAGTTCATTGTGCTGGTCAACAGCATTTACTTGGCTGTTTAAATTCACACATTTGAACTCGGCACATTACAATGCCAAAGCACTAGACAGTTTTTTTACTTGAGCAGAAGCAAAAGTATTTTGCAGTTTTAACTTTTTCAAAATTCCAGAAATATACTTATATATGTGTGTGTGTGTATATCTATATTGAAAGTGGACATTTAAACTGGTTTGGGTAGTTTTACAATAAAAATATTTACAGGAATATCCATTTACTATCAGTAACCCAATTATATTGAGGTGGCCTAAAAGATAGTTTCAGCAGTTGTACAAGGAAACACATACAAGATGAACCCTTCTACCATCAATAACAGAACAGCCAAATAATCAATGGAATTACTTAGGTTAGATTATCACGTATTAACTATTAAGTTAGCACAGCCACACTCTACATAAAGGAATTATAAAGGCACCTAGAACCTGCCTAACAAAATCATTTGAATACATAATATGCAGATAGATATCTACCCAATGTTCTCTGCATTAGAAAGGTTTTGAAATGCCACTCCAGCAACTTTGTCACCCATGATTGCAGGGCCACCACTATTCCCAGGATTTATAGCAGCATCAATTTGAATTGCCAACAACTGCGTTGCACCATGTACATATTGTGTTGGTTCAACCCTGGAAACAACACCTTTTGTAACAGAAATGTTGTCCCCACCTGAAAACGAGTATCCCTTAAGGCAGTCTTTATAATGAAATCAGCATAAGGACATTATGTATTATTGCTCCGGGCAAAACATGAGATGAATATATGATAAAAGAACCCAGGGAATCATAGACTTACAATATCATGGAACAATTAAAACAGTTAATCGTTTAAGCAATGCTAGTGACGGTGGTAATAGCTAATAAGAAAACGAATCAATAAAATTATACAAGACCTATTGAAAATATAATGCATTATATTGTGCTTATAATTCAAACTAATGCAGTAGTAAGGAATTAATGTGAATCAAACTTAATATAACAATTTACAAGACACAGGTTGCATTGCATAATCTTCATTCTCCAGAAATTTGTAGGATAAAAATGAAGATGCTGATCATTTTCATATTTTTATTTTTATTTTTTTCCTGGCATGAATCCTAAGCACATTTTGCAGCTCATGGTTACCAGAACTGGTATATTTGGATAAAGTCCTAGATGGCCTTATCTACAATGCAAGTTTTCATAACTTTAGAGCTAGAAATGCATTTAAGTCCCCAAATTTCATGAATATAGCTTTTTCCCAGAGGAAGGCAAGGGATTCATTACCTTGCGGATAACCAACAACAGCAACAGCTTCTTGGAGAAACGGAACCTCACCAAGCTCTAAAGAATTCATACCTTCCCAGAATTCTTCGTTTTCAACTACCAGAATAGCCAAATCACATTCATGGCCTACAGCCTTAACATATGCTCTATATTTGGTGGGAGAACCATGTTTTCGAACAAGAACAAAAGTATGATCAGCCACAACATGGGCATTTGTCAGGATTCTCCTTCCAGAAATAACAAAACCTGCATTAAATTCACAGAAATGCCAGTTATGAACATCCATCATAATTGGCCTAAGGACAGATAACTTAGATTTTATATACTTAAAACTTCCTAAATCGGAGACACTAGTCTTCAGTCTTACAGGGGGAAAATGTACAATTTTTTTCCTGCACAGCCTTAAATTTTACATTACAGGCTACATTTCATCTTTTCATACAGTCTACATATGTGACCTCACAACAGGATCATTCAAATTTATAACATTGAAAGAAGATTAACCTGTATTCCAAGTTCAAGAAAAACCAT